>NC_091046.1:22083705-22428184 GCF_963966145.1 Tenebrio molitor
TCACCCGTTAAATATCAACCAGCAATATTATGGCCTGGCGAAAGTTTCAGGGTGATTCTTTTATGTTATAAAATGTCATTACTCATCAATTATTATTGTTATTACCTCAAATATATTCTCTGTAATGGTGATGTAAATAATTATAGCTATCAAGACAACAAGTGTTTTATAGACGATTTAAAAATCGAGATCGTAGTTTAAATTAGAGCGACCGCAGGGAACGAGAATTTAATAGATCGAGATTTTTAAACTATAAAACACGCGTTGTCTTCAAGATTTTTTCTAACACTAACAGCTTATCAGAAATTTTAATAAATTCAGAAATTATTCGAGGTGCGTCACAATACCGTGGGTACTATGGTAATAATATCAACAAATTTGGAAAAAAACAATTTTCATCGTTGAAATGTGCCAAAACGTTCCAGAAGAAATAGGAAAAAAGGGGCCAATTTGTTACCAATGAAGTCTAAAAGTGCATACGAAAAGGTGTATGTTTCGTTTCAAGGCCGGAACAATAGGTAACGGAGGTAACGGAAGATGTCATTTTGGCTTTTCTTGATATGGGGTAAGTGTGTAGAACTTCCTTAAAAGTTAATTCACACTACGGCAAGATTCAAGTTTTCGATGGCCGGGCACTTGCATTGGATGAAACAGCACAAGTTAAAGAAGAAGATGTTAGGACAAGAGCACGAAGCTAATGTGGCAGTTCCAATTCAATAATTGTACTTTTCACTTTTGTGATAATTACTGTAAAAATGATGAATAAAATGTTACTTGAATAATATGTGTGAGCGTATTTTTTATGACTCTATAAGATACGTTGCTATTGACGAGGTGTCTTATAGAGAAAAGCGTATTTTATGGGAAACATAAGGTGTGAGCTCAAATGCACCATGGAAACAGTATAAGATAGTAGTGTTAGAAAAAAAAAAAAAAATTTGTCCAATGAAAGATCCAAACTGAACGAATAGTGAAACGTACGGCGGAAAATAGTTAATAATCTTTTATTTGGTTAAATTTCATTTGTTTCGTCATCGATTAAAGTAAATATATGTCGCAGGCTTATAGCAGAATTAGGCTTTTTGCAAACAGCGTCACTTTGAATAATATCTTTCAATTATTCAAAATGACCTGCCGTTTTCAGTCATTTTGCAAAATGTCTGATGGCAGTTAGGCATATTGAAGACATCGCAATATACTGTTGTAAATGACTAGACACTTTGAATAAATCCCTTTATCCATCGCAGTATGTCATAGTAGCAGAAGGTATGTACTTGCGCATATAAACAAATAGTTTTTTCCTTGAAGGGTTTTTTAAAAAAAATTTTCGTTCTGTGCAAATAGCTAATGTTATTTTTCATTGTTTTTTACTTTCTTTTGTTCTGTGCAAATAAGGTACTTGTTCCAAATAAGGCCCGCTCGAAAATAAGGCCCACTAATGATATTGACTTAATTATAGAAATCTCCAAATATACGACAACATAAGGGGTTCGTTTAGCATGAGTGCATAAAATTCGTACAAATGACCGTACCAGATATGTTCAAATTTCGCGGTAAAATAACATTGCAAAGTTCACCCACCAGTGTTGTTAAAAAGCGGGAAAAGTAAGTGTATGATTTTAAGGTATTTACCACAAATTTCTGTTTGAAAATAGCATTCCAGTATTCCTTGGAAAGTTCTTTTTCATTGCATGTATTTATTTCATTCTGCTTTTAGCTTCTTTTCGTATCATATCTTATACCCTTTAATGTGAGCTGGTTTTAATAAGGCCCGGCAAAGGATTGGGCCTTATTAAAATTGTAGTGGGCTTTATTCTTGAATTATTATTTTGACAGAAAATCAAATAAGGGAAGTTGGTATTGTCCCTGATGCGACACCTGTGAAATGATAAGTATACGTACGGTACTGGCCAAAAGTAAAGAAACAAATTAAAAACTTCGAATTGTATCTGCAAAAACTGATATAAATAAAATGTGTTTGGAAATGCAGATGCTACCGACTCAAAAGAAATTATAGTCATAAAAAAATTTGAATATGATAAGTTTTTGTACCAAAACGGCTTTTTTGTTTGTTTTTGTAGGGACAAAAGTAAAGAAACATTTGGTTTTATTCATTTTTAAGTTACCACAGCTATGAGCCTTAAAATTTGTGTCTTTGTAATATATACGCTAAATAAAGATGCCTAGAGGTAAAACTTTGTCTGTAGATATGCGAAAATTAATAATTGATAAGTTTCAGTCTGGAGAGCGACAAAGTAATATCTGTGGCGGTCGTGAAAAAGTAGGTAAGTCAAATAATTTCAAAAATGAGTTAACGATGTTTACACCTTAATAATAAATCATGGAATTAAATAATTCAGATTTTCACAGTTTAAAATTTACTTATATTGAAAGCAAGTACAGGTAGAAAGAAGTTTCTATTTAATTACAGGATTTTAGGAATGATATGGAATTTTGAATCGTTGCCCTGAAAAATTAACATTTTCGACTTACCTACTTTTTCACGACCGCCACAGATATTGCAAAGCAGTTATAGTCTAAGATCCCACTGCATGATTTCTACGTTCATCTGTTTTTTAATCAAAATAGCATTATTATAGATAATTATGAATAGAGAAATATGTTTCTGCAGGGTTGCCTATCAAAATATGGCCTCAAGTATTTTTTAATTAAATTAAATTAATTAATTTTTTCCAAACAGTTTCGTTCACTTGTTTTTTACATAAATTATAATTTATTTCAAAGAGAGATGTGTAAAGAACTTGAAAAGTTTGGGTTGCCATTTCTCAGTTGGCCGCAACCCCTTGGCAACCGGGTGTAAACATGTACCTCTCTGTTTAATTTATAACTTCATAACGTACCCTCATAAATTATATATCAAATAAAAGCTAATTTTTTTCTCTACACGATGGAATACGGTTACTTATGGAAAAGTGGCCGCAAATAGGGGTAACTGTTAAAGATAGATAAGAGCGAAAGAGAGTTAGCTCACCACACCGTGCATCAGATAAGGATGCATTGTGCGTGGTTAAAATAAAAATGACGCTGTCTAATTGAGCAAAAATGACGTGAAGTTGGCAACTGAGAAATGGCAACCAGAACTTTTCAAGTGCTTTACACATCTCTCTTTGAAATGAATTATAATTTATCTTAAAAACAAGTGAACGAAACTGTTTGGAAAAAAAATAATTAATTTAATTTTAATTAAAAAATACTTGCGGCCATATTTCGATAGGAAACCCGGCAGAAACGTATTTCTCTACTCATAATTATCTATAAAAATTGTATTTTGATTAAAAAACAGATGAACGTAGAAATCATGCAGTGGGATCTCGTACTATTAAATCTGAATCGGTCAGTTATTTCAAAAATAATTTCTTTGTACAATCAAAGAAGAAGTTTAATTAATGTTCCAAAATCGGGAAGACCTCGAAAAACCACCAGAATCACTGAAAGAAAAATAGGAATGTTGTCAAGGCAGAATCCATTTTGGGATGCAGTAAAAATAAAAAAGAAAATTCCAAATGTAAGTTTGTCAGTGAGTTCTATTAGACGTCGATTTAATGAAATTGGACTTTATGGAAGAAAACCAGCAAAGAAACCGTTCATTTCTGTTAAAAATCGAAGAGCCCGGTTACAATTTGCAAAAGAGCATTTGAATTAGACGCCGCGCCAATGGAAAAACATCCAATTCTCTGACAAAACTAAATTTAACTTGTGCAGTTCTGATGGCATACACTGGACAAGACGTCCAAAGAACGAAAGATTCAATTCTAAGTGAACAAGAGGTACCGTTAAACATGGAGGTGGAGATGAAAATTTTGTGGATACTTTTCAGCTTATGGGGTAGGCTCATTACATCTCATAGAGGGTATAATGGACAGATTTGTTTATTTCCACATTTTGCAAGAACAAATGCTTCCGTTTACAGAGGACAATATGCCCCTTCGATGAACATTTCAGCAGGACAATGACCCGAAACACACATGAAATATCGTAAAGGAGTGGTTTTTAGGAGAAAAAGTGAACGTAATGAAATGGCCGGCCCAGAGTCCCGATTTAAACCCTATAGAGAACCTCTGGGACCACCTTGATCGGGCAATTCGAAAAGAAAATGGAGGAAGATTTGAATCCAGAGAAGATTTGTTGGAGACAGCACAAAGAGCCTGGAACAACATAACGTCAGAGTATGTATATAGACAAATTGATTTTTTCTATGCCTAGAAAATGTGCTGAAGTAATAAAGGCTATTCTACTTGTTATTAATAAATAATGATTATATAAAATAATTGTTAATTTGTTTCTTTATTTTTGACCGCATATAAAATAAATCAATTGATTATTTCTTAAACTACTTTTTTTTTCGTAACAACTTCTTTGACTGTATCTTTCAGGTCCTTTATTACAATGTTTTTTTCCTAGTTTGATTTTAAATAAAACGCAGAAACAGAAATAATACTTGTTTTTCAAATGTTTCTTTACTTTTGGCCGCTACTGTATGTGCAAGAATTGTTCCGTTTGGTACCACGAAGCTTGTATAGGCCTAATAAAAGATAATGATTTGGATTATTTGTGTAGTTCATGCAAGTGAAAGTTATATTTATTTAAGTATTCTAGAAGAAAATGGTGTTTTATTAACTTTTATCGAGAATTTAATGGGTGGGTCTTATTAAGCACATCGTACGCAATAAGGCCCACAAACAATGTTTTTTTGAAAAAGGGATAACTTCTTTGTTACCTATTATTTTTTTTATTTATATGTTTTATGCTGTTATGTTAAGAAAAGAATAAACTTTCATTTACTTATCCTATGTTGTTTTTTTTTACGTTTTTTAGTTCTTTATTCAATTTCAATTGGACTATTTTCAAAGTACGTAGTAAATATTTGCCTCAACCGATTCGGCAGAATAGTTACAATCATAGTGTATCTGTCCAACAGAGCACTTCAGTTTTTAATCACAGCCTTTGATTTAGGTTAGAAATTGATATGTACTGCGCATGATAAAAGGATTTAATCAAAATGCCTAGTCATTTACAAGAGTATATTGTATGACTAACTGCCATCAGGCATTTTATAAAATGACTGAAAACGGCAGGTCATTTTAAAAAATTGAAAGTTATTATTCAAAGTGAAGCCGTTTTGCAAAACGCCTAGGTTTTTTGCAAAAAGCCTAATTCTGCTATAAGCCTGCGACATATACATTTCAGTAATAGTTACACTGTATGAAATTTCTGGACAATGAATATATTATAAAAATTAAAAATACTAATCTTTTATTAAATCATTGTATTATTTATATTAAAAATTATTACAATATGAATTTTATCAAATCGATTAGGATTAGGGTTATTATTATTTTAATTTATAATTTGTACTCATAAATAAAATATATTGATTTTTATTTACGATTTCAAATATTATACAAATTAAGTAATAAAAGTGTTAATATTGTGTATCTTTTCTAATAAAAAAAAGACTACTCACATTTTTTATTTTTCGGAATTTCCGGCAATTTTCGCCTTCGTCGTTCTCCGGTCCATGATGGAATAGGAGTTCCACGTGAAGATTCTTTCTTTTCGCTTTTCGAAGAAAGTCTTGTCTCCCCTCCGATATCACAGTCTGTTTCGGGGTCGCTTTTGGAAGACGTGGGCGACTCTTCATCCACGACAACATCATGAACCAAACTTTAAAAATATTAAAACAGATCAATAATTGAAAGCAATTCTATTACACCAATAAAACGTGTAGAGAAGTCATCATATCATTTCTGATTAACTCGATAGTACAAAAAAGACTTACGAATAAAACGGTGCAGAATTTTTAGTGTGCGAAGATAGTTTTTCAAAACTATGTCTAAATTCTTCAAATTCAGTGTCAGCCATCTTATTTTTAACCCCTCAAGTATTGATTTGGGTTGGCACGGCGATTCTGCGCCTGAAACCCTGTTGATTTTAATGTCCTTACGTATCTTATACATTTAAGTAAATGTCCTAATTCTGTCTTTGGTTCTTTTGTCATAATTTACTTACCCGTTAAATCGGCAGCATTCACTGAATGATATATACTCTTATTGGATTAAGCAACTGACATGCTACAATTTAGCCCTTTGTACTGTTAATTAAGTTTTGAATCTTGTTTAATGCACCATTAACAAATTGACAACTAACTAATAAACAAGACACAGTCAATAGTATTCATATATACATATTTCAAATTAATAAAAAATACACATATAACATTTATAACATTTTCATGTTTCGCGCATCAGAAAAAATAAAATGAAATTGATACGGCCAGATAAGAAGGTGCCTACAGGTGTCCCACCTAAGACTATTAGGGGGTAGATACAGTTTTGTCCACTTAATATATATATTTACATAAATTAAAAACTATAATACAACAGAGTAATATGGTTATCATCTAACTGTCTGATTTTTTCTTTTAAGAAGTTTTCCCGTTTCTGCGTTCTAATAAACTAGGCAAAAATGAATAGGGAATGTTTTCTTTTTTGAATTTTTTAAAACTACAGTTTAAAATTGATAATGAAATGTGTTAGAAATATACACACATACACATTAAATGTAATGTTTCAAGTACCTGTAACATTTTAAATTTATCTAGTGTTTAAGAATACGTGGGAGGATTGGGGCAATTATTTTGCTTTCCAAGAAAAATTTTGGAATTCCCTATTCATTTTTGCCTAGTTTATTAGGTGTTTTACTTTTGTAAATTTCACATTGATAATTTTGAATGGTATCTAAAAATACAAATAGTAGGTATGTTGGGGCGACTAAAATTGAAACATTTATTCAAATGGAAGGTAATTAGACTCGCCCACCCCAGCCGATACATTTTTAAGTTTTATAGATTTGAACTATTGACGAAAGTGTAATCTGTAATTTATGCATAAAAGGATAACGGACGAAACTGTAATCGCCGACTTTTAGGTCTTATATAGTTTGTCCAGCGAGAGATTGGTTGACATAAAAATCACTAAATTCTACGCAGAGTAAGTACTACGTAGCATAAATTATTTATTTATTTACCTTCAAGCAGTAACATATTTTGTCCTGAATTTATGCTCTAATTAATGTATTCTAGTGCATTTTGCAGTGTTAAGTTACAAGTTTACAATTTAAAATCTCCCAATTTCTCGCTGGAAGAAGTATATCTGTATTATTTTTGTACATAGATTTTAATAAAATTTAACAGAAAATAATTTAAAGGGTGGAGATTAATGTCGCGTTACTCAAGTACTTCCAGTCGTAAAAACGCCATTTTAACTACATATAGAATAACAATAAATAATGACTTCCGCAAAAATTCGTCCCCGAAAAGCAGTCGTACTACAAGAAAAAGTATATTTTTGAAATTTGTTCCATTGTTTAGTTACAGTTACAATCAGCATTTGATTCCTCATCTAATTTTTTTTTTTGCTGCGGAAACAAATTTAACTTTGAATTTAGTCTAGAACGTGTCTTTCATATCTGATCTGACTTAGTGATTAGTAAATTACTGATTACTCATTGTGTTTTACTAGCAGCATTCAATCAGACAAACAGTAGGTACTAAGGGGGAGATTCACGAAACTTTGCAAATTTGCAAATCGTTAACGAAACGGCAAATACAATGCTTCAACAATGTCGGTTGTCGCAGTTTTGAATTTGCAACGCCTTATCGAGCCTTACCGAGTTTCGTGAATGACCCCCTAAGTACTTAAATCCCAACTTTAAAATAAGTTAATATTAATAATAATAAGAAAATAGTGTTGAATAAACCGTGAAATAAAATATTTGTATTTACTACATTGTCAACAAAGTTTTTCTATCACATGTGCTTTCTTTGAAGTATTTGCACTATGTCTACGACTTTACAAGGACAGTTGTGCCAGCAAGACGTGCATGCAAGTTAAGCAAAGCAACTGTCTACTTTGTTGTATACTGGAACATGTACAAACACAACTTGCATAACGTAAACGTGGTATTAGAAGCTACTAAATCTAAGAGTAAAAACAAATTTGGAAGTATTTTGTCGATAAAAGCCTAGTAAAAGATAGCATCAAACATATAATTTTTTAATTAGGTATTAGTCGAACTGTCATGATTAAGATGCAGAATTATAACATTATTAATTCCAGTTATTTTGAACTAGGTTAATATCAATTACTTTCAATAAGTACTTGAACCATGAATTAACAAATAATGAACTACGTCTATAACACATGAAACGTCATCTACCGCATGTCCCCGGATTGGATTCACAAGAGGAAGGATTTTTATATTTTTGATTTTACGCAATAACTTCAAAGGAATAACATTTTTTGCTTCATTTGAAACCTCCATTTCCGTTCTTAAAATCTCAGTATTGATATACTGCATCCTTAAATTAACATTTTCTGTTAAAATTTGCACTTAGAATTAATTTTCATGTTATAAATTTTATTACAGTTGGCCTCGTTTTTTGACAAACAACTTATTAATTTTTTCAAAATTTTGTCTTTAGAACAAAGAATTTATTTAATCCAGTGTTGGCCCGGTTTTCGTCACATAATTACAAAACTTAATGAAAAATTTCCCAACACTTATGTATCACGCATGGGTGTTCTGAAGCTTAAATTTCGATGTAGGGTTGAATTATGTGGAGAAAACGGCGGAGAGTTAATAGAATACTTTTATTTTTCACTTTAGTATAATTGCATGATAACTCCTAGGATACGAAATACGTAAACATGTCCATAACAACCGGGGAATAAAACAGGGCGTAGTAAGAATAAGCGGGCGTAATAAGAGTAAGCGAGCGTAATGAATTCATAACGCCCTCATCAATTCATAATTGCAAAGATGCCAAATTTTTTTTTTTTTGTAAAGAACACGTATAGTGAAAAATAAAATCTTGTATGCACCACGGCGTCACCGAATGATTACGCCCATCGAACGATATCCATCTCTCGGGCTAAAGCCCTGGAGCTGGATTCATTGTTCTCCGGGCGTAATCATCGTTGTAACGCCCTTGGTGCATAAATAGCTATTATATTCAATTATCGTTTGATTTTTTTTTTAAAGTAAAATATTTTTTGTTATTTTTTTTTATTTCAATGTTAAGTCTTCCTCTGTGTTGAAGAAGACTTTTTAATAACAGAAATGGGGGTTTCAAATGAAGCAAAAAATGTTATTCCTCTGAAGTTTTCGCGTAAAATCTAAAATAATGTTTTTTCCTCTTGTGAACTCAATACGGGGACATACCGGTATACGCTGCGCCAAAAAATTGTCGCAACACATTGAATTTCGAAAATATTGTTTGTTTCATGATAAGAAAAGCTATCTACATACAGAGCAAGTCACATAAGGTTTATTCCTCAATTTATTTTGTATGCAACCAAAAATACTAATGACGCTGACCACTTTATACCGTTTATAATGTGATTTAATTTAGTAATCAACGTAGGTATGTAATTTGGCTAAACAGCATTAAAGGTCGTGGGGATGGCGTTATGCTGGCTGTTAACAGTAAGTACAAATCTCTGCAACTCATCAACGTCAACAAGGAAGTCGAAGAAATTTGGGTTAAAGTAATTATTACCGGCAAAGGCGATTTAATATTACGCTGTGTCTACTTACCTCCAAAATCTGATCTGTGTTTAAAAAGTCGTTTCAAAATATCGATAGACGCACTTTAGAAACTATGAGATATCTCCAAAACTAAAGAAATAATATTGCTCGTCAAGAAAATTTGCATTTTACAATCAATTTACCTGGAAGACCGCTCTCAGCATTTTGTGACCGTAAGTCACTCCCGCTGAGAAGGTTCCGCTGTCATGATAGATTCATCATTTACAGAGTATGCAACCCAAATTCTTCGAAACTCGAGTTTTCACTTCGAGATGAGGACCCTTAAGAGCTTGGAAAAGTTGTGCGTTACTAACCGATTGTGAATAAAAATGTTAATTGACCTCAAACAAAATCAACCAAACCACCCACTTACCACTCACCGACACTTTGTACACTGCGCACAATAACGTCAGGGCTTATTTGTTCCGTTTCAGCGCGAATTATCTGCCGCAAATCTTCTAAATTGTTTGGTCTATTAAAATAAACCTTCGATTTTAACTAAACCCAGAGAAAAAAAAAGTGTTTACCAAAAAAATTAAATTAAATTTTTGAAATAAACATTATCCTTTTCTCAAAACAATCGTTATGTAAGGCATCATTTTTTTTCCCACATCGTTTAGGTAGTACGAAGGTCTATCAGACAGAAAAGAAAAAAGTCGGAGTGATCATTTAAAAAAATTACTGATGACGTTATAATTAGGAGGTGAAAAGTGTCAACAATAGTAAAGGACTAAAGAATATGCACTTTTTAAAAACAAAGTTGACCTCTTCGAGGATTTTTCTCAGAAATTAATACTTACTTAAAGTTTTATGAATTTATTCCGAACTTTACGAACGCACTGTATGAGTGTATAATTTTTCATATATGTAATGCTAAAGACTAAAATGTTCTTACCATTCATTCTTTGCTTTTTGTTTCACTGCAACATTCACGAAATTTCTTGGCATATTTATTGATTGTGGGCTGACATGGCATAAGCATTCTCATAGTTTAGCGGACAAACTAACTAAAAATATATATCTTCTGCGTAATCTGTTCAACTACGTTTCTCCTCAAACTATGAAAACAGCGTACTTTGCTTTAGTGCAATCTCATATAGATTACTATATAATCTTATGGGGACATAGCGGGGCATCTCAAAGACTATTCAGGTTGCAACGTAGAGCAATCGGATTTATAGCAAACCTTTCATATCGGGAGGACTGTAGAAATCATTTAAAAAAATTAAAGGTTCTTATACTACCAAGTTTATATATATATATGGGCGTCTTCAGTATATATTCAATAACAAGGAGTCATTTGATAGTTTAAGTTCATTTCATAATTATACAACTAGAAGTCATGATATTTGCATATCAAGTTTGAGGCTATCTAGATCAAGACACGGAGCGATAATTGCCTGTTAAGTGCCACTTTCAAAGACCGCCAAATCAGCAAATAAGTCCAATAGAATTTTTTCTGACGTTTACGGTAATCTCTTCTACACCGTAGTGCATCGTTAATGCGCCATTTTTGGGACACCTGTATACTTATAAACTTAAACATTTCTACATAATTACGGCTAAGGTTTGGGTGTGGAAAGAGTAAAAGTAATTTCATTTACAAGAATTATTCAGCAAAGATAAAGCAACCAATAAATTCAATGGATATGTTTAAAAATCGTGCTTTTCCCAAAAGACTGCGGATAGAAGAGTAAGTTTATGGATTATTCAGTAGAGAGGTACAGAATCGTTTCAATTACTCTACTTCAGATTCAGGATACCTCCCACTTACGTTCCATCCATTTCTCCCCATTTGACAGATCATGTTCTCGTTTCTGCTGTGGTTAATACATATTCGAAAGGATGATTTCCACCGACTGCTTTATTCCCTCTATTTGATTTGAAATAAACACTAAAATAAATATTTAACGCTTAACTTAAAATAATAAGTATACTTTGTCCAGCGAGAGATTGGGAGATTTTAAATTGTATTAAATTAACCCAACACTACAAAATGCACTAGAATACAGGTGATTCACGTAGCCCGTTCGTTAGAAACTTTCTGATTTACCAAAATCATATTAATATGAAAATTGGTAGCCGACTATAATCGACTGCTCCAAGTTCAAATGAAATATTTTCAAAATGGCGACACTTCCGGAAATGCCGGAAATCGACGCCATCTTTTTTTTTAAAGGAGAGGTCCCATTTTGACTGCAAATTTCTATTCTACGTTAAATTTTGAAATTAGAACGTCCTTTTGTTAATACTTATCTGTCATCGTTCTTGACCTATATCATCTTTTTCGCAAAAAAGCGGGGTTGCAGGGCTTCATTAAAAAATTTATAACTCCTGAACCATTGGAAATAAATAATTGATTTTTTTAAATTGAATTCCTAAAGGCCTGGCCTATCTGTTGTGTTATTAGTGGATTTTTTTTGTATTTCATACGCCTACTGCAATTTTTCAAAATTGGTAATCAAAAAATGTCGAAAACTTCTTTTTTTTTAAATGGCAACTACCATTTCTAACAACAGATATAAATGTAGAATTTAATTTTAAGGCCACTTTTATTAACATTGTCTATGCCCATTCCCAGCCGTTTTGGCGTAATTTCAATTATTTGAATAAAATATTCTTTTTTATCAAGCAATTGTTTTATTTGAATTTTTATTCAGAAATCGCATGCAATGGACAGCAAATAACAATAACATAATAAAAAATAAGCAAATTAATAAAAAAATATTTTCATTAATAGTAGTTTATTTAACGAGTTCGTGTGTAATTTGGGGTTTTTTTGGCATGAGTGGGCCAGCTTAAAACTCGAGTGAAACGAGAGTTTTAAAGGCCCAAATTACACAAGAACGAGTTGAATACAACGTTTTTTTGTTCGACGAGCCCCCCAAAGGCTCCAAATCGCTGAAAATCTCTAAAATTAGCTTGACGTTTCGTTTTGACAAGTTGTCAAATTTATCAAAATCCATTCACACAGGAGAAAATTCTCAAATTCTGACAGTGTCGAACAAAAAATATTTTTTTGTTAATTTGCTTATTTTTTATTATGTTGTTAAGTTGTTATCTACTATTTATTGCAATACTATTTTTGAAAAAAATTCAAATAAAAATTGCTTGTTAAAAAAAAAACATTTTATTCAAAAATTTAAATTACGCTAAAACGGCTGGAAATAGACATACACAATGTTAATAAAAGCGCCCTGAAAATTAAGCCCTGCACCATGCCCTGCAACATAACATAGGTCAAAAACGATGACAGACAAGTGTTAATAGAGGAATGTTCTCAACTCAAAATTTAAGGCAGAATCCAAATATGAGGTCAAAATGGGGCCTTTACATTTAAAAAAGAAAGATGGCGTCGATTTCCGGTATTTCCGGAAGTGTCGCCAGTTTGAAAGTATTTTATTTGAACTTGGAGCGGTCGACTATAGTCGGATACCAATTTTCGTATTAATACGATTTTTGGAAATCAGAAAGTTTCTAACGAACGGGCTATGTGAATCACCCTGTATATTAATTAGAGCATAATTTCAAGGCAAAAATGTTACTGCTTGAAGGATATATTTCAGATTTTGTGCGCTAGGAACTACTTCCTCTACGACGTAGAATTTAGTGGTTTTTATGTCAACCAATCTCTCGCTGGACAAACTTTACCTAAATTAAATTAATCTATTCGGTATTATTACATAATCAGTACAATCTTATATACAGGTGGCCCAATGAAAACCTTAAATAATTTCTGAAAGATCTATATTTTTGATAAATGTAAAACACCTCACTGATTTTTTCAAATAGGATCATATCAAGTATGGCACATTACGTGAAAGGTAATTTAGTGAAAGATTCAGTGGTATGGTCATTTTTGAAGTTTCACCAAGAAATAAGAGATGTAAAAAATGGTGTTTTATTATAATTTTTGTATGTACTTGTCAACTAGGAATTTTCAAAACTTTTTTAAAGACAAAAAAATAAGTAAGTAAGTAATGGTAAATTGATTATTATTGTTCCGCAAAAAGATAATGCAGATTCGTCTTTTTCTAATTTTAATTAGTTATGTCTTATTAAATATCGAACATACGTGAAACATTGGGAAAATCATTTTTGTACTCACAGCCTTGGAAGTGACGCTTCTAACATCCAACGCTCAATCAGCAACAAGATTTTCCCGATCGACTCGAATGTAAAAATTGCAAAAAACACTGGCTCTAAGGTATTAAAAAAATCGACTTTTGCTAGAAAAGCCTTGAAAATATGCCAACAAACAATTTTCAGTATAATTTTTGATATTTTTGTCCTTACACCCCTGTACACATTTTTCATAAACGACCTCATAACGTTTTCTTGATTTTGTTGGCAGTAAATTTTGTATGGTCACATTTGCGGCTTCCCTAATCTCGGGAGGAGTACAAGAAATATCAGTAATAAATATCACTCATAGGTGGATATTGCACAAATATCTTCGAACAAAACTCACAAATTATTGCAAAAATTGAAATGTCAAGTGAAGCAATTGTTTCTAATAACCAAAGGTCACTGCCTACTTGGTTTTATATTCGTTTATGTTTAGTGTATTAAAACAATAGTTATTTGTATCACAAATATTTAAATTTTAAAATCAACATCGCTCTTGTTTCCTGACGTTTATTACATTTAATTAATTTGTTTTGTTTTTGACATCTTCCTGAAACATTTGGTGTAATAGGTACACCAGCCCATATTGTGGCTTAATTTTAATTAATTAATTTTAGTTAAATATTGCTTCTTTTTAGTTTGTACGTTATTACATAGGCTGTCCCAAAATTGGCGTACCTTATCGAGGGTGTTTAAATATGTATACATGAAAAAAATATGCAAAAAATATTTCCAACAAAAAAATCAATTATTTTTATTATTATTATTAACGGTAATACAATGTAAACAAAGATATATTCGTACATCATTACCTAGCAATGTTACCGTAGTGGATTTAAAATAATTTTTTCGATTTCCAAAGCTTCTAAATTCTCTATTACGCAGGATTAGATATTGGTAGTGAGTGATCTCGTACTTCTTTCTGACGTTTACGGTAATTTCTTCTACACCGTAGTGCACCGTTAGTACGCCATTTTTGGGACACCTGTATAAATAGAAAAACATTTTTAACGAGCCTTCCACAGAACAAACATTGACGCTTGACAGAATTTTGATAACACATGCCAACCGAAACCGATGACAACTCAATATCCCTACGTTGCATGTGTTTCTGGGCGATTTCGAAATCTACAAACTACCGAATTCCGGCCGGAGGCACGAAACAAATTTTAATTTAATGTTCGTACAAAAAATATTGTACGAGCCACTTGCGTGAAGACATCTTCCCGCACTTGGTTCGTAAATAACTGTTATACTTTAGCTCAAAGAACAGATTCAGTTGTTAATAATAATCAAAAACGTAAATTCCGAAGGCTTACTGGCCTGGAATGAAAATTTGGAAGTAACAGTTATAGGTCACATCTTAATGGAATCTATGAAGCAGTAATGTTAAATTCTGCACACCCATATATGGCATATGTAACAATAATTAAGGGATAGTTTGTTAAGTGTTGACAAGCTTGTGTTATCAGAAAATGGTATAAGTGAAAAAAGTCCAAAGTCACTTTCGACTTACATAATAATAGTATATTATGTTATTCCGAGCAAAAATGGTTTTATGTGCCGCAGGATATAAAACCATTTTTGCTCCGAATAACATATACTATTTTTTCTTCAAACCTTCATAACAAATTAAGTAAGAAATGTTAAGAAACCAGGTAGGAGATTGGATAGACTGATTTAAAATAGCTCGTTTTGCAAAGCATTACTATGACTATGACTACTATAAACAACGCTGTGAACGAAATACGAAATAATTATCCGTCTGTCAACCCGTTTTAATTTGGATAGATTTTGTAAGTACGTTTTGCAATAATGTACAAGTTTCTTGATTAAACCTTATTTATTCACTTCAGCTTTCAATATCTCACATTCAGACACGAATTTGTTACAATTTGAGGTAGGAATTTCAAATGATTTAGCTACTTTACTTCACAGCCGCTCATCAGCGGAGATAATAACTTCACGGACGCCGGTCAGCTCGTTAGATGCCATGATAATGAAGTGACACTTTAGCATTATCAATGCAGCAGTATAATGTCATAATTTACGGACGTTTGAAGAAAAAGAAACTTAAATTAAAAATTTTAAATCATGGGAGCGAAAGAGTTGAGAAAATTCTGAAACACTAGAAGTTCCATTCCTATAAGATATGTAATGAGTAAAGATGACTTTGATTGTCACATCGGAGTTTGTCCAACTTAATTGGACAATTAATTTCTATTGTAGGAAGACATACACAACGTCCTTTGAAACTTAACGTGAGAGTAGATATTCTTCGCCATCACATTGTTGAAACTTTCTCCATAATTGATACATTAAAAACATTGAAATTTACTGACGAAAATTCATTTTAAGAACTTATCTTTCAGCAACATGGAAAACCTCTACATTATACTTTACTTGTAAGATAAATTTTAAATAAATACTGTATTGATTTAAAATAGCTAATCTTAACCCTCCACCACCCGACGGCACGGCAATTTTGCCGGAGTACATACACTATTACGGATAATACTATCAAGTAATAGTGCAGTGCTTATCAACATAATTACCGGCGTCTCGCCTCCACATTTTGACTTTTTTGTGTTTTATGTTCTGTGTCAATGTTAAGGAATTTCCTCACGATATGACATGAGTATAATAACATACCTTTTTGAATTTCAACCACCAATTTTTAAATTTTTAAAAAGAGATTGCGGTACTATTCCCGTTGCTGAAATTATAAGTGGTAAAATCGAAATTTTTTCTAAACACCAAAGATGTCTCATAGCAAAAAAATAGCTTATTATTATATTATTATTATCGAAAATTTTTGCATTTTAAGTCAAAAATGTTATGTAATTATCCTTTTTAAAGTAGAATTTTATTTATTTTGATGTAATTATGATTTCTTAGTGCTTATTCACAATGGACATAAGACATAAGAAATACATAAGAGATACCTAAGAATAATTTGTAAATTTGGACAATTGGAAAATTATTTATGTGTCCATATAACTTGAATATGATTCTCCATGCCTTTTTGTACACAACAATAATGTTTACTGAAGTTACTTCTCATAAGTTACGTAACAATTAATAGTATATACACTGCATGTATCATGAATTTCTTATGCCTTATGTCAAGCTTATGTCCATTGTGAACAAGCACCTATGTTTTATGTTTATGAAATAAAACTGTATGAATTAATGAATTAGAAAGAGGAATGCAACAGAGTGACTCTCAAGATTGTCAGATTCAGGTCCAGTAGACATTTTTCTTTGGGCACATTTGGAGACAAGAGTGTATGCAACTCTACCAGAATTTCGAGAATATCTTACACATCGAAATGGAATTAGCTATTCCTATTAGCTTATTCCAGACGTCAGTACTAAAGTTCGAAGTAGGAAAATTTTTTTCAATATTTACAATACATTTTCATTAACAATTTTGTTTCATCTTTGTCCACCTACCCGAACAAACGAGTTTTCAAATTAGATTTAAGATTCCCATTATTTTAAGGTTTTACTTTTCTCTACTAATTGCAAATCTACAAATAAAGAATAAAACATTAACAGTTACAGGTTTGCGATTATGTATGGAACCGGCTCCGTTCTGCTAAAATGGTTTAAACTAGAACCCAGAAATTGTAAACAGACTTAGGACTACTCATTGAAAGCTACTTTTCAAATGATTTAAAATATTTTTTTTATACATGTTTTCAAAATACAAAGCCAACTTGATTTTTTTTTAATGGGAACATGGGTTAAAAGGTGTATCCTTGAAAAGCTTATTTTTTAGAATTAAATGATGTAATAGGTTTGGTGATTTCTTCAATAGAATCTTGGAAACAATTTTTTTAAATAAATTTACAACATACCCATTATTCTAGCTGTTAACATACCTAGCGATGTTATGACTATCATAACCACCGCAGATGTCGGTTTGAAATCCGAGCTCGTAAAGCGAGGCTTTTAAGACATCTAAGGTTGTTATGATTCATAACATCTGTGGTTTGTTCAATAGTTTATAGGTTTCAGAATAAGCCGAAGAGAATTTAAAACAATTAAATCAAAAAACTCGTTTTAAAATAGATTGAGTTGATCGCGTTTGCATGATATGTTCAGGTGTCATAGTTACATTTGATTGTTTATACAGACATTTCGCAAAATGAGTTTGAATGATAGTGTTTTACCGGAAAACGTCTTAAATGAAGAAGAACAAGCTTTAAATAGATTAATATCGAAAAAATCGAAAGGCAAGAGACACAGTGTAGTTTCGTAGTGTATTTATCTATTTGTTTATACAGTCGAAGAAGCCCCTCATCATTATGGACGTACCACTCGATGCTACGAAGTGCAGTTCATTTTTACTATGGCATAGCTCTGTCTATTTAAGTAATTATTATTGTTTTTAGTTCCGTCTGTTTGAATTAATAATGAATAAAGTTAGATATTGTCCTTCATTTGTTGATTGTTGTTGAAATGTCACTATGGCAATATTACCCTACAGCATAACTGTACTAGTACAGTTATATATATTTTTTTAATTTGAATTTGATAAGTAGCTTTTAGTGAGTCCTAAGCGCATTTAAAATTCCAAGGTTCTAGCGTAAACCATTTTAGCAGGAAGGAGCCGGTTCCATACATAATTTACAAATGACTCATTTTTCAAAAATGATCATGTTGCGTATTCCTCATCATAAATTATCATTTAAATGTGTCGCATATAGTTGATGGGGTTGAGGGAGTGGAACTTCGATCAAACACAAATTCATCAAAATACGGTCCCTTTGTTATTCATTTGCCATGTTCAGTTAATGGATAGCAATTTAAACACCTAACTTATTTATTACTTTCGGTTAACTAATTCATTGTAGATATATTTTTCTTGCAACTTTAAACCCGATTCACTCGAAAAATGTCAATGTCAATTTCATGCTATTACACACGAGTATGATCAATTGATCACATATGCCGAATTCAGAATTCCAACGGCCATCAAAACACGACGAAAGAAATGTAGAGCGCCAATTAAAAAATCTGTCGATAATGATATAACGTGAATTTAAAAAACAATCGAAAAATAACAATGATATCTGAAAAAAAGAAGGTTCACTTGTCTAAGGATTTTACACTCGAAATGTATCAGGATAGTTGAAATTTACACTGTACTTTTACCTCAATAATAATTTATTGAAAAATAAACATTAGCAGAACGGTTATAACTGATTTGTATATGTTTTTCTTTTAGCTATATTCGGCACTTTCATTTCTCTGATTGCGAATGAATCTAGTTCTACACAAATTAGTTAACTTCCTTAATCTGCTGAAATTCTTATAATTTCCGTTAATAACAGAAACATTAGAATTTACAAGATTATGAAACAAATAAACTTCAATTTGCGTCTATACTTTATGTAAGTTTGTAAGTTGTAAGTTGAGCTTTTTGAAAATAATTAAAAAGAAACTTGGCCAACTAAATTTAATCCGTTTTCACGCAGTATTGTCATTGCCATTTTCCTAAATGCCAACGCCTAATATTGTAGGGATTTGAATAGATTATTAAATTGGATGGAATATATGTCAAAAGATTGCTATTTAGAAATACAAATTGACCAGTTCAAGAATGTTTACTAAAAATCAACGAAATAAATTTCGGACATTTTATTTTTTTACTTGCCTTTTTTTAAATTTTCTTTGATATAACAAATTATCAACTTTTATTAGTTTAAAGAGAATATTAATAGACAAGCATTTACAAGTTTAATAACGACAACCATCCTTTTTAAACGGTTTATAAATGTAGAAAAAGTTAAAATTATATCAAAGAATCGCCATAAACTCTGATTCTGCCAATCCAATTTAAGGATGTGCGCGTCACTTCAGCACGAAGGGAAGTTTATAAAAGCTGATACGAAGACCTGAATCGTTACAGACTTGTTGGTCTTTCCAAGAGCAGTAAGAAATGAGTGGCTCAGGAAAACCTTTACTGGGTCTTTGGCTTTATCGAAGTGGTGAAGAATGGAATTACAAAGAAGACTGTCCTATACAAACCACCAGCATTAATCAGGTTAGTTTTGTAAATATTGGTTTTATTCATATTATAACATTAAACATTAATTATTACATATGCATATATTACTGGCATAAGGTGAAATTTACTTTCGAGAAGAGATCAATTTCTTCTCTTAACCTAAAATCCTTGTTCTTTATAATATTAATTTAAGTGGTTATTATTGTTATACCGAGCGATCATTTAAAAAATAAATCGAGTTTGCTTTGGAGCCTATGCTGTAGCATGGGTTGCCATAGGTAACACGCCGACTCGATTTATTTTTTAATTGATCGCACCGTATTAAAAAGAAAAACTTAAATTTTCATTATACTCTCTTTATTAATAGGTACCTACTAAATACTGTGATTTATTGTACAAGTTTATAAAGGTCACAATATTTTTATATTATTTTTATTTGATACAACAATGGACCTTTTTGTTCATATAACTTTAACTTTACATATTTTTAAATATGAATCCGTTTTATTTACCTAACAAAATCCAGAATTTTGTTAAGTTAGATATTGTTCTACCAACTATGAATGGAAATTGTCTACATTGTCAAAGAATATTTCCGCATTCTTAATGTACTAATTATTATTATTTTCAAATACTTACGATATAAACTTATGTGGAATTTATAACTTAATAGGCAACAAAAGAAGAAATTAAGCCAAAAGTGGAAAAAATATCTGTAATATTTACATTAAAGAATCAAGTAGGTGGGTTACTTAGAGCACTTCAAGCTTTTCAAGATTTAGGAATTAATGTGGATCACATCGAATCCCGTCCATCTCAACTTGGGGATAATCAAGTTGATTTCTTGGTCGACATTGATGCTGATCAACGTAAATTGGATCAGTTAGGTCGTCTTCTCAAAAGAGAAGTGCAAACGATGGTCATTGGTAGTTATGGTAACAGTGAAGTGAGCGAATTTCCTCCTCCTACACCATTAACGGCAACTGCAAGTTTTGGTAGGTACTTACTAGAAAATTTACGTTATTGATATACCTACATTATTCCAACCTGAGATGTTAATAAACTGATTTTTCCAATTGATAATAGTAGTTTATTTAACGAGTTTGTGTGTAAATTGGGCTTTTTTTGGCATGAGTGGGCCAGTTTAAAACGCGAGTGAAACGAGCGTTTTAGAGGCCCACTCATGCCAAAAAAGGCCCAATTTACACAAGAACGAGTTGAATACAACATTTTTTTGTTCGACGAGCCCCTTAAAGGCTCCAAATCGCATAAAATCTTTAAAATTGGCTTGACATTTCGTTTTGACAAGTTGTGACATTTATCAGAATCCGCTCACACAGGAGAAATTTCTCAAATTCTGACAGTGTCGAACAAAAAAATCCGTTTATTGTATTAATAAAAAGTAATAGTAGTAAAATCTAGAGTATTATATATCAATAATAGATAGTATTAAGTACTTAAATATTTAGTAAAGGAAACATAAAATAAGAATTTTGTTAATAAAAATTTAATATTAATAGCAGACATTATCGCTTTAATAGAAATCCTCATATCATTTGAGGTCAATAGTAAATGGTTCCTTTTTATTCTCGTGGTGTTATACCTAATAACATTTATTTTTGATGGCGGTTTTATTGACACTCAAATAAAATTAAAGCCAACATTTACTGTTATAAATTACATACTTTGTAAATGGAGTTACATATGTGAAAATCTTATTTGTAGATTTTGATGAAATGCCTTGGTTTCCGAAAAAAATATCGGATCTAGACCAAGCACAGAATGTTCTTATGTATGGTGTCGAACTTGATGCGGACCATCCAGGTTTTAAAGATCCCGTATATAGAAAAAGACGAGAACAGTTCTTCAAAATAGCAATGAACTACAAACAGTAGGTGTTAGTGAAGGTTTCGAATAATGTGTTATTGCACTGTTGATTGTAGTGGTCAACCGATATCCAAAGTTCAGTACACTCCGGAAGAAATTAAAACATGGTAGGTACATACTCGTAATATTGCCTTACCTTTTTCTATTGGCAAAATATTAATTTATTATGGGCCACTTTATAGAAAGAGAATTAAATATTTAATTCGAATTAAATTTTAATGCGCGATTAACCCATGAATGTGTTCGGTTAATCCCGCATTTGATGATGATTAACTTAATTTCGCTTTTGTAAACTGACCCTATATGTATTTAATCTAAAACAGCATTCGCCTCATTTTAACCAATTTTGTTATAATTTAAATCATTAAAAAAATATATATATATATTTTGACATATTAACGACCGTATTTACCAACGCCAGTTAACGTTAACTGTAGGTTAAAATACTTCGTTAGTTTAGTTACCTATTGTTATAACAATGTTTTCGTATATTTTAACCTACAGTGAACTTTAACTGGCGTTGGTGAATACGGGTCTTCGTCATTTAAAGTTAGTCATGTTTTACTATTTAAAATTATTTTTGTCGAAATAATTAATCACGAACCCCTAATTATGACATCAACAAATCTACTTTACAAAATTAATTTTGTTCATTGATTTTTGTAAATATTCTAGGTAAATAATAACAGTTATTGTAATTTTTTGTTGTTACAGTCTTTCTTTTATTAAACTCAAAAGTCGGAATGTTGGATTGTACGGTGCGATCAATTAAAAAATAAATCGAGTCGGCGTGTCACCTATGGCAACCCATGCTATAGCATAGGCTCCAAAGCAAACTCGATTTATTTTTTAAATGATCGCTGGGTATAGTCGTATGTACAGACTGATTCATATAACTTTTCGACTCTGACGAAATTTAAATGCAGCCAGTAATACGTTTCTTATTCATCAATCTGTATATCTACAAAACCTGGAACTAAATAATTTGGCAAAATTAAGATTGTCGAACCATTTTTTAAAAAGTTCAGTTTTATTTTTTAAAAGAACATCTTTTCAGATAATCGCGATTTTTTAATGATTTTTATTTTCATACTATACTACGTCATCGACGCTTTTTTTTAACTGACAATTTAATTCATACACTAAAAATCCCCTAAGCAGCGGTGTTTTTATCATTATAACAGCGAAAAAAGTTTGTCCTAACTTTTCCAGCGACAAAACGAAACCTAACGTTTGAAAGCGTCTGATTCTAGTAGGTTTGCATCATAGTGATTTACGTATAGTCCATTCATTTTAAATCTTGGGTTTAGTAATAAAACTTGCCTGCTTTGACACTTGTCCGAAACTCAGTGAATCTAAAACTGTGTTCAATACCGAGTGTCAACTACCAAACCTGACCATAGGAATTTAACATGAAACATAGTTTTTGCGTGATTTCAGGTACCTACTTCATTAAGAAATTGATTAAATTTAACATTTGTTAAATGGTCAAGTTATTAGAAACATTTTTATTCACATTTATCAAAATATCGAAATATGTTTGTGTTTAAATTTACTACTAAAATCGCCCAATAATTTGATTATTAAAAATACCATCCCAAACATTAAATTTCTGAGGGCATTGCGTTCTTGTAGTTAAATTTATCCGCGGATTTTCTTGAGACAAATATCGAGTGTTCTGGGTGGCTCATTATTTAACATACATTTGCATTCGTCAGTAAAACATCTGTTTTTAGGTACTACGAGTATAAATATGTTCTGCTTACCTTATCTATACGACGGGTGCAGGTAATAATAAGACATCCCAAGCGTAGACAGAAAGTACATAATAATGGGGTTTTCCAGAATTTTAAAAATACAGGACCGGCCGGCCGTAAGCCACTAAACAATTATAGTCTTAGTTGTACCGTTCAAGAAATAACTTGTGTTGTGTAAAGTGAATTCAGTGCGTTAATTTTACTCAATATGTCAGGTGGTTTGGGTCATTTGACTTATCAGTCTGAACAAATTATTCTTAATGTGCTGGAATATTTGTTGCCAATACTGGTGAATCATCTAGTGAATTTGATTCAGATGACGATTAATTTTCTATTTGTTTATGTAAGTATTTTATTATTTTATTTATTAATTTACTTTAAACATGTAATGGATACTTTATTAATTACTCTTATTTCTTGATTTAGTAATCTTATTTCTCAAATACAAAATTTCCCAATACAAAATCAACAATCTCTTAACATTTTTTTGGTCACTGATCGCAAAATGTGTTTTAATTTTTTTTTATTTGCGGATACTTTAAGGTCTCTTTCTTTTGCTCGTCGATAAGATAGTGAAAGTACGACGTGGTACCAATTTTATGTGAACAGAGGGGTTACTACTTTACAGTACCCACACAATGAAAACTTGCCGCTTTCGTAATTTACGGCGTTTTGAGTTTACAACTTTACTCAAGATTTAAAATGAATGGACTATATTCATTTAATTGTCTTACCGAATTACACTGAAGCTTTTTTTTGGGTCGATGTAAACTTGACATTTATAATTCGAGTTTTGTTGTCTGGAAATTAAACTCAAAAAACTGCTAGAAAAAATTACTCGTCCTACGAACTCTTTTTTTTTAGAGGCTGTTTTTTTCGTTAAATTGCCAGATAACAAAATTGTCATTGAAATGTCAAGTTTACTTGGACAAAAAAAAGCTTTCGTGTAATTATAAGTGACAATAGCAAAGCAATAGCTCTCTCAGAATGGTATGTATACAGGGTGTCCCAAAAATGGCGTACAAACTACTTACTACCTTATCGAGGATGCTTAAATGTACATGAAAAAAATATGGAAAAAATGTTTCCGACAAAAAAATAAATTATTTTTATTATTATTATTAACGATAATACAATGTAAACAATGATATATTCATACATCATTACCTTGCAATGTAGAGGATTTAACATAATTTTTTCGATTTCCAAAACTTCAAAATTCTCTATTATGCAGGATTAGATATTGATAGTGAGTGATCTTGTACTTTGTGATAATATGTACGATGAGACGTAGCTGTCATGCCAAATCAGAAAATAAGTCCAATAGAATTTTTTTGACATTTTTCTGGCGTTTACGGTAATCTCTTCTACACCGTAGTGCACCGTTAGTACGCCATTTTTGGGACACCCTGTATTTGCGAAATTTTTGTTGCTTTGAATGTAACGAAATAGTTATTTTTTCACGATCGGGAGTAGAAATCAACTTCTCTGATGTCAACGTCGTGACAGAAGTAGAGCATTTTCTAGGGAGCAAATATTTGCTCCCTAGGGAGTTTTCAATTTTTGACAGTTGTGACAAAAGTCTAATGGGAGTTTTCATTTTTTTGACAGTTGTGACAAAAATCTAATTGTGTTGTCAAGGCATAAATCTCAAAAACTACTAATTCCATTAAATTCATGGAAAGATGACAACTCATTTGTCATCATTTTTTTTATTCTTAAAATTTGAGATTTTTGTGCTGTTTCTACTCCCTACCGTGAAAAAAATAGTATATATACTTGTGGAGAGAATGCTCATTTCTCTCCCTCAATATACAGGGTGTCTTAGCTAAGACTCAGTTATTTTCCAACGGATTTTTGTGAAATTTAAAATGCAGATATTTTAGACGGTGAAGAATAAAATCCCATTAATGCAATCACCAAAGTCTTAAAAACGTAATTTTTACATGCCTTTTTAAAATGTTGAATCAATTGAGATTTATATCAAAAAATTGATCGTCAATTAAAAATGCTGTAAGGAGAAACTCGTCCTTGAAAGACGTCTGGTTTGCAAGTAAAAAGAAAAAAACTGTGTTAAACGTGGCTGCAGATGCAAAAACGTAGACGCTTATGAAACAAACGCCGAATTTTGATCACCCCTTTTCGCACAAATGCAGGTGACATATTTGACGTTTATCTTGCTAACCTTACAAACACTTACAAAGTTAAAGACAACATTTGGAGGTAATTTATTATACTGGATGCTTTAATTCTTCCATAAAGGACTAAAACACGATCGGGATATTTTAGCAAGGTAATTTAGTTCACGTACGCTTCCTCTGTCTTCAAATAAATTGACGACTCTCTTAACCTTACATTTTGTAAAGCCTACATTTGGATGGTGTTCCACGAGAAAACGAACTGTGTCATTGAAGTTCTTACGACACTCTCCATAGGCAATTTTTTTTCCTTTTTCAACAATATTGAAATTTCTGCCGCTGTAGTCTATTTTTAGAGTATTTTCAATAAATTTTCACAATTTGACATTTCTAATAAAGCGCGCCCAATTTTGACAGACTTTAAAGGGTGTACAAAATGTTGCTTGGCAATTAATCATCAATTGTTTCAAAAGGTAACTGCTCAAATACCTTCAAATTTTACATTAAAATGTTTAACGACAAAATCTAATCTTTTCGTTGAATCAGACAAGTGATTTACTTAATTGTTTGTGTAGACCCCTATTTTTTAATGTTTAACAATCTGATAATAATCGCGCATAATTTTCGATAAAGAAAACATGTGTTAAAATTACATTTTTTAACTTGAGGTAATTTTATTATTACTAATTGTACCTTCAGGGTCTAAAATATCTGAATTTTAAATTTCATAAAAATCCGTTGGCAAATAACCGAGATATTAGGCTCGAAAATCTTAGCTGAGACACCCTGTATAATATACTATTGTATCACAAGGCTAGATAATATCATTTTGCAAGTGCAAGCACTTGCAAAACATTTTCTAGCCGTGTAATACACAAAATTTTTTCGGCCCACAATTTATTTAAAGCAAAATATAATAATATAATAATTTTTGTTAAAAAATTACCGAATGGGTAATTTATTTTTCATTCATTGGCAACATAAAGGATCCAAGAAGCGACAGTCACGACCAAAGTCAGTCAATTCCTCAAATATTCAACCGTCGTCGTCCTCTGTGTTATTACCGTAGAGGGTTATTATTACTAAGGGTACGTTTATGTTGGAGCCGTCTATGTTGGAGCTACGATGAGCAATAAAAGCGGCGACAAGAGCTAACTGCCATGGTTTTCAAATGGCAACTCGCTCTTATCGCCGCTTTTATCGCTCATCGCAGCTCCAACATAAACGTTCCCTAAGACGTCGCTTGGTACCCCCTCGGCCTCTACTGATATACACAATGTATGTATAGCTTGCAATAAAGGATACAAATTTGGCCGACATCAATATTTTACACTTAAAAAATTGTACCAAAATTCCACATGACATTAACATTTTGTGCCTCAAGCCCGATGTCAAAAAGTGTGTTCTCAAACTATAGTTATTTGTATCACACGGCTAGAAATTGCTATTTTGCAAGTGCAAGCACGGTTTGTGGAGCAGAGGCGCCAGTAATGCGAGCAGTTGCAAAACGTTTTCTAGCCGTGTAATACACAAAATTTTTTCGGCCGGCAATTTATTTAAAGCAAAATATAATAATTTTTGTTAAAAAATTACCGAATGGGGAATTTATTTTTCTTTCGTTGGCAACCTAAAGGATCCAAGAAGCGACAGTCACGACCAAAGTCAATCAATTCCTCAAATATTCAAAACCGTCGTCGTCCTCTCTGTTATTACTTATTAGTATTACTAAGACGTCGCTTGGTACCCCCGCGGCCTCTACTGCTATACACAATGTACGAGTATAGCTTGCGATAAAGGATACAAATTTGTCAGACATCAATGTTTTACACTTAAAAAACTGAACAAAAATTCCACATGACATTGACATTTTGCGCTGCCAACTTAAAATCTTTCAATAAAAATTCCTGTTTCGATTTTCTTGCCTAGGCAGGGAAATGCTAGTTTCCAGACGATTTAGACGAACGAAACATCAATGTTTCTAGACGAAGGCTGAAAATAGCTATTTACAATCGAGTGTGGGAAGTTACATTTTGCAGCGCGAAGTTTATTTTGAAGCACGACGCGCAGCGGAGTGTTTCATAAACTAAGCGCTGCAAAATGTTTCACACACAAGGTGCTTTTTGGCCGACGTTTTTTAATTTAAAATGTTAAAAACAATTACTAATTTTCGAATTTTAATGGAACGCACCCAAGAATTGTCAAATGTAAGGCAGAACCGACAGATGGCGCTGCTATTTTCATTTCTTTTGGATTTTATTTTCTAAACTAATTGAATTCAAAATGTATACATACAGGATGTTCTCGAAGTTGACGTGTTCCTTGTAACACGAGGTACTACACATTATTCTTAAGAATTTTAGCCTAAATCTTCTTAGTAAAATGTGTCTATTAACGGAGATAATTGATTGTATATTTTTATTGTTTTCTAAAATTTTAAGTCCGGTCCTGTCCATTTCTCCGCTGTACTAGATTAATAACTAACCTGGCCCAAAATGGTGTCTTTCCGGAAATCGCTTTGCAATACTCTCTGGACGCTACAGATGCATTCTGATAACGTGATAACATTGCCCATGCATTTGCAACATATCTGTGAGCTCATTATTTTCCTAATAATAAAACCATTTCGACTAATTAGATGACAACTCTGACAGTAGTTTTGATTAACGTCCATGCTTATTTGATTTTTTTTTGTCAATTCCAATTTCTAACAAATCAGCGCAAATTTGAGCAGGACCGGTTTCAAAAATTTCAAGAAAATTAACTTATTGTATCTTCATTGCCGTACACATTTTACTAAGGTGATTTTGGCTAAAATTCTTTAGAACAACGCATACTATCGCATGTTAAAAGGAACGCCTCAACTTCGAAAAGACCCTGTATTGTTCTCCTGCAACTCAGCTTCATTAAGTTAAAATTGTGTATTTCTTCTATGTTTCTTAAAGGTTAAAAACAAGGATTATTTACTTTGCCGGATAGTATGTGGGAAAAATTCACCGTCGCACAGTCGCTGTAAAAACAAAGTTTCATGTGACGCGAACAGTGTGTGTTTGCAAAGTTTCCATCACAGGAGGCCAAAAAGTAATTTTGAATGCTTAAGGTTGGTTACTATGAATTGAGAGATTAAGTCCGACTATTGTAAATATGCCGCCAGAAACCAAAATTGATTGTGAAACGAAAAAACATCCATCACTTAGCGGGAAATACAGCCATAATGCAACTGTTACAAAGAATTCGCTACCTTACGATTACGATATCTTTTGTTTGTCACCAGAAACCACATAGCCTCCAACCTAACCAAATTTATGACAATCTAGTAACGAATAGTAGTAATTTATTTTTGACAAGATTATAGGCAGGGAAATGCTAAAGTTAGTATATTAAATAGAGTTGGCTCTATCCTGGCTCCTAGGGGCGTTTTTCGATTGATAATTGGCTGCACTTTTATTGTCAAAATTGGCACTATTTGTGTTTAAATAAAATTGTTAATTATCAAAATGTATCTAGAGTGAAAAATAAATTATAAATACCGGGTGATCAAGAAGGACTGTTTAAGTTGGCAGTACAATTGAGAAAATTTTTTAATTCGGTTATTTATAACACTGCAACTGGATATGTTTTGTTGGTTTATTTGACAAATATCTGATATAGGTATAGCATTAACAACGACAAGCCACCAACAACCGGAAGTTACTCCTTTTATACGATTTAAAATACGATCCAGTGTTACCAACTTAAACAGTCCTTCTTGATCACCCCGTATTATAAATATTAACTATTTAGACATATAGACTTGTTTGCATTTACTTCACAAACCAGGATCGAGCCTACTTTCTCTTATACCGGGTGTAGAATTGATTTACGAGACATAGGATTTTACATGTAAAAATAAAGAGTTTCAATTATTGACTCCCCTAACAATTTTATGGCAAAATAGTGAAAATGAAAGTTAGAGACAATTAAAATTACTGTCTAATTTCAATCTTAGTTTTATTCTAACGTCTTGTGGTACTGAAAGAAAGGCAAGAAAAGAGTTAACACAAAAATACGAAAAAGTACTACTAGGCATGAAATTTTATTTCTTTCTTTAAATGGTATTATGGAGGATCTTCTTTAAGAAACTTCCAAGCAACATTTGCTTCAGGTTTCCCAGACCGACCAATTTCAGCCATAGAAACAATTCGTAGAATTGGAGAGAAGTTTGAACAGTTAATGGAAGATACCTTTTCATTCGTCCTGTAGTCCTGTACGAGTTCATTTGAAGGTCAGATCAAAAGAAAATTAAATAATAGTGAAACCACACGACAAATAATTTTAGAAGTCAAATTTCATTACTAGTACTGCTTTTTAGTATTTTTGTCTTAACTCCTTTCTTGCTTTTCTTTCAGTACCATAAGATGTTAGAAAAAAACAAAGAGTGGAATTAGACAGTACTTTTAATTCTCTCTAACTTTCATTTTAACCATTTTGCCATAAAATTATTAGGGGAGCCAATAATTTTTACATGTAAAATCCTATGTCTCGTAAACCAATTCTACACCCGGTATATCACTCTAGGAAATACTAGTTTCCAGACGATTTAGACGAATGGAAAATCAGTGTTTCTAGACGGAGGCCGAAAAAGTACTGTTCACGATACCCTCGCAAATGGAGTGACGATGTTTAGTTTAGTTTTTAGAACGACGCCGGCGTCCAGGTTCAGGTCGCCCTCGAGCATTTGTCAACGTGCTGGGAAATAATCTCATCTCGAATGTTTAGAATGGTTACTTTTAAGGTGAACGTTTCTATCCCATACAAAAGTATAGACCAGACATAGGACAGCTATACTTTATTCATTATTATAAATGTGTATCTTAGGAAAGCTTATGGAAAGCTTATTTTAGTTCGGCATAAGTACGGTTTTAAAGTAATTTCCAATGACTAATGCCATAAAAGTGCTGTTGCAAAGGCAAAGTGGTTTTTCAACTATACTGTCGGAACGTTATATCGCGCGTTCAAATGAAATCCTGGGCTGAGTAGGCGTTGGAAAAATTAAACCGTTTAGAACAGTGTAAAGTTTGAATTTCCCGGTGTTTGACACGAATGACACTTGTTTATGTTTAATTGGGACATAATTGAACATGTTTGTTTTCAGCAAAGAGTGCCCTTAGATATTTGCTTCTAGAATAGGAATCGTTAAGTTATTCTATTTTTAATGTAAAACATTGCACAGAAAGAAAAAAAGAAACATTTTTTTGGCTCTAAATTTTTGGTTAGTTGTCAACATCGTCCAATTAATCTACGCTGTAAAAAAAGCACAACAATTGACGGTTTCCAACGCCTCCCCAGCCCAGGATTTCATTTGAACGCACGATAGATGTGAATTAGGGACTTGTCGTTAGGTTGGCACTACCAGCAAAAGTAACTAGGCGCACCAATAAGGCATTTTGAATTTAGGACAGAACTCACTAACGTACAGTTCAATCATAAGTTTTATGCGACCTTGAGTTTGACAATTCACATCCAAAATGTTTTTACTTTACCTACCAATATTTGAAAATTTATGTAGGCAACACGAGACAGATGTCATTATAAATTTCAATTTTTGAGATTTTAAGTTGTGTTGTTTCGTGCTTTCTTGGTTTTCCTCCAAATTCGTTCCTTTGTTTTCATTTTATCTTTCAAAAAACACTTCTTTTCAGAACTCTTTTGATAACTATTTACAGTGGCGGCTCATCACGGGGGGCAAGGGAGCCCCCCCCAAAAAAAAAACAGCACAAAAATTCCCTTAAATATATAATTTATTTGGTTCGTTTTCGTACGCATATTTCACGAGTTTGATGTAAACACTGCAACGTTTAAAACAATTTTTAATTTCTCACGTAAAGTCCATTCACGTTGGATTTTCCTAGTCAAAGTCAAATAATTCAATATTGTGGCGGTGTGATTTTTAGTTCAAAAATGCTTTAGCTGTGTATGTCACCAATACGGGCTGATAAAGTAACCAAGTCATTCGTAGACTGTAGAGGTTATGTTATTCGCTGTCAGCAAAGAAACAGTCATTTTTCAAATATTGTTATTAAACTTTTTAGAGGATAACAATAGGTAATAATACATCCATTTTGTTGCACTAAAAATAGTGTCAGTTGTTAATCGGTATGATAGGATTAGGAACATACAATAGGTACCTAACTCCTACCTATTGGTGTTGTATTTTTCTGCTTGCGTTGTTGATTAAGTGAAAAAACCCTTTATGACTACATTTACTTAAAGGGGCACACAACACAAAAAACATGTTTATCTTAAAAAATAACCCTTAAAAAATAAACAGCGATAATGCTCTTTGTTTATTGCGTTTATTTTTTTTTTAACCCGATAACGGCAAATAATTAAATTCTCATGACGTCATTGGGCAGTTGGCTCCGCCAGGTTCAGTCTGCACATGCAGCGTTGTTATAAAATTCCAAGAATTTCAGAACTTGTGAGTAATGAAATGATAGTCATTTAGTCGAAACTAAATCAGTGTAGTGTTTCACTTATTATTTAGTGTCGAAGAAGGTCCCAGTTATTTACAGAAGATGGTTATATGCAGTGTTTTTGGTTGTGACAGTGAGTCTGGTAAATCCACAAATCGAAAAAATGGTATCGCTTTTCATAGATTTCCTAATCGTGAAAAATTTCCAAAACAATACGCTCAGTGGACTCTGTATTGCAAACGAAAAAACTTTAATCCTAATACTAATAGCCGCATATGTTCAAAGCATTTTAGGAAATCAGATTTTAACGAATCTCAAAGTATGAAAGTGAAGTTAATGTCGAATGAAGGATTTCGTTTACCCTCTTTGAAACCTGGTAGTGTGCCTTCGGTAAATATTTCTGACATAACGAGTGAGCGCTGTTTGTTATCAAAAAAGCTAAAAAAAATAAAAAACCCGAATGAAGAAATAGAAAATAGTTCAAAGAAAATTTGTACTTCCACCTTGACGAACCGGCAACTAAGACATGAAAGAAAAGAACGTAAGGAATTAGTGTCAGAAATATTAGAATGTGTTTTCGAAGAGCCCCAACCAGGAACTAGTTCTGCCGAAAAATACAATGAACTATGCAAAAGTGTGCAGTGTGAATTAGGTACCGAAATATATCGAAATTATAATTCGTGCAATTTCAATGTTGAAGCAAAAAACTGTTTTGGAAACCAACACTGACGCGGTAAATGAATGCAATTATGAACCCTGTGAATCAGAATATTGTGATGATGATTATGACAGTGACAGTACTAGTGAGTGCTCTGAGAAAATTGAAACTGAAAACGTGTTTGCAGGTGAATATTTCTTTGTATCCAGAGATGCTATTCTACAGTTGTTAGAAACTTGTCTAGAATGTGGTGCTGTAATAAAAAAACTAAATAGTTACACAAAAGGTAGTATGTTGTGTGTAAAATTAGTATGTGAATGCGGAAACAAAAGAAGTTGGTATTCCCAACCAATGGTAGGCAAAAGACCGGAAGGAAATGTGTTGATAGCTTCGTCCTTACTTCTCTCAGGCATTCTTTTCACTCCTTTTAAATCATTTTGTAACACCATTAAGATGCCAATGATGTCCAGAAGTACATTTGATAAGATAGTTAATAATATTGTTGGCCCAGTTATAAAGGACTTGTGGTACGTTGAAAGAGAAACAAATCTGAACACGTTGAAGAATTCTAGAGAACCTATCTGGTTAGCGGGAGACAGTCAATTTGATTCACCTGGATTTTCTGCAAAATACATAATATATTCTACAATGGACCTCCATTCGGGCCTCATAATAGATTTTGAACTCCTCCAGAAAGGTGTTATAAAGGGCGAACTTGAAAAAGCAGCTTGCCAAAAATTACTCAACAAGTTGATAACCCAAGAACATTGCAACATCGAATTGTTTCTTAGTGATAGACACAAGGGTGTACGTTTTTTCCTAAAAACTCATTATCCTAATGTCCAACACGAATTCGACGTGTGGCATCTATCAAAAAGTCTGATGAAAAAGTTGAAATCTTCAGATAAGAGGAAATATCCTGAAATTGAGGCGTGGAAAACCAGTATAAACAATCATTTGTGGTGGTCTGTACATACATGCGGACAAGATGGTTCGCGTTTAATTCAAAAATTTACTTCAATTTTATTTCACATAAAAAATAAACATAAATGGTGCGAAAATGGACAGATGTATACTTGTGAGCACGAAGAGTTAAGTCCGGATGAAGCAAGAAAAAAGAAATGGTTGAATGGCAACGAAGATTCATATCGAGCTTTGCAGAAAATTATTCTTGATAAAACATTTTTGAAAGATTTACAACAAGCGAAAAATTATGTACACACGGGTGCTTTGGAAAGTTATCATAATCTACGTTTAAAATATGCCCCTAAACGAATCCACTTTTCATACAATGGATTGTATCTTCGATCGGTCATAGCAATAATGGACCACAATTGGAATGTAAATAAAGAAAAAGTCGGTGAAAAATATATGTTTTCGAAATCATCAGGAGCTTGGGTTGTGAAAAATAAATTTCAACGTTCTAATGAAGAGTGGAAATTTAATTTGATTCAAATTATTAAAACAAAGTGGAAGGAAGATACAATACCGTGCCAACAACCACCGGATTTCTTAGTCCCGAAAAACATCGCACCTTTACCACGACCGCCGACAGAAGATATGAAAAAAAACATGTTTCTAGATTTTCGTTAAATCAGTGAATAAGTACATTGTGTATTGTTAGTAAAGTTATGCAGGGAATTTTGCGTTGACGTAGTTTTTAAATCCTACATATTTTTCATCACCCTCGGGAAAAATTTGTCTAATGTTTTTTACTACACACGACGGAATAACTACACGATTTTTGTAGCCTATAGGTTTCCAAGCGTTAATCCAGCTTACAAATTGTCTATACGCAACGTATCTCCAAGTTTTGTTCAAGGGATTGTCGGCATGCAACATTTTTTGTTTCCATTTTGATTTTGTTTTTGTTCCTAACAACTGCCGACTTACGTTTAGTACTTCCATATCCAAAATAAGCTTTGGAAATTACGGATTTTTGCTCACACAAGTATAATGTTGCATACAAATTTTTATATTTTCAAATTCCGCACAACATACACTTTGTTCATCACTATCCATTTCACAACATTCTCCGCATTGACACCATAAACGATTTCCAGATCTCCCCTCAGTTATCAGTTCTAAATTATTATCAACATTCGCATCATTGTCATTATTCCAGTCCTCGTCATTTTCATCATTCTCCGGTTCAAATTGATAGGGTTGAATAGTTTTGTTTATATTCATTTTTAAAAATCTATGTAACAAAATAACAATGTATACAACTACATATTTAAATAAACTATTGCATTACCTAGACAGTTGTGATTTTAAATCTAAACCTGATTGCAGTGTCGCCCTGAACTTATTTATTTTACGACTGGACTGATGCATTAGCCGTCCGCCACCCGTGTCATTGCTACTGCCCAATGACGTCACGCAGTTATGTTTATTCTTGTTTTTATACGAAACTGGCGCGAAAAAAAAATTGGCTGGTCGTGATTTATGCTTAAAATTGTCATTTCTTCTAAATACCATAATCAGTTAAAAATCATTTTTTGTGTTGTGAGCCCCTTTAACCTTCTGCGACTAACATGATGAGTGATGAGAAACCAGAATAAATTGTAGAAAATAAACCCGATAGAAAATTGTGTGAAGTTTCTTTCATTGGAAGCGATGGAAATAAGGAATGCATCTAAATGATGGAACAAATTTGGCAATAAAATTTCAGTTATTCAGAGACACTTATACGTTTTGATTGTGGTTGTGTGTTTTAAGAATGTATTGTTACAATTGCATACCACAAAAGAAAGGTGTATTTTGATTTTTAATGATTTTTTTCGAATTTAAGTTTTTTCGATGTACGGTCGGTGGACAAATAAAACTGGGACACTTAAAATTTAATCTGTGTAAATCAGACCATTGAATTGTCAATATATCTGTCAGTGTCTATATAATTTGTCATACCAAAGTTAACCTATTTGTCATAAAGCCGTAATTAAACGATGCAAATTTGTAAATTTTGACTTATGTGATTGTCATTTTTGTCCCAGTTTTATTTGTCCATCGACTGTACATATTACCTTTAAAATAACGTTGTATAGATAAAACTGCTCAATAAAGGTCGTAAATAGATTATAATCATGTTAATAGATACAATACATTAAATATTAAAGGATTCTAACTAATTAATTTTCGAACTGAAGCTATTTTTTCTTGAGTCCGTATTAGCTTGCGGGTTTCGTCACATTACGTCAGTTGTGGAAGGTTAACGCAATTTTAAAATTAACCTTTTTTTCTTTTCGCCATGGTAAAATCACCCAGGAATAGAATTTTATTAAAAAATCTGACTTTATTTCACACGTCAAACTAACATTCAAAATTAAAGACGTCAAATCGCTCTCAATCGCTCTATCACGAATAAAACATGATAATGTAAAAATGACTAGGAAAGGAGGCGCAGGCTTGCAACGTGACAACAATTTGGCAGGGAAAATCCAACGTGAATGGACTTTAGGTACTATGGCGGACAATAAATTTAGGCCGGCAAATTTCTGACATTTCAAAAAAGTCAGTGCAAGCGACCATTTATTGTCATTATGACTGATGTGTCAGTTTGTCTAACTTAAGGTTTTCAAGCTGTGTTTCCTTCGCCCTTTTTGTGACTTACAGATCATGACGCACTAACATAACCAATTTGTAGTAGCACTTCTCTATGGTGCAAGATGACAAGAATGATAAAAATCGAAAATTGGGTTAGTTGAACATTATGCCAGCTTCACATTTTGATGTCAAGTCAATGACAGGCCGGCCTAAATTTATTGTCCGCCACAGTACGTACGGGGTGATCAAGAAGGACTGTTTAAGTTGGTAATGCTGAATTTCATTTTTAAATGGTACAACTGGAGTAACTTCCGGTTGTTGACGGCTTCACACTGACAGCCGCATCAGTGACAAGTCAAATTTGACATTTCAAATTAAATTAAACATGCTGGTGAATCGTTCGAGAGAAGAGTTAATTTATGTTTAGAGCAAAATGGGGTGCACTTCGAGAATTTCCTTTAGTTAATTTTTAGATTATTATTCCGAATTCCAACTATGATTTCTTTTTGCCGTTAATTTTTACTCTCATAACCTACCATTTTGTCGTTATTAATGCTACGTCAGATATCTGTCAAATAAACCCACAAAACATATCCGGTTGCAGTGTTGTAAATAGCCGAATAAAAAAATGTTTTTAATTGTATTGCCAACTTAAACAGTCTTTCTTGATCACCCGGAATAAACGTGTCCACTTGTATCGTCATATATTGCATGTAAGCACTGCAAACGTGGCCGGACGCAGACTGTGTCATTACTCATTATCTTCCCCAGCTGATCAAGATTCATAGGATTTATCCACACGAGATTGACTTTGAAATTTCCAAATAGCAAGCGTTAAATACACGGCACCTCCGACATCAAATGCGCCTGCGTCAGAACCGAGCACCGGCTGCGTGAATATCGCGTCCGTTTTAAATTCGGGAGGTTGGGGGGTTCAATTCTCTGGCCGGACTGTAGTTGAATAGGTTTTTTTTTCCGAGGTTTTCCTCGTCTAGACCTGTGTCAGATTTCAATTCAAATACCCCAAGATAATTAAAAAACTCGGTGATGTCGGTGGTACTAACGATTTCAAACATTTAAATTTAACATAATTATTAATAAGGAAATGGATAGAAATGAAATTCAAAATTGTCAAGATCGTGTAGAATACTTGCTCACCAGGTTCGATTTTAATTTATTGAATTGTCAAGACGAATTAGGGAGACCACGTCCCGATCTTCCAAATTTGCAAACCCTTGCAGGTAGGTCAAAATGGTGTTTTAATGTTTCGTGAGATAATACTCGTATTTGTGAGTGGCTCACAGGAAATAATGTACGTACTAAATTGTATTCCTGGCAGTGTACCTATACTTTTTAATCAGCGATCAGAAGATTCAGTATGGTGCAAATTAGGATATTGTGATTAAAAAAATGTATTCCCTTCTATTGAAGAGCATGGAAAGTCTAAGAACACATTTCATCCAAGTGTAAGTTTCAGTTACTAGGCAAATTAAATGTAACAACAGCAATAGACGATGCAAGAAAAATTCACTTTGAGTGTCATAATGTTTAAGTTAAACATAATCGCGATATAATTATTCATTGCACAATTTTTTAATCTTTTCAAAACTATTGACTATTTATCAACTAAAGCCTGTTTGACACGATGCTAAATTTATGAGAAAATTTACTAGTAAATGAGAGAGGACCAATGAACGATCAGGATCTGACAAAGACAGACTATGATCCTGATCGTTCATTGGTCCTGTCGAGGGTCTCTCTCATTTTCTAACAAATTTACTACGAAATTTAGCATCGTGTCAAACAAGCTTAATATGTAAGATTTATTAAAAATTGTTGAAAACGACACTAAACAACCTGGTTTAGATCGTGTTTCTTTCTTCCTATATTTTGTTTCGGCAATACCACGTATTAGTTTGTCTCCTTAGTGCTTATTCACAATGGACAATTGGACATAAGCTTGACATAAGGCATAAGAAATTCATGATAGGTACATGCAGTGGATATACTATTAATTTTTACGTAACTTGAGAAGTGACCTCAGTGAACATTATTGTTGGGTACAAAAAGGCATGAAGAATCATAATTCGAGCTATTGTGGACACATAAATTATTTTCCAATTGCCCAAATTTACAAACTATTCTTAGGTATCTCTTATGTATTTCTTAAGTCTTATGTCCATTGTGAATAAGCACTTACACGATAACTTCCAGCCTTGTAAGTTTCTGCGCAATTCCAATATTATTTTTGCAATTACAAATTCTGCAAATGAATCTGTCCACTTGCTGCGTAGTTTTTCGTTGCATGAAATTTGCGGCAAAATTAAACAAAACTAACACAAATGTGGTTAAAACGTAACCTAAAAATTTGACGTCGCTGATGTAAACGTACAACTCGCGTCTTGTTCTAATCGCACATACTAAAGCGAGATGCATAGTGGGTTGGTGGCAAAGTCCCATGAGCGGGAAAAGTCTGGGCATCCAAGCGGCGCCGATGCAGCGGCCATGATTTCTGAGGAGAATTCAGTAGCGTAAAGTTCTCCCAGAGCTGCAGCGGTTTTATGGCAGGGTACCATTGTATAAACGTTAACAACACCGACAATAGGTTTAAACCGCAAGTACAACCCCTAATCGTAAATTCGTCCAAGTACTACCCTGTAAACTGACAGGTATAGAACGAAAATGATGATTGACAGGGGTCTGTTTATGTCGCGTATCGGCATCTCAACAGGCGTAATAATTACTATTGCCCTGCCATAAAACCGCTGCAGCTCTGGGAGAACTATATCTGACGCAATTAGTTCGTTCGTTGTGTACCAATGGTGGCATTTTGTTACATAAGTACTATTGGGAGCAAAAAAAAGTGGACCATAAACATCATTGTCTTGACTTTTAATGTAAAATGACCATTATCTGTTTCTAACCATACTTTGAATTGATTGACGTTGTCATTAAATATTGTAGGTTTAGTGTTGGGAGTGGTATAATTGACCGTTGTTAATTAACGTTAATTAACCAAAATTGACGGTTAATTATCTTAATAGAAAAAGTGTTAATTAACCATGTTAATTAGTGTTGTGAGGTCCGGTAATTGACTTAGTCAATGACCCATTTGACGGGTCAATAATTGTCTATGACTTGACGAATTTGACCAGTCATTTTTAAAATTTAAATTTCCCCCTAAAGCTTGTTTGACACGATGCTAAATTTCGTAGTAAATTTGTTAGAAAATGAGAGAGACCCTCGACAGGACCAATGAACGAGCAGGATCATAGTCTGTCTTTGTCAGATCCTGATCGTTCATTGGTCCTCTCTCATTTACTAGTAAATTTTCTCAAAAATTTAGTATCGTGTCAAACAAGCTTTATAATGTTGAAGATTATAGGATATGATGACTGTTTGACTGATGAGATGAGGTGATGTTGGGTTGTCTGTCTGATTTCATTTACGTAGCTGCTGACAATGAAGAAATCGATTATGACAATAAATAAGTAAATTATGACAATGAAACATCTAAAACTTTAATAAAGATCATTGTGGAAAACGATTATTAAGCTTTTTATCTGTTAGGAAGAAGTGGTTTTTGTTTTTCAATCGTTTTTGTGTCTTCTTAACATGGCATACAATATTTTTCTATTTTCAGAAAATACTTACCTACTTTTTTAAATTCTAAACGAATGTTTAAGTATTTTAAAAGAAACTAAAAAACTGAAAATACACACAGTTGTGTTGAAAGTTTTAAAGCGTTTTAAATTAACAAAAAGTTCAAATGCAAGCAAATATGTTAAAGAAAAAACAAAGTATAACTTCAAACAATTCAAACTTAACCTCACTTACACAATTTTAGAACAATAATTTATCGATCAATAAATCTTATAAAAAATGGAATTAAGAACCATTATTTGGTATTAAAATAATCCTTGACATTGAAAGAATCATTTTGTGATGTTTAACTAGTTCCTACTTTTTGACCAATAATGACTGGTAATTGTAATTGTAATTGTAATTGTAATTGTAATTGCAATCACACAATCAATTACATATCAAAATTACAAATGTCAGGTGAAATTTTAGCCTACTGAAAATTTAAAATTGGAGCAAACGGAATTCAAAAAATGTCTTTTTGCTAACTTGAATGAGGTTATATTAATAACATAATTACATAAACATTTTTGTTTTATAATACAAAAATTTCCGATAATATTGCGGAATCTGGAAAAGTGCCCCGAATGCTTGCAGCGTTTCCACGTTGAATGGCAAGGGAAATCCTCTCGAAAAGGAATTTCTTTGATTTTGAATCGCCTGATTCCGCGATAAGTCGGTTTCCGATGACATTAATGAAATCGATGGCTTCTTTGCTAACTTATTCCTTGATTTTGGTTATTAAATTGAAATTGTTTCAATACATTATCATATCCCACAACTTTACTACAAAACTGGGTTGAATATTTTCATGAGGACAAAAGTTAACATGGGGTTGAAAAATGTAGCTTGTAAAAACCTATGGCTAGTCTTAAAAAATGCCGAATATGTCCATCAGCAGTACAACTTTCTAAAGGATCCACCCTTGGTCCGCCGCTTCCAGTAAAAACTTGCAAACATCGTTTCTTGAAAAAGTTGTAGCATTTTTCGGCTGATAGTTTCTACATTTTGTTTTCAAAAAGGAGGTTAGACTGTTGAACCTGTACCATTTATTATATTAAAACAACTAATAGCTTATTAAAAAACCTCTTACCTGGATACCTGGAGATATCAACGTTTTGAAATACAAACAGTGTACTCTTCAACATTGAATATCACAACCGCGCTGATGCTGCTTTCGTCTTTTCCCTTGATCCATTTCTGTCTGCCATTGTGTAAATATTTCCAATTCTTTCTGGTATCGTAATTTTGATTTCGTAGGCACCATTTGGTACTTGGCGGCACTTGCCTCTTCCAGGACGTCATCAGGAACATAGAATTCTTCGTCATCCATTTCCACAACGTGTACACAATCACTTTATTGACTTTGCAAAACTTTGTTTATTTTGTATTTTATTTTTTTCCATAGCAACAGCTCTCTCCGAAAATGTGATTTATTTATTTTTTCTAACACTAATATCTTATACTGTTTCCATGGTGCATTTGAGCTCACACCTTATGTTTCCCATAAAATACGCTTTTCTCTATAAGACACGTCGTCAATAGCAACGTATCTTATAGAGTCATAAAATACGCTCACACATATTATTGTAGTAACATTTTATTCATCATTTTTACAGTAATTAACACAAAAGTGAAAAGTACAATTATTGAATTGGAACTGTCACATTAGCTTCGTGCTCTTGTTCTTCTTCTTTAACTTCTGCTGTTTCATCCAATGCAAGTGCCCGGCCGTCGAAAACTGGCAATCTTTACATTTTCTTCAAATGATTCTTGCCGTAGTGTGAATTAACTTTCAATGAAGTTCTACACACTTACCCCATATCAAGAAAAGCCAAAATGACATCTTCCGTTACCTCCGTGATGCTTTTTTTATTGTTCCGGCCTTGAAACGAAACATACACCTTTTCGTATACACTTTTAGACTTCATTGGTAACAAATTGCCCCTTTTTTCTTATTTCTTCTGGAACGTTTTGGCACATTTCAACGATGAAAATTGTTTTTTTCCAAATTTGTTGATATTATTACCATAGTACCCACGGCAACCTTCGCATTTTGTGTATTGTGACGCGCCTCGAATAATTTCTGCATTTATTAAAATTTCTGATAAGATGTTAGTGTTAGAAAAAATCTTGAAGACAACGCGTGTTTTATAGTTTAAAAATCTCGATCTATTAAATCCTCGCTCCCTGCGGTCGCTCTGATTTAAACTACGATCTCGATTTTTAAATCGTCTATAAAACACTTGTTGTCTTAATAGCTATTATTTTAATTTTATTTAAAATTTTGAATATAAAGTTACAGACTCATTTTCTAAGGAGCAATGTCAGGTATCGAACAAAATCAAATACAGCACTCGAGAGTAAGGCCGCTTTTGTTCCTCTCTCGTAGTGTAAATAACCATTTTGAATTTCAACCACCAATGTGTTCTCTAAGTCCAAAATTTTTAAATTTTTAAAAAGAGATTGCGGTACTATTCCTGTTGCTGAAATTATAAATGGTAAAATCGAAATTTTTTCTAAACACCAAACATTTCTCATAGCAACGGAGAGTTCTAAATATTTATTAATTTTTGTATTATATGTCTGTGTTATATTGTGTGAATTTAGAACAGCTATATCTAAAAGATATGCTTGCTTTTGTTGTTTATTTAAAATTATAATGTCTGGTCTGTTATGCTGAATATGAATGTCAGTTAAACTGTACGATCAAAATATAATTTGTAATTGTCATTTTCCAAACAACTTTCGGGTTTATAAATATAATGTGGTTGTGTATCCTTTAATAATTTGAATTTAACTGCTAAATTCATGTGTATAATTTTTGCGAATATATCATGACGTTTTTTATATTCGCTTTGAGCCAAAACGGTGCAAGAAGAAATGATGTGTTCAATGGTTTCTCCTTCAGTTCCGCAAATCCTACATTTATCAATGATCGATTGTAAACCGCATATGTGTTTTTTATAATTTCTTGTATTTATAACACGATCTTGTATTGCAAATATAAAACCCTCAGTCTCAGGATGAATATTTGATTTTTAAGCCATGCATGAGAAGCTTGAATATTAATTTCTGGTTGTTCTAGTTCTTTAAAATATCTCCCATGTAAAGACTTTTCTTTTTTATTTGCTATAGTGTCAGGTATATTTGGCTCAACAATATCTGAAATTATATTATCACTTAAATTTAAAGGTGTGTAACCTTTATCCGGTGAAACCAAAGCATTAAAAAAAGTGTTATCACGAGCTCTATTGAGAAAATAATTTTTTAGTGAAGCAATTTGATTGTGTTGTAGAATTTCTAGATTTGAAAAACCCCTACCACTATTTTCGCGTGGTAAATTAAATTTGTAAAGAGATCTCTAGTTTGAATATTTATATTTTGTAAATTAGTTTTGGACCATTTTATAACACCAAAAGAATAGGTCAACAATGGAACAGCATATGTATTAACTGCTTTAATTAAATTATTACCGTTTAATTTTGATTTTAAAATAGATTTAATTCTAAAATAAAATTGTTTTTCTAAATTTTCTTTTATAATTGAATGTTGAATATGATTTGATTGATTAATACCTAAATATTTATAAAATTCTCCTTTATTTAAATTTTTAATGATTTCTCCTTCTTTAGTTATATATTCTAAATTTTCGTAATGACCGCGACATATTGATTGCGTTTTACACTTATCAATACCAAAACTCATGCCAATATCATTTGAGAAATTTTCAGTTATTGTTAGTAAAGATAAAATGTGATTCTTTTTAGATGCATAAAGTTTTATTTTTAACAATTCATACTGCACCTTTATTAGTCTTTAATGGTCTTGTCCTGATCTGTACAGTGTACAGGTGGCATGCGTTGGAATTTTCACTGGAGCTAATGCAATCACGGTGAACTAAAAGACTTCTATCTTCATTTTGGATAGGATACTTGTTCAGAATACAGGACTCTATGAAATTTTACTAACAATAGCTATCTTATAATACAGGATACACATAATTACCTTGATAGGGACACCTGATATACTTTGCAATACGAGAATTAGAAAAATCTTTCAGTGATGATTGACTGACAGCTTGCAATGACAAAATAGTGAGTGACAGTGAGTGATCACAAAACTTCAAAACTAGTAAATTTTTTAAAGGTTGGCGAAGCAACGTTGTCAGACGTTAGTGGGCCATTCCACAGACCACTTTCTGAAGTCAATGTCACGGCCTGTTAAAATAGAGATCGCCTTGCTATAGTTTGTCCAGCGAGCGATTGGTTGACATAAAAATCACTAAATTCTACGCAGAGAAAGTTCTACCTAGCGTAAATTATTTATTTATTTACCTTCAAGCAGTAACATTTTTTGCCCTGAAATTATTCTACTGCATTTTGTAGTGTTGGGTTATATACAAGTCTACAATTTAAAGTCTCTCAATCTCTGGCTGGATGGAGTATAGAAACTTTTCTGATGAGAAAGCTAATGGTGCATTCACACTTCGATCGATTGTGAATCCACTATACAGATCAGCTGTTTAAATCTTACGCTTTTACACTAGTGGTGCGTTCTCAATCGACTCTCCAACGCTATTTTCGACGCTATTAATAAAAAAAACACCCTTTATTGAGTACATCAACTAAATTGTCACAATCATAATCTAAGTAAGGTTAGATGTAGTAAGGCCGTTTTCACACTTATGACAGTTATGTCAAAAATTATATCCATTTTTTTTTACTCGCCACTGTACATTTGAGGAAATAATATGAATAAACGAAAAATAATAATTAAATTAAGTGTTCAAATTGACATTCAATGTGTTGGCATTTGTTCACTTCCAAACAAAATCCAAGCCGAAATCTGAAATCTTAGACAACGTTTAAGTATGATCTTATTGGGAAACTCGATTTATTTGTAACAACGATTAAATTATCATAAGATCAATATTCTATGGTAACTAAATTTTGTGTATTTTTGTTTTTACTTAAAAAAAAGGAATTTGTGTTGTTACTTTAAATTTAATTATGTCGGAAACTGTCATTGTCATATCATATGCAACCGATGACGACGATGATGTCATAGTGTGAAAACGAAAACAATTGAAAAATGTCAGTACTGGGTAAAGATGTACTATTCCGAACACGGAATCTTGGCCACAAATGACATTTAACTGACAAATAGGTGTGAACTGGCCTTATAGAATATAACCCAACTTTTGACTCAATAATGCCATTTCCCTGCTTTTTTGATGTCACAAGAAAAACTTCAAAGCGATTTTTAATAATTGTCATTTATTAATGACACTAATGCTTGGTTTACATAATTTTTTTAGAAATGTCTAAAAAATGTTGGCCAAGATTTTGTCTCCGGAATAGTACTACAATTTCGATTTTTCCGAATTAGTTCTAAGCTTTTCACTCCCACAATATATTATTTTCGAGGCGTTTAATATATTATTGGTATGCAGGGTTAATCACGAGAGGTACTTCTGAATTTCTTTTTGACGCACCCCATTATACATATTGCAATAACTTTTTATCTCAAATTTTGAAAATACATAATTATAACTGAATCCACGATTGCTCTTAATTTTGTATCTTTGACATTAAACCAAAAAAATTTTGTCAATTCGAAAAATGTATTTTTACAATAACGACGAAAAGACCGACATGATCCTCATCAATGGAGAGTGTGGAAAGACACTTCGAAGTACTTCTAACACCTTTTACATTAACTTAATTTGTTAATTAATTTGTTGAATTTTGATTAAATACAGATAACCGCCAATCTGACATTTCTAACAAATCTATCCAACTTACTTTGATTTCTAATTCAAAAGAAATAATACAGGGGTATTCACGAGTAGGTAGGTAATAATGGGCCTAACAACCTCCCGACGCAACCAAATAAACATATTTCTCAAACGCGTAGAACCAATTGATCTTTTTATTTTTTAATGAATCCAAGACTGCTTTTATTAAGACAATTTCCAGTTGTCGTTACGTGACATCTATCAAACCTAAATTGTATATTATGCACCGAGGGAGTGAAGTGGATGATGTTTATTCATTCACTCCCGGGATGCATATACAATTTTTTGCCGAAAAATTGTAAATTATCACTAAAGCTAAATTTAAGTGTCATGTTGACGGAAGTACCCATCTCGTGAATAACCCTGTATACAGGGTGTCTCAGCTAAGACTTTCGAGCCTAATATCTCGGTTATTTGCCAACGGATTTTTATGAAATTTAAAATACAGATATTTCAGACGGTGAAGGTTCAACTAGTGATAATAAAATTACTTCAAGTTAAGAAATGTAATTTTAGCACATGTTTCCTTTATTGAAAATTAAGCGCATTTACTATTAGATTGTTAAACATTAAAAAACCGGTGTCTACACAAACAATTAACTAAATCAGTCGTCTGATTCAACGAAATGATTAGATTTTATTGTTAGAAATGTAGTCTAAATTTTGAAGGTATTTTGAAACAGTTGATGAAAAATTGCCAAGCAACATTTTGTACAGCCCTTAAAATCTATCAAAAATGGGCGCATTTTATTAGAAAGGTCAAATTGTATATATTTATTGAAAATACTCTAAAAATAGCAATGGCAGAAATTTCAATATTGTTGAAAAAGGAAACAATTTTTGCCTATGAAGAGTGTCGCAAGAACTTCAATGACAGTGTTCGTTTTCTCGTTTAACACTATCCAAATGTAGGCTTTACAAAATTTAAGGTTCAGAGAGTCATCAATTTATTTGAAGACACAGGAAACGTACGGTCGATGGACAAATAAAATTGGGACACTTAAAATTTAATCTATGTAAATCAGACTATTGAATTGTCAATATATTTATCAGTGTCTACATAATATGTCATACCAAAGTTAACCTATTTGTGATAAAGCCGTAATTAAACCATGCAATTTGTAAATTTTGACTTATGTGATTGTCATTTTTGTCCCAGTTTTATTTGTCCATCGGCTGTACGTGAACTAAATTACCTTGCTAAAATATCTCGATCGTGTTTTAGTCCTTTATGGAAGAATTAAAGCATCCAGTGTAATAAATTACGTCCAAATGTAGGTTTTAACTTTGTAAGTGTTTGTAAGATTAGAGAGATAAACGTCAAATATGTCATCTGGATTTGTGCGAAAAGGGGTGACCAAAATTCGGCGATGGCGCGCGTTGGTTTCATACGCGTCTACGTTTTTGCATCTGCAGCCACGTTTAACACAGTTTTTTCTTTTTTCATGCAAACCAGACGTCTTTCAAGGACGAGTTTCTCCTTACAGCTTTTTTTTTTCCATACATTTTTTGATACAAATCTTAAGTGATTCAACATTTTAAAAAGGCATGTAAAAATTACGTTTTTAAGACTTGAGTTATTGCATTAATGGGGTTTTACTCTTCACCGTCTGAAATATCTGCGTTTTAAATTTCACAAAAATTCGTTGGAAAATAACCGAGATATTAGGCTAGAAAGTCTTAGCTGAAACACCCTGTATATTCGAAGAAATGCATTTATAAAAAATATAAGGTTAGATTGATTTTAAAGATTAGCAAGTTCTACGTGATTTAATTAAAAAAGTAATTAATTGAAAGGGGGACCGTCTTCCGTGAACTTCACAAACTGTATCCAAAGCACGCTTGTCGAGAGTATCTAGAGAATTGGCCGCAGCTGGAAAAATACTGTGGTTACAGAGTAGACAATATACCACAATTAGAAGATGTAAATATATTCCTAAAACGAAAAACTGGATTTCAACTTCGACCTGTAGCCGGATATTTGAGTCCAAGAGATTTTCTGTCTGGATTAGCTTTCCGTGTATTTCACTGTACCCAATACATACGGCACTCGTCGGATCCATTCTATACACCAGAACCGTAATTTTTTACAGATTGACTTAAAACATTGTATTAAGTTGAGATTTATGTTTCAGAGATTGTTGTCACGAGTTATTAGGACACATGCCTTTACTTGCAAATCCAAGTTTTGCACAGTTCTCGCAAGAATTAGGGTTAGCTTCACTAGGAGCCTCCGAAGAAGATGTGAATAAATTAGCCACTGTAAGTATTCATTATTAGTATAGCAAAGGTTTAGGTTTTACAAATTTTAAAATAATAGTACATATGTATATTAAAACATGAGTTTTATAAAACTTAATATTAAGACACGAGTCAGATTTGCAGCAGGCAGGCAGGAGGTTTTTTTTATGCTATTTTTTCTAATTTGCATAATTATTAAATACATGTTTTTTTACAAATAAATTCAATTTTTCAAATTTTGACATATAAAATGAGACTTTTCAAATTAATTCAAATTTATTGACGTTTGGAAACGTCACACTTTTCGTAACTGGTTACGAAAAGTAAAATCTTTATAACTTTCCGACCCTAAGCAAATTTAGATGCAGCCAGCAAAACGTTTTTCATTCATAACTTGATCCAAAAACATGAATTATTTTAAAGTCTCACAGAAGTCTCAATTACAAAAATTTTAAAATGACAGTACTATGGCGGACAATAAATTTAGGCCGGCAAATTTCTGACATTTCAAAAAAGTCAATGCAAGCGATCATTTATTGTCATTATAACTGATGTGTCAGTTTGTCAAACTGAAGATTTTCAAGCTGTTTGGCGTTTCCTTCTCCCTTTTCGTAACTTACAGATTATGACGCACTAGCATAACTGATTTGTAGTAGCACTTCTCTCTGGTGCGCGCTTCTTTTCCCAATTTTAATTTTGATTATCGCTGTCACGATGACAAGAATGACAAAAATCGAAAATGGGGTTAGTTGAACATAATGCCAGCTTCACATTTTGATGTCAAGCCAATGACAGGCCGGCCTAAATTTATTGTCCGCCATAGTACCTAATCGACAATATTTTTGTTTATTTAAGAAACTGATTCATCATTTATCAATATCATATCGATCCTTTCGTCATTGGAGCACATTTTAATTAACAAAAGCGATTTCAGAATTATACAAAAAGGAACTGTCAAGTGATTGTCAATAGTGCCAGGAGTGTCCATATTTCATAGTAAATAAAGGTATTAAGTTATCACTGAATAACGTAGGTATTACTGGTTACATTTAAATTTCGTTAGGGTCGGAAAGTTATGTGAATCAGTCTGTACATAATTGAAAATTCTTAAGCATAACATATACAATTTTTTCAGTTATATTTTTTCACGGTTGAGTTTGGTTTGTGTAAGCAAGAAGGCGAAATGCGCGTCTATGGTGCTGGTCTACTAAGCTCAGTTGCCGAATTACGTCATGCCATTAGTAATCCGGAAAAAATAAAACGTTTCGATCCAGAAGCAACTGTTCTACAAGAATGTATAATTACGGCTTTTCAACATGGTTACTGGTATACTGATTCATTTGAAGAAGCGAAAGAAAAAATGAGGTAAGTTTAGTAGAATTAAATTAATAAAAATCGAACACTCTTATGATGTGTTTTATTATCTTTTTAACATTTTAGTATTTTGTATTGTATTGATGTTTTTTGATTTGAATAACAAATGTATTTATCAAAAACAAAGCATTTTTCAAAACTACATTCATTTCTGAATTAGTAAGACATGAGGAAAATGTAAATCTATTGCTGCGGTGCTGGCCACTTATGAACAAAAGACAAAACCAATGTCGTTATTATTGCGTACTAGCTGACCTGACAGACGTTGTCTTGTCCAATCCAAATATCAATAAATTTGTTTATGATCGTTTTGTGAATTTGTGAAAAACTATTGGAAATGTGTAAACAAAGTAAAAATGAGAAATTTTACATGCGAGATGAATTCTATCGGCGTACTATGGCGGCCAAAAAAATTTAGCCGTCACTATCTTGACATTCACATAAAGTGTAAATAAATCTTTAGGAACCGTATAGTAACCCCACTTTCAATTCTTGTCATTTTGACATGCATATTGTTATTCTGCCAACCAATTTAAACTGTTTAAAACTCAGATATTCCAAAAATCCGAGATGAATGAACAAAATTAGAGCAGTCGTACATAGAATAACCTGAGGTAAACGTTCTGTGTAGTAGAAAATGACAAAATAATTTCGAGTTTTGAAATTTACCACCCAAAAAACCCAATCATAATCAAGACGGTGATCATAATGACAATAAAGTATGGATTACATTCCTTTTTTTTGAAATGACAGAAAGTGACGGCAAAAATTTTTTCATGCCGCCAGCTGTTATCGACGGTTTTACATGATTCAAAATCCGCCGGGAACGTTAAATTCCCGGCCTAGTACTTATAACAGTGACCTTGACTAGAGAATGGGCAGGCAGCATTGAATGTAGCCAACGGACTCCGTTTCGGCTCAGAGACGCGAGGGTCGCGGGTTCGATTCCGCTTGTGAAACAAATTTTTTACTTTTTAAAAATGATTTAAATTTGTCGGCACGAAAAATTTTGTGGATTACACGTCCAGAAAATGTCTTGCGAGTGCTCGTGTTGCTTCGCCTCGGCTAAACCGCCTCGGCTACGCAATATCACTCACACTCGCAAAATATCATTTTCTGGACTTGTGATCCAATTAATAATAATTTTCGAGACCGATTAGGTTACTATTTAGCGGCTTTTGGTAACGAGTTTAAGGGTCCTCATCTCAAAATCGTAGCACTATACTAACCCATGTAAACGCAAATTACTCGTAAAAACTTCAAATTTGAAGTTGGAACGCTGCTCGACGGTTCTATCGATTCCTTTTGACATAATCAAATGAGGAGAAATTTTGATTTTTAGATTAAGGCAATAAATTGTTCGTCACGATTAAACAAACGGAATTTCGTAATTACTCGTAGCGGTCTCAATTTTAACTTGTTCGAGTTCTAAAGTGGCTCATTGTAATCATGAAAGTATAATCCAGTGAGGAGAAATCTTCGTTTTTCTTGAAATCAGTTAAATTCTGATGAAACTTATAGTTCGAAAGTGTGATGATGGCAATCAACAATATCAGCAGCCCAAGATTTACAAAACCCAAAAAAAGCTAATTTCCATTTTACTACCTGATGGAGTGATTGTATTACTTCGAATACAAGTTATACTTTTAGCCAAATACTTCTTTATTCTTTGTTATTTATTCTTTTCCACACCACCATAGAGGTAGAATAAAAGGCCCGTTTTTTTAACGCGCTTTCCCCGATAGGCATAATCCACAATGCTGTACAAAAAAGTAGAATTTTATACACGACGATAAAATTTAATTATCGGCTGCCAAAAAATATATAAAATACTAAAAATTACAGCAGTTTTTATTTAATTAATGCTGAAATACGCGTAATTTAGTAATAGTTGCATGCTATTAATCATTGTTATTATAGGTCTTTTTTTAAAATACATCTAACAGGCCTATTTTTGGCACGCCTGGCATCAATTATTTCAGGTAAGCGCTCAGATAAGATTCTTCTAATTGTTGTACAACATATTTGCTCCAAGAGTTATCATCTTTTTGGACTACCCCGTAGGTACAGTTAATTTCAAAATTATCGAGTACACCTCAAAAATCAAGAAGTCGATTTAGTACAGTTTTTTTCCACATGTAAAGATGCATTTTTGAAATTTGAACGTCATATTTTTTATATGGTTAAGTAAGTTTGACAACATAAAATGTCGCTGATATTTTAAAGCACCATAATATTGTCTGTTTTATCCTCTACACGGTACTCTTCGCGACGTTACAATACTGGACTACCCTCCGGATCGACCACCCTTCTTCTAATTTGGAAAGAATGAGCACTTTCGCGTTTTCGGTTAGATTGATGACATTGATTGTTGACAAAAAATGTAAGTGCATTTTACAATGTAGAAAATTAAGTGTAGTCTATAATTTTCAAATTAACTGTACTTCAATTATTTTTTTTGTGTGTAGACGACAAAATAACACTGTTTCCGCTTTTTAATATGTAACTGGCCTTGCACTTGATACATACAGGTCGCTAAAAAGTATCGATTCAAAAAAAATCGATTCACGATGAATGTGGATAAGGGGTAGCTGTGATTTATTTTTATCATGTTGGATAAACTAATTCAATTTTATATTTTTTCCTGTCAGAAAAATGACATTATTGTTCCGACATTCAAATTTTAACAATTTTGTCTAATTTAATTTGATTAAAAAATTATGGATAGAAAACGGCTGTATACAGTTTTGCATTAGGACCTATGTTATACAGGGTGTAACAGAAATAGGTGCATTAATTTTAATTGGTAATAGAACTCGTCAAAAGGAACAACTTTTCCATCTAACATTTTGCTGAAAAACGATGTTTAATTCCAAAAAAAAATTGGAGAGATTTTCCACTAAAATAGTCCTACGCCACTAAATACTGCAATGGCTAATTGAGATCACCGCTAATGTGAAAAAAACGTCCATTTTCATCCAGAAAACGTGTTTTAACGCAGAAATCGAAATTCAAACAAATCCACCCGTATAGCAAAAAATCCACTTCGTAAGAATTTGGTTGTTTCACGTTTTTAGGTAGCTTAGTTTTGGAGATATGAACGGTTTTAGGAAAATCTTTCCTATTTTTTTAAGCCATTACGCAACGTTTTTCGCCAAAATGGCAAAGAAAAAAGTTGTTCCTTTTGATGAGTTCTATTACCAGTTAAAATTAATGTACTTATTTCTGTTACACCCTGTATGTACACTTCTATTTAAAAAAAAGCGTACAAGTAGTGAGCACAATTTTGGCTAGATTGCCATATCGTAAACCTATCTTTTAATTGTTGTTACTTAGAAACCTGTAACAAAACCCGTGATGATAGCTGGATTTGATCGATGTATTCTTCAGAGATTTTAATGTGTATAAATGTTTTGCCTTTTATTAGGCAAGTATTACCAATTACTACAAACACAATTCAAACTTTTATTCACAAATTTATGGAAAAAGGCAACTCTCAACAATCTAACAACAATTTAAAAATTTATAAAAAACAGTGTTCACACATTTGACATACATACAAAATGTCAGTAATGCGTTTTCTTGGAAACGATTAATTAATTTTATCCCCATTTACAGTAGCCCTCAATACGTGTACGCTTTTTTTTTGAATAGAAGTGTACATATAGCATTAACAAACTTTGCACATATATAAATAATATTCAAGTTCGAATTTCAGAGGCTTTCATACTCAAAGTATGATTCAACTCGAAATACGTTCAAGCTGGCAACAATATTATCGTTTCTGTCACATAATTTAACCTTAATTGAAATCAACCTACCCTAACACGAAAGCTATAAGTTTCTATTAGGGAATTTTATTTGTTTTGTAGATACTACCAACAATGTTACCAGATGTCGTCATAGCCACCCCTCATCCACATTCGTCGTGAATCGATTATAGAGCTAAATATTTTCAAAACGGTTTAGCAGAGCTCGTTGAAATTTGGCACACAGTTGGAAATGTTTAAATTAAATTCATATATTTTCTAACATCATTTGTTTTGACGATACAACGCTAACTTGATTTTTTTTAAATGGCATGTGTAGTCAAGTTTAATATTTTTAAAAAGTGTATTTTTTTGTGAATTCGGTGATGTAACACATGCCCACATCGCCGCCATTTTCAAAATCTTTTTAGTAGAAAATTATGTATCTACACTTGCAAAATTTAAGCAGTGTGAACGGGTAATTTTGAGATTAGGTTAAAGATGACATTGACAGCAATTAAAAAAATTATGATCGGTCTTCTACTCACGGTCCCTTCTTGTTCCCACCTCTTCTTTCCTTATTACTTAAACAGTGCTTTTATTTAGCCTATTATGACTTATGAGTAGCAACCCTTCTTATGGACCACTCATCTTCTAATTTGGAAAGCATCAAAACTTTGTCTCACTCTGTCAGTCGAGGCATTTTGACTTTTTAAAAGTTTAAATGTCAGATTGATTAATTACAACCCTGATTTAATACAGCGAAAAATAGGTGTACGCGAAAGTTTTGAAATCAAGTGTACCTATTTGGTGTTTAAACTTGTTTTTTTTTTATTAAAATGTATTCTGTTTCAGTTAATTCTCTTATTTTTACATTTATTATTGACTTTTATTTATTTTTTAGTCAAAATACAAGCGGGAAACGACTAACGATTTCCAAGGCTAACTAAATTTTACATTTTAAATGTTTTTATTAATTCGATAATTTTTTATAAAGTTTCGACTAAAATAAGATATGCATATGTTACATCACTGAATTCACGAAAAAAAAATTCTTTTGAAAAATATTAAATTTGACCCCCGTGTCATTTCAGTTTTGTACACAAAATAATTTGATACGTAGGGTTTGCCAATTCGAATTTTTTTAACGACACTACTACTACCAACCATCTAAAATAATTCCGACTTCCATGGATGTTGATGTTCCATTCCAGTTTTTATAACACATATGGGAAGGAGTTCTTTCGTTTGACTTTTCATAGATTTTACAAAATTTATTTTTTACACCAACATACCTATAAAACTTTTTTTATCCTAGCTCCAATTATACGTCCCACACCAGATAGAGCCTTCTAATTATTGAAATACATTTATCGATTTTGCCGAACACTAGAAAATACTTTAATTTAAATTTAAATTGTCAGAAAATCATCATTTTACCTGTCCTACCAAGTAGAAACTATGAGATATCATATCTCCAAAACTAAAAAAATAATATTTCTGGCCAAGAAAATTTGCATAATACAATCAATCTACCTGGAAGACCGCTTTCAGCATTTTGCGACCGTAAGTAACTCCCGCATGAGAAAGTTCAGCTGACATGATAGATTCAACATTTACAGATTATGCAACCCAAATTCCTCGAAACTGGAAGTTTTACTTTGAGATGACGACCCTTAAGCATTTAAAATACTAAAATATTTGTCCACCTCTTTAGTTTAAAATTTATAATGTACATTGTAAATGTTTCATTAAATAATAATATACCTACAAGGTTATTCCGGTAAAATGACGAGCCTGACCAGGTAAAAATATGCAACCCAAAAGACAATTTACAAAGCAGTCTCGATCCCTATTACATTATCCGGCATTATCATAATGCACATAATAGTGGAGTAAAATCGGACTGAAATTATGACTTTTAGTGATACCGAGGTATAACTAAATCAGAGCTAAATATACTATCTTGTAGAGGACATTTTGGGGCATAAGGAATGGTCATCTACAACTTTTTTTAATAGGACCGAACTTTGAACACGGCCTTTACACGTAGTTGACGTGTAGTCCGAAAAACTACGTTCCTCGTAACATTTAACGCTGTGTTAATTCAACTATTGAAGCTATAATTATGATTTTCTGTATATTTGTAGTAAAAAGTACAGCGCTTCCAATAGTGAATCGAAAATTTCGCAAATATCGATAGTTTTGAAAAAAATAATTAATAAATTTAGATTAATCAAAAATGCGCATCGTAAACTTCACTCTGCTGGGACCTATGTGAAATGTTGAAAATTTCGATACACATGCAGCAAGTCAAATGTAACTAAGATATTGGAGAAGTTTTTTAAAAAAGAATTAAGTCGATAGCCCGTAACCCGGCACACGTATTTAGTTGTCTATCGATGTAGGGAGTCCGTTTCGGCTCAGGGACGCGAGGGTCGCGGGTTCGATTCCGACCCAGGGAGAAATTAAAAAAAAAAAAAGGCTATATTCTGTCTCGTGATTCGGAAGTCACGTTAAGCCATTGGTCCCGGTCTACTGAGTTGGTCATCATGCCCCTCAGATTTGTAAACCAGTCCTAGACTGTGTAACAAATTTTTTTTTTTTTTTGTAAAATTTTGAGTACATTTTTTTGTATTTTTGCTAAAATTTACCTACTTTAAATGCTTTCTTCTTCGTCATCTTCATCGTCATATAAACAAGAAACATTGTTATGATTTTTTTGCAAGAACAATCACTGCAGAATTTTAAGCCTTCCTTGATGCACATACATTGTCTAATTCTTTTTTAATTTAAGAAGGATAGATAAGCTATGGTAGATAACACGTGTTCAAGTGAAAAGTTCATCAAATTGGCTTTGATCTTTGTTGCTATCTTTGTGTAACCAACTTAATTTACGATGTTGTTGTCTTTTAAAAAATAAAGTCAATGCCAACTTGATGAACATTTCAATTGAATACTTGTTACTTTCACACCATTACAAAAAAAAAGGTTGTGGTATTCGCTTCACCTTAGGAAAGGTTTCTCTTTGGCTGAATATCCGAAAAATTTCCACGCAAAATTGACATTTTGGCAGAAGAACAATGCAAGGTGCTGCTTTTTTCGATTCCGGTCTTTTATTAGGTTTGTCATATTTTTGAATATTCTAAAATGACATCTCCAATGTGTCAGCCTTTAAAATGAATATTCAATTACTTTTTTTTTAGGAATTTCATTATTTGATGTTAAACCATCACATTTTTCTTGAAAAAACACCAAAGGGGTGGGTGGTATTTTTTTCGTCAATGTAGTTTACTGGGGTGATTTATTATAAGAGTTTCATGCTTTACAAGGATATGTTCTTCAACGTAATTCCCAACTTGCAACAATGCTTCTCTACAACAATTTTTCATTGTTAGTTTTGACACGAATTTTACTGGTTATGTTTTGCTGTGATGCGTATTAGCTACAGCAATTTCTGTGATATTTAGCGTCATAAGCAAAGCAAAATATTATATCTCGTCGATTCTCCTGTTCTTATTGAAAATGTTAGAAAAATATTTTCAAAGTAAATCAACATCAAAGAATATTATTTTTTGTTGGATACTGTCAGAACGAAACGTCAAGCTAATTTTAAATATTTTAAGCGATATTTTAAATATTACTTAACAACGCACTGCTAAGTTGTTCCGCGAATTTTGAGGTACCCAGTAGAAACATGCAAAAAGTTGGCGAAGTTAAACTCGATCACTATGACCGATGCTGTTAAAATTTCTACTAAATTCGCACTGTCTCATTTTAAAAATAAAACAGAGACCATTAACACACTTAACCAACTGAGGTATAAACTGACTACAACCTCCAATAAGTCTGCTCAACAATTGCCACCAACAGATGATGCTTTTGGTCAACGGCCATGGAATTTTGGCCGTCACTTTTATGTCAGTTCAAAAAAAAAATGGATGTAGTTCATGCTTTATTGTCATTATGACTGACTTTTGGAATTGACATCCAAAAATTTGTCAATGTCATACTTCATTCATAGTTGTTACCAATACCCTATTTCAATTTTAGCAAAAATACAAAAAAAATACCTACTCAAAATTTTACAATTATTGTTTTTAGACGGCTACACTCCCTACATCGATAGACAACTAAATACGCGTGCCGGGTTATTTCTGCCTGCCAGCAGCCGCCGTGCGTTCGCTCTTCGAATAAAAAAAATCTTGTCTCAAAAAATATACGGGCTATCGACTTAATTCTTTTTTTAAAAACTTTTCCAATATCTTAGTTACATTTGACTCGCTGCATGTGTATAGAAATTTTCAACATTTCACATATAGGGTGATTCAAAATGACTGTGGCCAAGTATGGCAACTATGTACGAAAATTTATGTGGCAACTGTGTGGGTAGGTTAGAGTTGATATTTCTTTGACAGTTCATAGTCGCGCAATTTTGAAAACTGTCAAAATCAATGTGTAATGATATCAAAAACATCAAATGCACGCTTATGAAATGTCATACAAATGACAACTCTACCTCATCCACATAGTTGCCACATAAATTTTCGTACATAGTTGCCATACTTGGCCACAATCATTTTGAATCACCCAATAGGTCCCAGCAGAGTGAAGTTTACGATGTGCATTTTTGATTAATCTAAATTTATTAATTATTTTTTTCAAAACTATCGATATTTGGGAAATTTCCAATTCGCTGTTGGAAGCGCTGTACTTTTTAGTATAAATATATAGAAGATTTATCTATCAAACTAATAGAATACCTGCTTGGATTCCTGATTTAATTTTTAAATACCAAAACACAATGAATGCCTTGTAAAGTGTATTTTGGGTTGCATTTTTACCTGGTCAGGATCGTCATCTTATGTGAATAACTCTGTATTATGCAATAAGCACAAAATGATGCAAAATTGCTATTTTGTGCGACTTACATACTTACTGTACTTTTTCTACGACAACCTACTCCAATTAGCTAAGCCGCCGTGGTCAAAAACAGTAGAGATGAATGAATCGAACACAAAATATTTCATTTTGCATTGATTGCCTAACAACTTGCCTAGCAACAGGTGCAAAATGAAATTCCTTACAAAATGTAGCTTCTTATGATTGAATTTACGCTCTTCAAATAAACATATTTCGATATTGTCGTAGAAAAAATGATTTCCCTATCTTCCATTGATAAAAAAATTCATTGTATATTTCTCGCACAAAAACATTTTCACTTACTCTTTCATCAAAAATGACGCATAATATTTATGTCACGCGAATCTATGACAATCCTGGTCAGTGCGACCTATTTTTTATAATTTCGCAAAAATTGCAGAGCACAAATGCGTTGAAGACTCCCTGTAATAAATGACGGCCGAAAGCAATGGGCTGACCGAACGCTCGGTCATAAAAGTAGTCATAAACTATGTTCGAGCGGCAAAGGGAGCGTCATCTTAAGTACCTAAACGTCAAAAAAACTACGACAGTAAACGAAAAAAGAAAATGTTACTGACCTCCGTATTTTAATTATCTATCAAATGAGTATTTATTACCTCGAAAAAACGTTCCACTACAAAAAAAATAAAAAAAAAATGATTTCGCGTTTTTATTTAATTACAAATTAATTATTATGTATTATACTTTTTTTAAAAATAAAATGTCATTGACCTCCGTTTAGGTGCCTACTAACCAACCAAAAGTCAAGCATTGTTTCAAAGTTGATTTTGTAGAAAAAATCGGAAAAAAATAACTCCATGTAGACGCTACGTGAGGGAATGTGGAGCCTTAAGGCTTTGTTCTGAGGTAATTAGGGGAGCCAATATCCGAGAATATTTACTTTTACACGTAAAGTGCCTATCTACAAAAATCCATTCTACACCCGGTGTAACATAATTGTTAAGTAAAATTTTTGCAAATTCGCAAAATTATTTTGTCATTTTTAAGGCTGGGACTTTCTTGGATTTTGATATTCGAATAGTCAGTAGTTATATCCCGAGTGCATGCCAAATACGCGAATATTTTTACGAGTGCACGAAGTGCACGAGGACTATTTCCCGAAAAATATTTCACGCAATTTTGATACATAAACTAGGAATTTCACGATAGAAATAATAAAAAAATTACCGTGTGAACAACAATAATTACTGATTGAGTTGGCAATAAATTCTGGTGACTTTTATGTCATGTTCCAACGAGAAAACCATTTTATTAATAAAAGAATACAAAAACCAAGACGTTTAAATATGAAATATATACCAGCTGTCAATAGCGTCAATAAAACAAACAGAAATAGGTACAATTCAGTCTTGAAAATTTCATGTAAAAGTTTTTTTTGCCAACTGAAACAGTTATTGTTGCTCACCCTGTACTTTTGGATGAATTCGATCAAAAAATGAAAATTGTAAAAGTAATAATTGTACAGAGTGTCTATAAATAATTGTGGGAACGAAGGAGGCTTTGAAAGTTTGCCGACTCTTTCACCAGAAATCGAATAATATTAGCCTGATCTACGATGTGCAAGCCCAGAACAAACTGGTTTTACTGGTTGCCTATTGCCTAGCTTGACAAAATTAATACTTACTATGGGGGCCAAAAAATTTTAGCCGTCACTATCTTGACATTCATGTAAAGTGTAAATAAACCTTTAGGAACCGTAACCCCACTTTCGATTCTTGTCATTTTGACATGCATATTGTTATTCTGACAATCAATTTAAACTGTTTAAAGCTCAGATATTCCAAAAATCCGATATGAATGAACAAAATTAGAGCAGTTTTGCATAGATAACCTGAGGTAAACGTTTGTGTAGTAGAAAATGACAAAATAATTTCGAGTTTTGAAATTTACCACCCAAAAAATACCAATCATAATCAAGACGGTAATCATAATGACAATAAAGTATGGTTTACAAATTTTTTTTTGAAGGGACAGAAATTGACGGCTAAAATTTTTTGGCCGGCATAGCACCAGACCGAATGTACATAATTTCTGTTGGGTTACAAATCTGAAAATGACTTTAAATGATTGACTCTACACAAGAATAATTGTGTGTCAAGAAAACAAACAAAAATAAAATGAAACAAATTTACAAGTTGTGGACAAAATAAAGTGGGACAATGTTTTTTCGCTAATGTAGGCCTGTCTGAAATTTTACTCTATCTATGGTTACTATTAAAATATTTATAGGGTATTATGTATTTTGTGTTGCATATTATTATCATATTAATTCCGTTTTTTCTTGTTAGTGTTGGCTTTTAGTTGTGGACAAACTAAAGTGGGACAATTTTTCTCGCTAGTAACATTTTCTCTAGGAGATCATTTATATTCACATGCTTGTGAAATTAAGAATATATTGAATAAATCTAAAATTTAATTGGTTTTCAAATAAAAAATTAAATTTGAATTTTTAAGTACAAGTTGGGAGTTTATTATCCTCACCTGCTCTTAAACACTTCATGCAATGAAAATAATTTAAACTAAACTAATTAATGGATGTTTATTTATTGTTCCTTGTGGTCTCCATTTTTTTTTTTTTTTTTAATATTGAAGACGGAATTTTTAGTGATATTGTACAGTGGCGGCCATTAATTTGGAAACACCAAAATTTTTCAATTGTTTGTTACTTTGACAATGTTATTGACATATTCTCGTGTCAAAAATGGATTACTCCCTAGGATTTAGGGATATTCGTTACTAGGTTGCCATAAATTTGGTTAGGTTGGAGGCTATGTGGTTTCTGGTGACAAACAAAAGATATCCCAAAAATGTAAGACAGCAAATTAATTGTAACAGTTGCAAATCACTAATTTCTCGCTAAGTGATTTTTCGTTTCACAATCAATTTTGGTTACTGGCGGCATATTTATGTGGATTTAATCTCTCAATTCAAAGTAACCAACCTTAGGCATTCAAAATAACTTTTGAAAATTCTAGTTACACACAACATGAAAAACGTTATTTCCCTAAAAGTTTGAATTCTAGGGAGTAATCCATTTTTGACACGAGAGTATCAATTTCGGCTGCGACAATCTGTTGAATGCACTCAACGATAATATGGGTGACATGACTGCATGACATAACGCTTACACTATCAAATATTAGAAATATCCAGTAAACTACATTAGGCCGGTGTTTCCAAATTAATGGCCGCCACTGTACCTGAGAGCAATCCGCCTTATGGACCAACCGTCCTCAGCTTTAGAAATTATTCCCAATTTGACTAAATTGCTAATGCGGACCATGATCGCTTTTGATTTTTTTTTTTTTTTTGACAAGAAAGTGTCAAATTTAAAACTTTAGGTTTAAAGCCGGTTGCAATCAACTAAAATTTAGCGAAAATCTGCATCAAGACTTGTCCCACTTTACATTATTACATTATTTTGTGAAATTCGGTGTGGAATTGTTTAATTTTTCCACACTCATTTGAGTGTTGAAAAGTTCAATTTTTCCTAACTAGAATGGAAAAATAAAACAAAGGAGAAACATTGAAAAATTTTAATGTCAAATGTCAAATTTTTATAAAAATCTAACCTTCTTCAGCAAATAAGTGTTATTTTCAGCTTCCTTTAAAAACTTTTCCATCTTAAACTTTGCAAACAAGCTGAATTTCTTTGAAAGCTGGCCGACTGATTTTCTTTTGATAAATGCTATCAAACTTGGATAGTTTCTAATTTCGATCTTCTTGTTCACATTAAAGGTAGCTCGTAACATTGAATAGATACTCCATAGTGTAAAAGTTCTTGACTTTTGTTCAAAGTATGCTACTAATACCTCTTCATTAACATGTTTAACTCTCTTTTCTGAATACCAATTCTCGAACTCTTTGTACGCCTTTTTGTACTTTTCTTTCGATTTTTCGGGCAGCAATGAATTAAGTGCCAAGGCCGCTGACTCTTCAATATCAGAAGATGGTTCATCTGCTTCCTCAAACATTATTTTCAGGCAAATGAGACGAACACACAAATATTTTGTCAAATTTTACCTTGTTTACTTTTGTTTTCCCTACGTAACAATACATCAATAGGAACTTGATCATGGTTTTCTCATAAAAAGTATCTATCAAAATTATTATAATGTAAGGACTTCTTTTCCGAATTTCACAAAATCTTGTGTGCAATTCGATAGAAATAATATATTATATCAAAATCTTGTGTGCAATTCGATAGAAATAATATATTATATACCAAGGTGGAGGTGTTCATGATTATAGCTAGAGTGCCAAGATAAGAGCCCGAGGCGCGCCAAGGATTGTAAGGCGCGAAGGCTATAAAGGACTTCTCCACCGTGGTTTATATACTATTTTTTTCACTACTAGATACGTTAAAACCCTTTCTGATAATAATTATTAATCAAATTATTTTGTCGGATGCGACGGGTCCGAGTTGTCATTTCTTGACAGTTGGTATGAAAATCGGCTACGTTAACCAATGAAATAGACGACAATCTTTCGTTGCTAGGTGACGGTTGTTCCATTATTTACCACTGGTTAATAATGAAAAATTATTTACCTGTCACTGGGCCAACGTAGAAAAACGAAACTTCTCAGTGTTCTATGACAACCGATAACGCTAGACTTTATTACTAGTAGTGGAAAATAGTTATTTATTTAACGAGTTCGTGTGTAATTTGGGCTTTTTTTGGCATGAGTGGGCCAGTTTAAAACTCGAGTGAAACGAGAGTTTTAAAGGTCCACGAGTGCCAAAAAAGCGCAAATTACACAAGAACGAGTTGAATACAACGTTTTTTTGTTCGACGAGCCCCCCCAAAGGCTCCAAATGGCTGAAAATCTTTAAAATTAGCTTGGCGTTTCGTTTTGACAAGTTGTCAAATTCATCAAAATCCGTTCACACAGGAGAAAATTCTCAAATTCTGACAGTGTCGAACAAAAAAAGCCTTTTTCTACAACCGTCAAAAAAACGCGACATTTATGCATCATTGTCAAGTCGCAAAGTATGTCATTTTTTGATAGATCAAAAATAGTTGTCAAAAAGTTTCCTTGGATGTTTTAATATTTTTTTTCTAATTTTGACATATAAAGTGACACTTTTCAAAATTAATTGACGTTTGGAAACGTCACACTTTTCGTAACTGGTTACGAAAAGTAAAATCTTTCCTAACTGCTTAGGAAAAATTTATTGTATCATCAGTTTTGACACTGTTATATTTTTTGTTTTTAAGAAATATAACCGTGCCTACTTACCTACTTGATATTTTAACACAATAATAATTTATTATTATTGAAATTCATTACTTCGTTTAACGTTTAAAGAAACTTTTTTTTTTGTCAAAATTAGAAAAAATCTTGTATGTAACACGTTAGGAAATGCAATTTTGTGTAACTCGTGTGATTTTGCGGAATCTCGCTGCGCTCGTCCCGCAAATATTCCACTCGTTACACAGAATAACGCATTTCCTAACTGGTTACATAAATAGCTATTTTCAAATTCCGTATCGAAAACTGTTACATTTCCACATTCACTTCGGTTAGGAAAAGTACTACTTTTCTTACCTAGTTAGGAAAATAAACAAATGAAAACCAGCAATTATATTATTTACTACAACATTATTGCATTCTTTTAACAAACATTTTGGGGCCACATTATCGGATTGGGTTATATTGATGATCTGTTCTTTTCCTAATATTTTTGAAGATACTTCCAACTTGTTTTATACAGAATCCACTATATATCCCTCGGCAACAGTATTTGATCGCCAACCACCGTGTCTTTTGAGAACTGTGATGTCAGCTCCTGCATCGGCCAATAATGTTGCAGATGTCCTTCTGAAGCAGTGTCCAGTATAATTCGAAGAATTCGGTAAATTCAAAAAATCTGCTATTTTCTTAGGCACTCCACCTATGGTATTTATTCCTACTGCCTGCCTTGTGCATTTTCCGTTCCGAAAACCAAGAAAAAATCGAGTAATTTCAATCGGTGATGGTCGGAGAGAAAAGTATGTCCTGAATATTTCTAATAAATCCAAACCTTCAAAATTGCCTGGTGATATTGTAAATTCTCGCCTGACGTTTGTTTTAGTGTCTGGAATCTGGATAATGATATAAGACTCCTTGTCTGTAATGTTCTTCACGTCAAGAAAAGTCAATTCCTCGCGACGGCATGCCCCACTGATCCCGATTATCAACATCACCTTTAAAGAGTAAAACAGTTATTTTTTGAATTACATAAAAGTCACCTTTACCTTCATCATTAAGTAAGTGCCATTATCCGCTTCCCTTAGGAACTTTTCTATCTCCTGCTTGGTAAAAATGTTGGATTTTTTCGAAACCTGACCGGTTGATTTTCTTTTGATGAACGTTATCAGGCTTGTATATTTCTTGATTTCTATATTTTTCTTTAATTGGATTGTAGACCTCAGCATCGAGAAAAGGCTCCATAATGTCGAGTCTTTGAGTTTTCTTGATTTTTGCTCAAAATAGGTCAGTAGAACTTCTTCAGTAATATCACGCACTCGCTTTTCACGGCACCAATCCTCAAATTGTTAGTAAGCTTTATCATATTTTTTCCGCGATTTCACGGGTAATAACTCATTGACTACTAATGCTGCTGATTCTTCTACGTCCGAGCTAACAAATTCAGCATCTTCGGACATTTTTAATCGCAAATACACTCACAACTAAACGAACTCGCAAATTTTTCTAATGTGAAAATTTGTATTTACATTGATTCCATAACGACCAAAATGAGCTACTCGATTTTTCAAATTTTGTATCCAAAATTTTCAATAAATCCTCAAGAGGTAAGAGTTTTCTCTACCTCATTAGAAAAAATTATGTGTGCAACACGAAGGAAAAGTGTTTTTTTCCGTATTCGACGCGTTTTTAATGTCGAGTACGTCTCGATTGAAAATCCCGAATCTCGTACAGAAAAGTCACTTTTCCTATCTCGTTGCACAAATAACTATTTTCACTGTTTTTACGGTAAAAAAAAAAATTAAAACACCCAAGGACAATTTTACAAAAATTCGTAACCAAGTAACCAGCGCAAGCGGGCAACTTGAATGTCTGATCGTTTTGTAGTAAGTGTCAATTTTATTAGCAAAAGTTTAAAAAGCGGTTGTAGAAAAAATTGTGTTTGTATTTCGTGCGCAAGATTCGAATGAGTTTGAAGTCTCAACCTGACGGTCTCGACCAAAAACTCATTCTCATGCGTCAATAAAAAACAATCATTTTGCGCACTTAATACAAAAATAACTATTTTTTTCATTCACGACGTCTAGAATGGAAAAAATCGCTTTTCCTATCTCGTTGCGCAAATAGCTTTTTAAGGATGAACTGGAGCAACATTGAAAAATGGCAAAATTTGCTTAAAATTGGTAGAATAGTCCTTTCATCCATCCTAAAGTACTGTGCCAAATTTAAAAAAATTTGGTCGAGGAATTTTAAAGTTATTACCTTTTAAAGTTTCGGGATATTTTACACGTGTTCTTATGAGAAATCGAGCAATGGTCGCATAAAATTTGATAAAAAACATATTTCAAAAAGGCCAATTTTTCTTAAATTTTTCACACATAAAGTATCGATATCGTAGAATTTTCTAATGAATTTACAAAAAAAGTTGGTCGAGGATTTTCCATGTAATCGCTAATTATATGTGGAAAAACACGGTTTTTGAGGTTATGTATCTGTTTTAATTTCAATAAAAGTGAACAAAATGCATTTTATTGACGTCGGTATGCAACATTATACTCATATCGCACGTTTTACTACAGTTACGTTAAGAACTTTAACAGAAATCAATGAAAATTGAAATTCAGTGTGCTTCTATTTACTTTCACGTACAGTCTTAGTCAAAAGATTGTAAAATCACATGTAAGTAATTATCTAAAAATCAAGAAAATAAACACAAAATTTACTTGCAACTCATTACAATTCGTTTCCAAAAATGAAAAACTATTTTTTCAAATATTGATTTCTCGTAATAAACGTTTCATAGCATTATAAGAATTCCGCAACTTTTTGCTGAGATTGTTACTCCAGTTCATCCTTAATACCTAAATTGGGCTTTCTAACGCTTTTACGTAAGTGCTAATAAAATTTAACCTGTCCAGTGCCATGCACATGCAATTTTATTGATCTACTACTTATAAGGATTATTCGACTTTTGTTTGAATTTTCCAAAACCGTCCTAAGTACATACCTAGTTTGTAATCTTCATTCCACAAGTGCAAACTATTTTTGTTATTTTCTATGACGAAACGTTTTATTTTTAATTTGCAATTTTCGCCCTTTGATTACACATTTGACAAAAATGTTTAATCTGTTGAACATTAATTTTGTGTTTCCCTCAATTTGAACTTTGCTAATATCAAATCCATTAATTCAATTATGCCCTGACTCTAATTGGAATTACCAAAAATGTTGAACGAGTGTTTTATTTCAACGTTTTTCTCGATGAACATTTGTTACCCTTGTATACCTGTGTTTATCTCATGGACGCCTACATTTAAAAGAAGATTGGCAAATTTCAGTTGGGTATTGTACGGGGTCATTATAAATGTTTGTAACAACTAGTCGGCGTAGCGGCGCACCTAAAGCATAGCGCACAGCCATCTACGATGGTACAATAATTTATAATGACCCCGTACTAAATATATTACCACTTTTAGGGATTATTGTGCCGACAAAGGCATTCAGAAACATAACTAACAAAAATTCCGCCCCCAATGAATGGTTGTTAAAGACGTTTGTGTTGAAATTATTTAAAATAATTAAAATTCTGAACTTAGCGAATTAGAGTACCAAGGAATAATTAACATGTCAACCGAGAAACACTTAATATAGTTTTATCGTCTTTACCTATCACAAAAAATGCTTGCGTATAGGCAGCTTCTTTTTCACTCTATGATGATATAATTTACTTTTAATCTGCCAAAGGCATGGTTACGATTCGTAAATCTTGATAAACATTTCCAGAAATTCCCGACTCATATTGTCTGAAAGACGGCTAGATTTAACCAAACTGAACTAAATAAAATAATAAACAAAAACTACTAAAAAAATTAACATTAATAGTGTGTGAGATCCTCTTTGCGGATAACTTCAAAGATTCGATTTGGAATAGAATTAAATGAATCCAGGTATCCTTAGGTTATGGTATTCCAGGCAGCCTGTATGGCATTGGTAAGCTGCTGTCACCGACGGTAAAACAAATGAAGGGCTAGCCAGACCACCCCGTATCCCGGGGTTTGTCGCGAACCAATCAGGTGCAACTACGTACACTCGACTTTTGGTTTTTGTTTGTTTCTAAGGAGAACGAAAATAACAAGAAAAAGTTTTTAGTTTTTTTAGACGGGTCAAGTGAAAGTGTACTCGTTTTGTCGATCCTCGTAACGGTTTTAATTTTCATTCCTTAAACTCCGAAGTTTGTGTTCAATACATTGTTTCCCCCCTTCCAAAAAAAACGCGGTGGTAACACTGCCCTACGTTGTGGTATTGTTGACCATTACCATACAACTGTCTGGAAAGCCAACGCCAAACATTTTCTAAAATGTTTAGATCGGGTGACACACTAGGCCACTCGAGCACATTAATATTTTCTTCCTCTAACCAACTACTGACGAAGCGTGCAGCATGGTCACGTTGGAAAACCCATGGTAAGCCATCCATGGTTCTTTCTATTATAGGTTTGACCCGTATCAAAAGATCCCTATATTTCTGAACATTCTAAATTCCATTTAAAATTTCTAAATGCATCACTGCTTTAGACGAAATTGCGCCCCACACCATTACCCCGGCTTCCCGTCTGTGGTGACGAGTGCAAAATTTTTCTTTTTTTCTTAAGTCATGGAAATAGTATAAATATCCACTAGACCGTCAAATCTTTTTTCATCCGTGAAAATTACACTATTCCATTGCTCTTGCCACGCCATATGGTTTCTTGCAAAATGGAGGCGATTTTCTCTATGCCTTTGAGTCAAAACGGTTTTTTTTTTCAAGCGACGTCGACTTAAGTGTGCACACTTTTTAATTAGCCTCTGTGCGGTTCTTAAACCAGCTGCAGATTTTCAATATCTTGAAGAAAATTATTGAGGACGTTAGCACTACGAAGGATTCTTTTTTTATTTTAACAACTTCAAAGTTTAATGTAAATAACCTGTTTATTATTTTTTTGAAAATTTTACTTACTTTAAACTTAATTATAATTAGTGAGGCTAATCAGTTGTCGCGATTAAAATACTTCTTTTGGAAAAAAAAAATCTGCAGTTAATTCTACGTTGTCAGAAGTGACAAATTGTCTTCCAAATCAATCGTTGCCTACCTTGATGCATTGAATGAGTCTACCAATAATAATACCAATTAGCATAAAAATTTTGAAAAAATCTGTATTTTATGGATGAGGCTAACCAGTTGTCGCGGAGTATATACACATTAAATGTAATGTTTCAAGTACCTGTAACATTTTAAATTTATCTAGTGTTTAAGAATACGTGGGAGGATTGGGGCAATTATTTTGCTTTCCAAGAAAAATTGTGGAATTCCCTATTCATTTTTGCCTAGCTTATACAGGTGTCCCCAAAAAAGAAGACGAGTCCATAACTCCGTTATTTTTTTTTTTTTTTATTAATGCCTTCCCGTTTCTTGCCATACGGCTTTTACGGTACCTTTTCGGTCGGCCAGTTTTCACTTTCAATTCCTTTTTTTGCCTATCCTAACCTCCCTTCAGGTGGTGCGACGGGGCTCCGGGGCACTTTCCCCGGCCACCCACGCCCATTCCACCTCACATTCACAGACATCCACAACATAACTCCGTTATTTATCGGAAGATTTTAATTATCTGTACACCAAATTAAATGGTTGTTAATAGGCTATAAAATGGCCTAATAAATTCAAGTATAGCCCCATGGACTTCAAGGGTAAACTGTCAAAATATTTTTTTTCACATGGGATTACACTTAAATACCAAAAATTCACAAAAAAAAAAATTAAAAAATCGCTACTATCGTCTATGTTCCATTTTGCGCTAAACATTGGCGGCATATCTGCACAATCCCACATGTTATTATTTGTCATTTGTTTTTCCAGCTACCTTAATTTGGTTATTACATTGTAACGCAATGCATTTTGATAGCTTTTCGCTTTGTGCTCGTCATTTGTTTCAAAAGTTAGTGTTATTTTTTTTTATGTGAAGTTATATTTGTGATACATTGTTGTTTTCAGAATTAAAATCTCTATCAGAATTACTAAAAAAAAGTACGTAATCCCATTTGAAAATAGCTATTTGTGCAATAAGTTAGGAAATGTATTTTTTTTCCGTATTAGGCATGGGATTTTTGATCGAGACGTTAGTCGAGATCAAAAACATGCCGTGTACGGAAAAAATGGATGTCCTACGTATTGCACACATGATTTTTTCTACTGGAGTTTGGAAAATACATAAAATTTGGATATTTTTAATATTCTATTAATTCTTTCTAAATTAAAAAGCGAAATCAAAATTGTTCTGCTTTCGTTACCATAGAGAAACAATTTAGTAATGAAAAATTGTGAAGGCGTTTAAGCTTTTCTCTCAATTAAATACCACTTTTTACGTTACGTATCCCAGGAAACGACCAAAATTGAACTTTTAGTGTTGAAATATTATTTCCGCCCTTAGTATGAAATTTTTCACTTTTCTAACTCAAATTAGTATTACAATGTTAAAGTTTTCCAAACTCCAGTAGAAAAAAAATATTTTTACAGTTTAGTCTTGAAGTCCTTGGAGCTATACGTGAATTTATTAAGCCGTTTTCTAGCCTATTAACAACCATTTAATTTGGTGTATGGATAATTAAAATCCTCCGATAAATAAGGGAGCTATAGACTCGTCTTTTTTTTTGGGACATTCTGTATATAAACAAATAAAAAATGAATGGTAATGAAATGAAATTCGTTAGATGATTCACCCTTATTGACAACAAATATTAACGGTTCCACTTGGTCTTATAAAAGTTGTTCTCGATCCCACCATTCTTTAATTTTGTCTTCAGCGTGCCGCACTAAATTTTTCCACATTTCTGGGGCAATTTGTTGGAGGGCTTCCTTCCACATATCTAAGACATTATTTATCGTATACCTAGATAAGATAAACAGAACGTATTTAAAGTAAGTACCTAAAAACAGACAATGTTTCATGCTGGACTCGTACAGGTATATTGAACACAGTATTAGATTCACTGAATTTCGGACAAGTGTCAAAGCAGGCAAGGTTTATTACTAAACCCAAGATTTAAAATTAATGCTCTATATTGGTTGGCTGAAATTAGAAGAAAGTTTTACGCTCGATAGGGATATTGTTTGGCTGTTACACACAGTTACACAAAATTCCTTCATAAGGCACAATCTTGAGTTACAAAATTTTAAAAATAATTATTTTTCACAATTCTTTGTTTTGTTGTTTTCTGTAAGAAAAGTGTAAAAGTTATTATTCTCTAAATTTTGGGTAATTGAGAACTTACTCGTATCTTTTCTAGCAGTGTTTAAAACATTTAAATTACTCCAAGGTCAAAAAATAAGTTTTCACAAAAACTGCTCAAAATGTTCTCCATTGTGGTCCAGACAGAATCAAACTCGCCTCTCATAATTTCAAAAACCCTTATGAAGCTGTCAATTTGTTTAAGGTAATGTGTGGGTTTTATTTCTTGCAACACACAAAGGGAAACAAATTAATATCCTTCTTAAAAAATTTCTGTTAAGTGCCATAACACAATTTAACTTGTTGTCTTAAACGCCTTATGGAAGTTGAGGGATGTTCCTTGATAATTTGTGGAACATTTTGCACCATTTCTAAAATTTGAACTAAGAACTGACCTGACTTCTTCTTAATGATGGGTTATGATTTGCTAAAATTAGGCACTATAATTTTAAGACATTGATAAACTTGTTGATAACCAATACCATCAGGTTCGGACATCTGGCTTAAAATTCTTCAGTGTAAGGGGGTACAAAGTAAGGCCAGTCTTCATTTTCTTGTTTCACCCTCTTTCGAAAATAATCTAATAAAAATGCCATCTCTTTAATGGTAAAACCCATTTTACAACTTATTCTGGGATAATTATTGCTTACAACTTCAATAAACGTCTGTAAACTTTGCCGAAATCGAAGATTTGTTTTCTAGGTTAAATCACTTAAATTGTCAACAACAACAACCTTGAATTTTGAAATGTGACATTTCAACGAAGCATCTCCGTACCAGTAGCGTCGCGTTTGGCAATAAAGATGATAATTAACTTACTCTTACAAATGTAAAATGTTGCTATTGTTAATCTTATAAATTGTTTCCCTTATCTTATAATAATAATAAAATGCACAATTATAATTTCAACGTCTAAAATTCATAAAGTATCATTTTTATTAAGTAGCGTTTGAGACCATAAATTATCTACGCCCATGTTTTGACCGCTTATGTGCATATGATTTTGCTACGACGTGACCGATAATTTGCAACGCTTGCTCTGATTTGGATTCTTGTTGATCACTCTGTACTTGTAACATTTAAAATTTATCTTGTGTTTAAGAATACTTGGGAGGATTGGAGCAATTATTTTGCTTTCCAAGAAAAAGTGTGGAATTCCCTATTCATTTTTGCCTAGTTTATTTTACCTTAAAATTGTTAGGAGAACAAATAATTGAAACTCCTTATCTTTTCATGTAAAATGTTATGTTTCGTAAAACAATTCTACACAACAAAAATTCCGCCCCCAGTAAATAGTAATAAATAGTGTTTCGTTGAAATGATCGAAAATTTAAAAATTTTAAACTACCGAATCTATTTAGACCAGAACAATGTACGCCTGTATAGACACCTTAAACAATTAATTTTCTCTCTTCAGAATTTTTCAATAAACCTGTTTCAGGACTTTTGCTGAACAAATACAACGTCCTTTCGGGTTACGCTATAATCCTTATACACAAAGCGTGGAAATATTAAGCAATGAACAGAAGATAACTGCTGTCGTCTCTGAGCTACGTGGAGATCTATGCATTGTCAACAGTGCCCTAAAGAAAATCTGCGCACGAAATTCCACATTGAATATTGATAGAATTACAAATTTATTGCAAACAGGTCTTGCTACAGAGAAGAAACCGGAAAATAACTTTTAAATTAACACTAAAATTTTTGTAAATATTATAGTTTCTGAACAACATTGATGTTATGTTACGAGTACATTTTCGTGACAAAATACTCTAAAATGAACATTCATTCTTATTACTAACGGTCATACTTAATTAAAAATTTTCCATTTTATTCATGATAATTTTTTTTATTTTGTAGGGTCGGTTTCACCAACGCGAGTGAAATTTAACTACAGATTAAAATATACGAAAACATTGTTATAACAATAGATAACTAAAGTAACGAAGCATTTTAACCTACAGTTAACTTTAACTGGCGTTGGTGGAATCGGCCCGTACATTACTTGAAAAATTAAAAAAAATGTTAAATTTGAATAATTGTTATAGCTAGGTACAGTTAATTTCAAAATTATCGAGTACACCTCAAAAATCAAGAAGTCGCCCTCCGGATCGACCACTAATTTGGAAAGAATCAACACTTTCGCGTTTTCGGTTAGATTAGGCATTTCGTTTGTCAAAACTGACATTGATCATTGACAAAAAATGTAAGTGCATTTCACACTGTAGAAAATTAGGTGTAGGTACTCTTTAATTTTGAAATTAACTGTATATCTTGAAAATATTATGTCGTTGTCTAGAAAAATTCCATCAAAATATTTAATAAACATTATAAATATGTATGTTATATGTTGTCAAGTAATGACTCTTCACGAAACTGTAAACAATTAACGAACTTTCCATTAATATTTAATCATAAAATAAAACATCTCTTGTGCATATGTATTTCTTTTGTTTAACATTGTGGTATGAATTTGTGAATCCTAACTTTAAATTTAATAATCATGCTTAACACAGTTTCTCAAATATAAGAGATAAGTTGCTGATTATTATTTATGTAGTGTATGTAAATTAGTTTTTTTGCTTTATAATTAGTTAATACAGTGTTTTTCTTTTGGTTTTCCTCTTTTGTCAATTGTATTTCATTATTTCTCAAAACTATTTCCTATCTCTATTAAATGTTAAACTGACCTAAATATGAAATAGTTTTGAGAAATAGTGAAATACAATTGACAAAAGAGGAAAACCAAATGAAAAACAGTGTAAAGCGTTAAGCGATTGGTATTACCTCGTTTTATATACTGGGTACCCCAAAATTCGCGGGACAGCTTAGCATTACGTTTTAAGTGGTCATTAAAATATCAGGTAAAAAAATCTCCTTTTTTGTAGAAGATATGGACTTATTCGTTACACTAAATGTGGCAACATTTAAAAAGATTCTATAGCCCGTTTTTTCTATCAGTTCTATCTCAATTTCAACCTAGATTGCCCCTAGATCATTATTGAGGTTATGTTGCATATGTTTATGAGTGTAAGACACGTGTTTAATTTAAATTTAAATTGTCAAATGTGACAATCGGTGACAATTTCAAAAGTCAATGTTTCAAACGTGATTTATAAAATTCACTGTTTCGACTTTTCTGCCAACCTGACAATACTTTGACAATTGATTATAAAAAAAAACAGACTTTATGTGTCCCAATAGTCTGCAAATGTTTCATTTTTGTTGTATCCATGGAAATGAGAGAGAAAAATCAAAGCCAGGTTGCCGTACGTTATTTGAGGTAAAACGGACATAAAATTACTATTTGGAAATGCTGGAAATAATGAAGAAATAATTGCAAACCTGATCACAATCGTTCACAATTATTATGCCACTGGCTAGTGAAAGACAAATAGTAAATATTATATTGTTATACGAGTTGCACAAGACAGTCTAGTGTCGAACGATAGGTTTTAAAGCACGACCAGCGCAGTGAGGAGTGCTCTAAAGGAAGGAGTTCGACAACATGTCTTGTAAAACGAGTGTAACATGCTATTTTTTCTACTTCGGCTTCATTAATTTATTTTTTTTTAAATATAAAATAATTACCTATCTAGTGACTTTTATTTTAATGGAATTGTGTTGGTATTGACAAAGCAATGCCATATCATTGAAAATTAAATTTCAAATTGTCTCCCCAATGTTGTTACAATAATAATCTACCCCCTTAATAGTTTATGTTGATCCAAAACATGGATTCAGGTTCAAATGACATTCAATCACATTTAACACTGAAATTCACTATCAATACCAACCCCACATTCAATAATCATTAGAAACGATGCTACAAAATTGATCTTTGTGAAACTGTTGTCGGTGTCACCAAATGCTGATTGTGACACCGAAGTAGAAAATGGTTATTTGTGTATCAAGGGCAAAAAGTGCATCTTTTTTTTCGAGTCTGGATTTTCTAGTCGAGGCGGAGCCTTATTCTTGAGAATAAGGGATTATTTTGAGCAATCTGTTTAATTTTCGCCAAAACAAATGCACTAACATTATTTTAAAAAAATCCTTCTTCAACTGAATATAAAACGGTACAAATCTGTACAAAAATTTTTTTCTTGTCGTCTTGTTTTAATTAATATCTCCTGACAGCGTTATCATAGAATCCTAAAAAAATGTGCTTACAATTAGAGTGTACCACACATAAAATTTATCACAACAAATTTTCAAATTATTCTTTAGTTTCTGTTTTATACGACTGACCTGTTTTAGCTGACTCATGCTGCATAATCAATGCCCCTTTTACCCTTAGGTGTAGGGGGAAATCTTTTTTAATATTTAAAATAAATGAGATCAAAACTGAAACCTTTGAGCCCTCTTATCTTCAAATCTAAGAGGTATAGAATTTTTTTAGTATTATTCTCATTATTTTATAACATGAGCCTATTAAGTTATTCCGCGAATTTTGGGGCATCCAGATTGTACAATAGTGAATTAATTAAAAAAAGTTTTAGTTTAATACCGGGTGAGCAACAATTACTGTTTGAGTTGGCAACAAAATCTGACGACTTTTATGTCATATTCCAACGAGAAAACCATTTTATTAATAAAAGATTACAAAAACTAAGACTAAATTTGAAATGTATGTCAATAATGTCAATAAAACAAACCGAAATAGGTACACACGGTCTTGAAAATTTCATGTAAATTTTTTTATTGCTAACTGAAACAGTTATTGTTGCTCACCCGGTGGTTTGATAATAGGATAATTTAAGTGTCTTTATAATTTCTTTTTCGGTTCTATCACATGTAATCTATTCCTATATGTATAAATGTATGTAAAAACTAATTAGAGCAGTCGCAAACTAGGAAGAGACTGGCATCGATTATTATCGTTCAAACTTTACCAGAGGCGTCAATTGTTGTGTTAGCCCAACAATTTATCTCACTCGAATCACGCCTCGTACTTTTACGACCAGCTGTTTTTAATGTTTTGTGTATTACATCCTGTCTCTGTTATTACAAAAGAAAGTGTTTTTCAAGACTACAATAATTAGTTGTTAAACGCTGTTCAAAAATAAAAAAACTATTGTGGTGCAAATTACTTACCTGTCACTGTGATAAGTAATACGAAATGTCATGAAAAATGTGTGTTATTTGCACCACAATGATTTTTTGATTTTTGAACAGCGTTTATGTGCTTATTCAATAGATCCACTATTATTCATTACCGATGTGTTGTGCCGCTGGCGAAATATGCAGCTAAAGCCACAACCTGGTCTCTTCCAAGTTTACAAAAAGAACAAAATAGTCAAAGTCTACTATGGATCAAAGCTCGCATGTCTTTTCCTACATTTCATTTTTTTTTCCTGTCGAAGTGTTTCAGGAATATTTTCCCGTTGAAGCAACCCATCTTTATGACGACATTTACCAAGTTATAACGAAAACTGTTAAAACAGCAACAATTATTTTCGTCCATAACCTACTGCGACTATTTTTTATGGCACCGTACATTGCTTCATGTAGTTGAAGTTCTTGTTTATGTATTTAGAAATAAATATACTAGTAATTATGTGTTAATATGCTAAATAAAATCTTACCAATAAATTCAACTAACTTAGTTTATTGGTTCGTTCCGTAATATTAATTAATGTTTTAATTATAGTAAAGTTAGGTGAGTATAAGCTACAGGATCATTATAAATGATTGTCCCATCGCAGTTGGCGTTGAAAACCCACACAAATTTTGGATGTGCCGCAGCCTTGCAACGTTAGACAAATTAGTTGACAGATTTTCACTACCGCCGGTAGCGCCACCTATCGGTGATATTAGTCTCACTCTTGTTATGAGGCTTGCGGCACATTCAACTACGTCACCAACACCTGCTGCGATGGGACAAGCATTTATAATGACCCTGTACATTTATTAAAGTAATTTTGTACAATAAAAATTTATATCTAATTTATTTCATATTATTCTGGATAAAATAATGATTATGTACTATCGAATTCATGTAAAACTAGGACAGCAAAACGTCGTTATGTTAACTTTTCAAAAATGTTGTATTGTAACGTTTCTACGTACTTTATTTTAACTGGTTACTATGTTACTAATGTCCAACATATCAAGTAGTAGGTATAGTACTTTTACCCCTAATGAACTATTGACTAAAATCATAAATCACACCAAGAAAGAAACAGATCCTAAAGCACCCCATCCGGTAATTTATGGTGGGGTCTTAAATAACCTCAGCCAAATATTTGGTAGCACCCAACGGGCAAAAATGACCGGTTTCTTACCTGCAAGTGTAAGTACCAGTAAGTGGATTGTAAACTGTTTCTTTGTTGGTGTGTATTTCTACAGGGTGATTCATCTTTTACCGCCGGTGGCAAAATTGACCTTAAAAATTATAATTTCGTTTTCATATTTTGCAGACCTAATTTATTATTCATAAGGCACATAATATCGAAAAATTAAATTTATAAGTTAATTAGGTCAAATTTTGACATTTTCTCAATTATTAGTTGTTTAATTTATTCAACCTTGTGGCATATGCACACTCAGGTATTTTCACACAATTTTACCATGTTAAATTAATTTTAGCATATGGTATTATTGAAATAAACGCATTTTGATATTCAAATTTGTATTTGCTTCATGATTTACGACATAATGTCCCAATATTTTAACAATAAGATCTATTAGGGGATCTTTATTTCCACTGCAGTGGGTCCTTTACAACTCTATTCGTAAAATCGAACAAATTTACCTAAGCAGGTCAGTTTTACAGGATAGTCATTGTTGAAGAAAATTTACAACACTAAAAGTCAACGAGTACCAATAAAAGCAATTTTTCCATTAAAATCGATTTAATTCAAAAACTATCAAACATTTTTCGAAACGGATTGCAGATATTGATTTTATACGCCATTAACCACATTCTGATGCAAAAATTTAAACTTAAATTTTTTTTAAAAAACAGTTTTTTATAAATATCTGCTCATAAAAAAAACTTTTTTTGAAATAAATTATACCGGCCGAAAGTAAATTTTTCGACAAATCAAATCTGTAAATTTCATAAATTTTTCTCAATCCTTAAGGGTCATTTTGCCACCGGCGGTAAAAGATGAATCACCCTGTATAAGGGGTAAAAATACTATAGATAATGTAAGCGAATTTTAAAAACGCGACAGAAAAACTACCTCTTCCACCCAAACATGTGGCTCATAAATTATGTTCTGAAAGGTCCTTGACTCGGGGGTGATTTTTAAGAGTCCCACAGGCGAGACAGGGACAGTGTGACTTGGCAGCTGGAACCGACGGGCTGTCCAAGGTACGAGTACGAGAGTGACGGCAGGTGAATAATCTGTGACGCGGGAGTGGTGCAGTGAATTAGGCTTGTGCTAGCCGGTGATACAGTTACCAGGTGTGTCGGTAACTGGGTGATAGCAGGTTTGGGCAACCTGGGCTATGATGTCAGTACCACCAATGCGCTAAAACCTCTGGCAGATACCATGGTATAATTCCTGAGCACCGGATGTCCGGGTGAGGCATCTCTGGCTCATGACACGGCTGGGCCGTTGACTGGGCGCGTCATGTAGGGACGGCTGGTGGTGGCAACCAAATGCAACAGATCATACATGCTTGATAAACGGTTGGGAGGTAACCCCGACTCTCCTGTATTGAGGGAGCTCAGTATCGTATGGAAGGGAGTTATCACGCTCTCACGCTGGCCGTGGTGGTCTTCTTCTGTGAAGAAGAAGTTTGCATCCCAAACTGCACACGGGGCTGTTACAAGTGCTACCAGACCATCCAACGCAACCCCGGTACGTAGCGCTCTGAAGACGACGCCTGTGATTGGAGCCCCTCGTCATGATCGGGCTAGAGGGAGGAATCCCCCGGGTGAGTCACTGTATGACCTTGATTTGTGACAGATGTGTCAGGTGTTTATCGTTTACATGTTTGTGCCGTCCCATTGAGCAAACCCGAGTCCGGACCTGTGCTTTACCGTTTGAATGACTGAATGAGGTGGAGGTGAGTCCGATTGTAGATTATCGTACGACTGTAGCTTAGATTGTCTAATTTAACGTGTACCGATGAGTCTGATCGATTAATTATCAGATATTGAGGGGATAACGCCCTTGGGCAAAAACCAAGTCTTACAATAACCTAAATATGTTTAACGTTGGATTGAGCATTGCTAAATTCGAACTGTCATAATGACAAACGTTGATATTTGACATTTTCATGTAGCCCAATTTACTCCAACAAAATTTTGCTGTACTAAACTGTACTAAACTTTACATTGGAGTTTGTTTCTTTGATGCTAGTGTTTCGTTTTTTGTCTTTAACTACTTACACGTAAGGAAGTAAGGTTAAAAATAATTGGTTCTAGTTTACAATTTATACCTACTCTATTTTTTATCTTGGTGAGTGATCGATGCGATCAAGCAAGCCATGGGTAGCTTTGTAAGTTTTACTTTTTCCACCAAATTTTTGTGTGGTGTAAATCAAATATTAACTGTCATAGCTGTCATTCAGATTCAGAATCTTCGTCAAGCATTCATGCCAAATCTCGCGATCTTATGTTGCGAAACTACTTATGGAATAAATTCAGTAATTTCATAACTAACGACATTTATTGAAAACGCTGAAACAGGTCAATTTTCATTTCATATAATGCTTATTTACAGTTCCTTCACTTGTTCATGACATCATCCATTTTTGAGCTATGACGTCACAGTCATTTTTTTTAAATGACAACTCCCACTTTTTTATTCTCTTTCTGATAGACCTTCCTACTAGCTAAATAATGAATGAAAAAAAATTGTAGCTTACACAACAATTTTTTTGAGAAAATTAAAAATTTTATTTCAAAACTTTAATTTAATTTTTAATGTAAAAATTTTAAATGACCTCAAACAAAAATAAATAAACATTTAAGATTAAGAATAAAATTTAAGGCAAATGTTGAAATTGCCTCCCGCCAATTTTTTAACACTTACGGACAGGAGTATAAACTTAGTACCTACACTGCGCTCAATAATTTCAGGGTTGATTTGTTCTATTTCAGGGCGAATTCTCAGCCATAAGTCTTCTAAATTGTTTGGTCTATTAAAATAAACCCGCGATTTTAAATAACCTCATCAAAAAAAAGTTTACATTAAAATTAAAATTAAATTTTTGAAATAAAATTTGTCGCTTTCTCAAAAAAATTGTTATGTAAGGTACCAATTTTTTTCATTCATCGTTTAGGGGGGGTTGTCATTTAAAAAAATTGGTAATGACGTCATAGCTCAAAAAAAGATGACGTTATGAACAAGTGAAACAACTTAAAATATGCACCATTAGGAATGAAAATCGACCTGTTTTAGTGTTTTCGACAAATGTCATTAGTTTTGAAATTACTGAATTTATTCCATAAGTAGTTTCCACACTGTATAAGCCGTACACATCGATTCTTAAATTTAACCGTGCCCGGTCCGAAAATCATTGGCGTCCGTCATCGGTCAATCTGACCGAAAATTATGCCCGTCTCGGATAATATTTCAAAGAAGTTTGGGTTTGAAAAATTAACCGGATTCTTGAACTATAAACCGGACCTAATTTGACCGGAAAGTGTGTGGCCGGTCTAGAACATTTTGAAATTCCCAAGTAAGTTATTAAAATTTTAGAGAACGACGCGATCTGAAGATGACACGTTTGAGGTTATGTCTTGGTGCATGTGAATCATGAGCAATTTAATTTGGAAAATAATAAATAGAAAGACTTTGCGGCGTATCTGTAAGTACATTATTGTAATATTTGAATATTTTTTAACAACTACCAACGCACTTTTCCATGGCAACATTCAAAAACCCCTAAATTCAACTTGACGGGTGAAAATTTCCCTAAGACCACTCACCAAGATAAAGAATAGAGTATATTCATCGACATAGAGATATGGACTGCTAATGTACAACTGCACAGTCAATTTGTATAGAAAGAGAAGGGAATAAACCACGGTTCTGTACGGCGTTCAAACTGGTGTTCCCGCTTAATACGCTACTGCGTACGAGAAGGATAGCAACAGCTTTACTTATTGCTTTCTCTTTTTACGCTTTTTCGCTCGCGCAGCCTACATTAGCAGTCCATATATTATATATCGCGCGTTCAAATGAAATCCTGGGCTGGGAAGGCGTTGGAAACCGTCAATTGTTGTGCTTTTTTAAAGCGTAGATTAATTGGAGCATGTTGACAGCTAACCTAAAATTTAGAGCCAAAATGTTTTTCTTTTTTTTATTTCTTTGCAATATTTTACATCAAAAATAGAATAACGTAACGATTCCTATTCTCGAAGCAAATATCTAAGGGCACCCTTTGCGGAAAACAAACATGTTCAATTATATCCCGATTAAACACACAAATGTCATTCGTGTCAAACGGCGGGAAATTCAAACTTTACACTGTTCTAAACGGTTTAATTTTTCCAACGCCTACTCAGCCCAGGATTTCATTTGAACGCCCGATATATATATACAGTGAGCGGCAAAAGTATGGAATAAATTCCTCAAAATTAAACAAAATTTTTTTCAAAAAAATCTTTGGACAAGTCAATTTTAGTTTATAAAAATACATATTTTAGTACCAAAGAAAATTCCAAGCAGTTATTTGTTTTCGAGTTATGACGTCATCGATAGTTTTTTTTAAATGAAAACACCCTATTTTTTTTCTTGATTCTGATATCCCTTTTAATTGTCTAAATGACAGTATAAAAATTTTGTTATCTTACATAAGGAAATTTTTGAGAAAAAAAATAATAAAGTTGGAAAAATTAAATTTTACAAAGAACAAAAGCTAGTGAAAAAATCAAGTAGGTAAATCAAACAGTCAAATGTTACTGTCAATTTCATTCGTATGTATTACTTGTTTTACAAAACGTTTTCGAAAATGACTCATTTATCAGAAACACAACGTATAGAAATTTTAATTTTGATTGGGTGCGTGGATAAAACTAGATAAAACTAAAACAGGGGGAATTTCTTCATAAACTTGCTTATCGTCAACAAGCTGGAGGATGGCAATTTGAATCGTTTTTGTTTGTTAAAAATTTATTTTTTCCAACTTTATTTTTTTTTTCTCAAAAATTTCCTTATGTAAGATAACAAAATTTTTATACTAGCGTTTAGACAATTAAAAGGCCTATCAGAATCAAGAACAAAAATAGGGGATTTCTATTTAAAAAAACTATCGATGACGTCATAACTCGAAAACAAATGACTACTTGGAATTTTATTTTGTATTAAAATATGTATTTTTATAAACTAAAATTGACCTGTCCAAAGATTTTTTTGAAAAAAAAATTGTTTAATTTCTAATTTATTCCATACTTTTGCCGCTCACTGTATATACAGGCTGTCCCAGAACTCGCGGATCAAACTTACAGGGCGTTTTCCTTGGTGATAACTGAAAGCAATAGCGTTTAAAAAAAAGGGCAGGGTATAATCGATTTTTTGTAATGAATAATTAAAGTTGACCAATCAGAAGGACGCTGTTAATTTGAATTTCACGTAAATTTAACCAAAGGTTTGAATTGCCTAGCAACATAATTCTAGTAAGAATGGCATGGAATTTCAAGTAAATGCTGTTCTTCAGTCCTTTGATGACGACGGTAGAAGAAGTATATTTGAAGAACTATATTTACCGCGAACCTATCAATTATTTTAGAAGAGCTAAATGACCAAATTTACGAAACACTGGCTACTGTTATTCCTAATATGCTTAGACTGGCAAGGGAATATTTAATAAAACGAGTTCGCCTATTCCTTCAGATGAAAGGTGGTCATTTTGAACACTTGTTATAAATTATTCTTTTTATTTTGCATGTTTCTTATTTCATTTGTTGGATTCTACATCGTTTAGTTTTTTTTTTTTTAACAGCCATACATATTTCAATTTATTTCATAATTTTTATATGATATGTAAACTAAATTTTAAACAAATAAAAAACTTCTTCAAGTCCTGAGCTTTTGGCCACAGTTCCCAAAACACTAGCAGCATTTCCTCTTTGGACAGCAAAACTTATTCTTTGCTGGAAATAGCTACGGGACTCGGAAACACCAGATTTTTCAAGCAGCAACTTGCTTATATCTTTAAAAAGCTCTTTTTTTTCATTACGAAAATTTAGAATATATAATTAAAGGAGAAATCATTAAAAATTTAAATAAAGGAGAATTTTATAAATATTTAGGTATTAATCAATCAAATCATATTCAACATTCAATTATAAAAGAAAATTTAGAAAAACAATTTTATTTAAGAATTAAATCTATTTTAAAATCAAAATTAAACGGTAATAATTTAATTAAAGCAGTTAATACATATGCTGTTCCATTGTTGACCTATTCTTTTGGTGTTATAAAATGGTCCAAAACTAATTAAAGATTTAATTTACCACGCGAAAATGGTGATAGGGGTTTTTCAAATCCAGAAATTCTACAACACAATCAAATTAAACGATCAAAAGAACTTACCTGAAGTTCGATCGTTATTATATTAGGCATCCATTCCTTCAGATATCACCTGTTTACCACGTAGATGTTTAGAGATTCTGATGCGAAATAAAACTTTAATGTTGGTAACCATTTAAACTACATAGTAACCATAATAAGAAAAAATTAAGTACCAGGCTCAAGTCGCAGAACTTAAGATTTTGGTAACATATTGTCCCGGATCGATCACCGGGCGATTATAAAACCGAACAAATGTTTCGGAGTTGGGACTCCATCCGGCGCACTGTTTGATCTGGTCCATGGAGATTCCAAGACGATGTGGAAGCATGCCTGGTGGAGTGTGGCTTAAATTGAGCGACGTCGACACCAGCCATTTGAAGCGTGTCTTTTACCCATCGGCTGATGGTTTGTTTTGACGCCGCAGAGTGAGGTTTGGTAGTAGTGAGGAAGAGAAAATCTTCCTCTCGCCGCATGGATGCGGTCATGTTTACGTAATGTAGAATCTTAGTCGCCACGCAGAGTTTGGGTTTCTCTTGGAAATATGGGATTGATAATACTGGTTGATTTTTTTTAATGCCTGATGTTTTCAGCCAGTCTTTAATAAAGATGCGTAGGCCGGATTCGCTTTGTTGGAGGCCAGATAATCTGATTAGAGAAATCGTTTGTAGACGTTGTCCTGTGGCAAGGACTAGCAAGGTGGTCAGTTTTTTAGACAACGTCTTTAAATTGGGCGTATCCATTTGCTCCAAGAACCGCAATACAGGAAAGGGGTCCCAAGTTACTGTATAGCGTGGAGCAGGAGGTCGAATTCGCGACACCCCTTTTAAAAATCTACTGAGCACAGGGTCCGTTCCGATGTTTCCAGGAAGAAGAAGAGAAAGGGCCGCTCTGTGAGAACTAAAAGTCCCGCATTTGTGACTACCACTGTCTAACAGTTCTTGAAGGAACAAGATGACGTCCTCTGATTTCGCCTCGAAGGGATTGATTTTGTGCGACTGGGAAAAACTCCACCATAACTTATAAGTCGTGGAATACTGTTTTACAGTATTTTTCGAGAGAGAACCAATTAGCGTATTTATTGCAGGTTCCGGCGTACCGCGTCGATAGAAGGCTTGCCAGATACAATCGCGGCCACCACGGAAAGCGTGTTCGCTAACGGATGCCGGAGTTGAGAGCTGAAAGGAGAATATAACAGGTCTGTAGAAGGCTCGAAGATTATCCGGTCCGTGGTTAATTTTTCCAAAAGCGGAAACCACGGTTGTGACGGCCAGTACGGCACGACGAGTATACCTTGGGCCTTATCGTGAATAATTTTTTGAAGTGTCCGCAGAATGAGGTAAAACGGCGAAAAGGCATAAAAATACCATGATCTCCAATCTGTCGTAAACGCGTCTACACCTGTCGCCCCTGGGTCTCTGAGCCATGAAAAATAAGTTTTACACTTAAAATTGTGTTGGGAGGCAAATAAGTCGATTTCCGGCCTCCCGAAGTGACTAACTATTTGCCTGAAGATGTTGTCGGAAAGAGACCATTCAGTATCCGGTAGAAGTGTACGTGATTCCCGATCGGCTTGGAGGTTTGCCCCCGTAGGTATATATGAGGCTGTCAAGAAATTCTTTTTAACTTCGCAAAAACGCCAAATTTTTCTTGCTAGGTTTGCTAGCTTTGGAAATCTGACACTTCCCATTCTATTTATATAAGACACTGCTGTGGTGTTATCCGATCGAATCAATATGTATTGGTTAGCTAGGTTTTTTGTGAAACATTGCAATGCCAAATAGATGGCTTTCAATTCTAAATAATTTATGTGGTCTAACTTCTTCGTTTCTGTCCACCAACCGTGTGTCTTTTCTGTTTTAGTGCAAGCTCCCCAACCCGTAAGGGAAGCGTCCGTAAAGATTTCTAGATGGAAGAAGTCGCGCTTAATATCATTGTATCCTACGTCGATGTTACGTTCCCACCATAAGAAATCTGACTGTAGATGAGACCATAAGCTAGCTCATCTGCGATTGAAAGTTGAAATTATTCGCTTGCAGGGCGAGTTGTTTACACCTCTCAAAACGTTTGGTATACAACCACCCATATTTCATCGCCGGACATGCCGAAACCAATGTGCCGATAAACCTTGCAAATTCTTGAATAAGACAGGAAGTTTTATTTTTAAAATGCTCGATTCTGTTTGTTTTTGGACTTTTTTTTCTCTTGGAAGCTCGAGTGTCAACCTATTTGTGTCTAGGAGAAATCCTAGGAATTTGCACCGGGTGCTAGGTGTTAAGACACTTTTTCTAGAGTTAATAATGAAACCAAGTGAAGTTAGAAGGTTAACAGTTAGATCTACGCTATGGGAGTATTCCTCAAATGTTTCACCTATAATGAAAAAGTCGTCCAAATAATTAACGCAAACCACCCCCTTTTTCCTGAGAGCATGCGTAACGGGTTTCATAATTTTGGTAAAAGTATATGGGCCGATGACAGGCCAAATGGGAGGCAATTAAACTCGAACAGTTGATTCTCGAGGCTGAATCTTAGATATTTTCTATCCTTTGGTCTAATCGGTACCAGAAAATACGCATCTTTGAGGTCTATTGACGCCGCAAAACAATTTTTTGTTACTAATCGCTGAGCCGTGCGAATGTCTCCATTTTCAAATGCGGCGCTGCAATACATTTGTTTAAGTGCTTAAGGTTTAGAATGAATCGCTTTTGACCATTTGGTTTATCGGCCAAAAATACCCGCGACAAAAATATTGGCCTGGTCTTGGTGAACACGGGGAGATTGCGCCGATTATTGAAAGTTCCTGCACCGCTTTTGACATAGACTCGAAGTCTTTCGGTGCCGGACCGAAATGGGGAGCCTGCGCTTGTAATGGTGTTTTTGTAAATCGCAGTTTATGGCCTTTTACGCAGCTCAAGATCCAAGGGTTAGAGGTGAGTTGGCGCCATTTGGGATAAAACGATTTGAGTCTGCCGGCGTAGGAAGAATTCTTTACCTGCGTTAATGTCGATGACGGTAACGCCTCTCCTTGGACTCTTTGGTTGCATACGATTTCGGGGTTTGCCCTTTGTAGCGTCTCGTCTCCCCCCGACGGACCGGGCGCTGCCTGTTTAACGATCTACTTCCCTGGAAAGTTTTCCCCCCTCCCTTTTTTGGCTGCGGATTTTTGATGGACGGTGCATAGGTAGCTTTAATGCTGGAACTGGCGGCTTGAAGAGTTTTGGCGTCTTTAATTTTTTCGGGAAGGTCGGCGCCAAACAGGTACCCAGTAGGTACTGTTTTTTCCAGTACGGCCTTGATTTCTTTGTTTACCAAAGGGAAGATAAGAGACCGTCTCAAGGTTGTGAGCGTGAGCGTATAAAATAAGTGTGTTAAAAGCCGGCCGCTATCGCCTAAGAATTGTAACATTGACTCCTTCAGTTCCGTGGAACAGTTCTGGTGAGTTATGTCAAGCATACGCGTAATTGCTTGCCCCAAAGCCGATAAAGCAGTCGTTAATTGCTTCTGCGAACTGCACAATGTTTGGTCACTATATTGCCAAATAGATGCTAACTGGGCGTGGAGCGTAACGTCGGGGCCGTTTACATTTGCGGGGGTTCCCCCAGTAACAAAAGGACGTTATCGGGCAAATCATCCACCGCATGAAGGCTTAGGATGTCATCGGTCTCGCTGGGCGCCTCTACACCCTGTAGGCTAGACGCAGAGGTCTGGGGCCCCAGATAGTGTTGTGGCGACGCTAAGCCGCTCGGGCTGTAGACATCACGACGATCAGCAGATGACGGACCGTGCAGGTCTCGTATTTCGATGTAAGAGTGTTGCCTTTGGCGACCGGTACTAACAACGCGGGGCTTGCAGTCGAGAGGGACTGTGGCTACGATCCCGAGACGGTGTGCGAGAAGCCGAGGTCCTGGAGTCCCTTTTGCGGGTGCGACGGTGATAAGACCCCGACCGGTCCCTACTTCGACTCCGGGGAACGTGACGGTCCAGTCGGTGTTCCAGTTCAGCGATACGCTGTAGGAGTTTTCCTTTTCCGCCCATTGCTAAAACGCTGTAAGTAAATAACAGAGGCCTTGATGGCCCGTTACTTGTACCTACCAGAGTGCGAACGATGTGACGTTGTAACGCAGTGAAGCACAAGAAACCGAATGAATAGCTAGACCCCAGGCGAGCGGGAGTGCACCAGGAGAGGAGAGGTGGGGGGCACGGTTTAGCTCTTTAAAACTTGTGACGTAGGAGCTCGGATACCGAACTACGTGGTAAACAGGTGATATCTGAAGGAATGGATGCCGTTATATACACTGAACTCCAAAATTAACGCATCACTTTGATTTTTTTAATTAAAAAAGCAAGTTTTGAAATATTTAAAAAAATATGTCAACAACAATAACAGCTGAAACATGGGAAATATTTTCAACATATTTTCTTACAAAAAGAGCACATAAATGCAAAAAAAATACAAAAATTCGAAAAGGTAACATCACGAGTAAAAATGAGAAATTAAAAAAACCATCGAAATTTAAAGATTATTTTCCTGAAATCTTGTCTTGTCCCCTCTAGTGTTAATTGTAGCTCAATAACGTAGTGTGGCATGTTAAAAATGAGGTTTCTGTTATGATTTTAGTCTATATTTTGACAAATATCCAGAAGTGCTCTTGTTAGCTGACTGAAGTCATTTGGACGTCCTTACATTGCCTGTAACAGTTTTTCCATATTATCCCATAAGTGTTCGATTGAGTTGAGGTCAGGGTTACGTGCTGGCCACTTCATAACTGATATTTCAATAGTCCTAAATTAGTCGGAAATTACCATTGCAATATGTGGCTGTCTATTATCGTGCATATAAATATAAAGTCTTGCCCTACTAATGGGGCATAAGGTACAACAACAGGTTCCAAGATGTTCGTGCTATATCGATGTGCATTCAAATTGCGTCTAACTAAAACCACCAGCTCTGTAGGTACGTTTAAAGATATTCCTACCCATACCATTATTGACCCTCCCCCAAAACTCTCTTTAGTAACGAAATGACACTGCGCATATCAGTCACCAGGTCGTCTATACACTATTACCTGTCCGTCAGACTTGTATAGACAGAACCTGGATTCATCGAAGGCCAAAACTCTGCGCCAATCTTGTTCGACCCAATTGACATGTTCTAATGCAAAGTTTAAACGGGCCGTCCGAAGAGCTGCAGTTAACTTGGATCCAGTGGCTGGTCTTCTCGGATGTATCTGATCCTCCTTTAGTCATTTTCTAACAGTATTTTCACCCAGGCGGAGTGCATATTGTCTAACATGCGATCTTGAAGTCGGAGAGCAGTGAGAAACCCTTCCCTAATGCTTATTAACCATAAGTATTGGTCCTGGTGAGGTGTTGTGATCCGTTTTCGGCCTTGTTTCCGGCTCCTTGTGTGCCGTCCAGTCTCCCGATGTCTTCTTAGAACTTTAGATACGGTAGATTGGTCCATACCAATTGATATGCTATAGTCCTCCGACTCTCTTAATTCTGCGCTAACAAAACCACTTGCACGGGCTTTTTAAATGCGAAGTTGTTCCTAACATCATCCATATTAAAAGTAAATGAAGATTGATGTCAATACTGATTAAATTTTTCAACTGTTACTAAAAAATTATTTTCGAGTAAAAATTGAGCAAAAACGATATTTTTGCTCATTTTTGTACACAGAGGCTGGAAATTTTATTTACTCTTGTAGAATGATCTATGTTTTTCCTCTATTTTCAGTGTGTATAACAATTTTTTGCTTTAAAGTAAAACTTTTCAAAGAAACCGTAAAAATACAAGTGATGCGTTAATTTTGGAGGTCAGTGCAATTGCTTCACTAAAAAATTATTTTCTCAATAGAGCTCGCTTAATGCTTTGGTTTCAGCGGATAAAGGTTACACACCTTTAAATTTAAGTGACTATATCATTCATTACTTTATAAACCAATAAGAATCTTTGATTTTCTTTAGTTACCATGTATTACAGCGGTTATTGTAGTAACCAGGGCGATTTCGAATATACGAACCTTTGTACAGGGTTATTATAAATGTTTGTAGTCCAAGTAGGCCATGAATTTGTGCCGCCTTGTTTCGATTCTGCACTGTATCTAGTGGAATATTGGCATGAGTGAGCTTCTGACCAACTAAAACTGTAAAAGTCACTGTCAATGTCAAATCACTGATTACCGCATTTTATTCTTTCGAATCAAAATAAGTCTTTAGTAAAAGTTAAGAGTGTTAAGACCACAGACGACCATAGCAGACGACGATGAGTATACAACAGTGATCAAGGTTAGGTTAGTAAAATTCTGTAAGTTTCAAGTAAATTTATTTTCAGGTTAACTGTTCTCTTCCAAATTCTCTTCTAATTATCAGTTTCTCCTAAACACATTTTTTTAGGATTGCAATGGGGTACACCGTGGAACAGACTACTTTCATTATTATTTCATTTTATTAAAATGGTGTACGTGATGAAAACAGAATGCAATCATAAGTTTCCTAATTTAGAGATAGAGGAACAATCTTTAATGACCCACATTCGATGGATTGTGAATAGACAAAACTAGAGATGTTTCAAAGGAAAAGTCATCGAGAAGCCTTCAAGTTGATGAAGTTTTGAGAGAGAGAATGGAACAAAATTCCAGAACATCATTGCACAGTCACGTGTAGCACTGAGCACATGTCAGAAAATTGTGAAGAAAAGATTAAATTTGCACCCTTATAAAATGTCATTGTTTCAAGAACTGAAACCAGCAGATTATCCACGTCATGTTGCATATTGCAGCTGGTTTTTAAACATGAATGATAACAGAAGTTTGGATTTGTCATTCTTTTCAGACAAGGCATGGTCCTGCTGTAAGTTCATAACCTGATTGTAGTCAGGGAGACGTTAGAACTAATAAGTATACCTCCTCTTCCATATTTGTTGCTGATTTCGTTAATGACTATTCCAGATTGGATCAACGCATGCACGGAACCTATCTGACGTCGCCCATCTTGTGTATCCTGCCCCAGCACATTATAACATTGGAAATCATTTAATGCACATCAACAACAATAAAACCTTGCTGGACAGTTAAATAGCTTTAATTTGTTGCCATATAACACATAAATAAAATGTCTATTTACAATGATTTAATTGTCTCATTTTCCATCAACAGTTTTGGAATCGTGTGGTACCTAACATTGTTTCCTCGAAACTTTTAAAACAAAAATGATTCAGTACCCATTGAATAATTTAGCAGCAATAATTCAGTTCTACACACCTGTGGTTGAACACCAGTGGATAAGTTTACAAAACTGAAATAGAGAAAATTAAATCCGTATGAGATGGATTGATCATTGAACCATATGAACTTTAAAGTTCACTTTGATAACAAATCCCGTCTTGATGGATTTTAGTCACTGTTCTCACGGTATTAAAACGTTGGAACAATCTCTTTAAACGAATCTTCACTGTTGTGGTTAATAATTCAAAGAATTTTTTGAAGGTAAACATAACCTCCTAATGTCAAGAATAATAATCTACTTCGTATCATTTTCGTATTGAACTATGGAACGGCAAAAGAAAAAAAAATCATTTGTTTTCATGGGCTCGTTGACTACAAACATTTATAATAACCCTGTATATTCGAATATACCAACCTTTGTATTTTCGCTCGCCGCCTTAACTTACAAAAATTTTTGCGCTAGCCGTCACATTAACGTCACATTAAATCGCTCTGCTACTGAATGCGCCCAGTCGGTTTCGGGAACCTGTTTATTTTATTTATTTATTCCATCCTAAACGATAAAATGGTATTTTATCTACTGTTTTCTTCATGGTAAAATGAAGTTTTATCGTCTAGAAAAATAAAATAATTAATGTTTAACATCCATTGTTGTTTTTCTGTTTTTGACGTTTTTTTGATTGTTGAATTTTTTTGACGTTTATAATTGTCATAATCAAAATAATTCAGTAATTCAATCGAAGTAATGGAGGATGGAATAAAATTTTGTATTGTACACGACGATAAAATTCACCATTATCTTCTCGAGCGTATTAGCCTCTCGGCTTACGCCTCGAGGCTTAAACCGCTCTCGAAGATAAAATAAAATTTTATCGTCTTGTATAATAAATAACTATTATTTATTTCATCCTGTGTCAAATTTCAATACTTTACGTCATCAGTTTGAATCCGGGAAAACGCAAAAAACGGCCGGACGCCGGTTAAGTGTTGCTATTGGAAACACAAAAGTAACAATCGCAATAACAATGATTCAGTTTTAAGAAATGTTTTATTCAAAACTAGAGGTATTTTCATATTTAGTGGCGGAAACAAAAGACTGAGAAATGTCAGAAAATTGTATTGTCAGTGTCAAATTTCTCATAAACGCCGTAAAAAGGAATGTCTAAGTAAATTTAAATTTTCGATAAATAGATTGAAAGAATAAATTCTCCGGAAACCAATTTTTGCCAGTGGTTCAAAAGGAAAAGTTATTCTCATATAATCAAACGTTCAAACGTATTACAAATTATGTCTCTAGTTCGATGATGAATAACTTTCTTATTGCCAATTTGCGGCATTTCTGTCGAAATCACGAACGTCTTTGAGAAATTTGACACTGACAATATATATTTGTGACATTTTTCAGTCTTTTGTTTCCGCCATCAAATATGAAAATATCTCTACATCTAAATACAAATTAACAATTTCACTATTTCAGCCACAAAGAAGATGCACTTACTTTCTCAGACTAAAAACGGTAGTTCACAAATAAAATAATACAACCATTTAAACCAAATCTAAAAAATAGGCCAGCCAGCATAATCTCTTGCGTAATTTTCTTCACATTATTTTCTGATTTCCATTTACAAAAATGGCTGAATTGTTTTTGGTACCTTTCACCAGACTTGCTAGGTATTAATTCAGCACAGGCTTCTGCAGATTCTCTTACAATTTCTGGAGGATTTGCTTTAGAAGTCATTTTGACGCACAAAATTATTTCAACAAAATAAACAATTGCCAAACAGCCGTTGCTAATCATGTTCCAAAAATGTGACTAGATTTGGAGCTTTTGTTGAATTATTTTGAAATTAATTTCAATGTTTCTTTGAGACGAAATTTGAGGCAGGATGAAATAAAATACATAACGACATTCGTCCGTGAACTCTTTTTACAGTACTCGTTTCGAGTTTCAAGACTCGGCTCCTTCGTCGCCTCGTCCTTAAACGTCTAACTCGTACTGTAAACTATGAGTTCCCGGACTTATAACGTTAATTACTATTTATTCATGATATAGTCTACCCGTATACAACTCGAGGATGGAAAATTCTCGATTACTCGACGTGTTGCCGGAAACACCACTCGATCTACGATCTCGTGGTGTTTCCGGGCAACACGTCTCGTATAATCGAGAATTTTCAATCCTCTAGTTGTATCGCGCGTTCAAATGAAATCCTGGGCTGAGTAGGCGTTGGAAAAATTAAACCGTTTAGAACAGTGTAAAGTTTGAATTTCCCGCCGTTTGACACGAATGACATTTGTTTATGTTTAATCGCAACATAATTGAACATGTTTGTTTTCAGCAAAGGGTGCCCTTAGATATTTGCTTCGAGAATAGGAATCGTTACGTTATTCTATTTTTAATGTAAAACATTGTACAGAAGGAAAAAAAGAAAGATTTTTTTGGCTCTAAATTTTAGGTTAGCTGTCAACATGCTCCAATTAATCTACGCTTTAAAAAAGCACAACAATTGACGGTTTCCAACGCCTTCCCAGCCCAGGATTTCATTTGAACACTCGATATAATATATGATAATATAATTTCAGATATTGTTGAGCCAAATATACCTGACACTATAGCAAATATAAAACAGAAGTCTTTACATGGGAGATATTTTAAAGAAGTGGAACAACCAGAAATTAATATTCAGGCTTCTCATGTATGCCTTAAGAAATCAAATATTCACCCTGAGACTGAGGGTTTTATATTTGCAATACAAGATCGTGTTATCAATACAAGAAATTATAAAAAACACATATGCGGTTTAAAATCGATCATCGATAAATGTAGGATTTGCGGAACTGAAGAGGAAACCATTGAACACATCAATTCTTCTTGCACCGTTTTGGCTCAAAGCGAATATAAGAAACGTCATGATTAGACTTAGGCGGAAAATAGTTGACGATCCCTACCAGTCCGCTCCAGCGCCGCACTGCTATCTTTTTCGCTGCGAGCGTAAAGCGTCGTTTTCATGGTGGCTTTACAAGCGTGGCTCGCTCGGCTTGGTAACCGCTCGACCAATGGGAGCACAGCTTTTAAAAAACGCCGCGGCGTGGCTCGGACTTTGCTAGAATAGGAAATATTTCTATTTTTCAAAGCCACGCTCAGGCTTTTGAAGCTTGCGCATGCGCTCGAACTCTTAACTACATAATCAAATCAGCTGATGTGACAGTTCAACGCTAGCTCGCTCAATAGCGCATGCGCGTTGGCGTGGCTGTCTTGAAGTAGCAAGCCACCATGAAAATGAAGACGACTCTTCTAAAGCCAAGCTAGCCGAGCGAACCACGCTTGTAAAGCCACCATGAAAACGACGCTTAAATCGTGGATCGAGCGCGCTGCACTGGATCCTGATGGTGGGAGGTATTCTTGTGGCTCTCACTATTTTTCGCCTAAGTCTAGTCACGATATATTCGCTAAAATTATACACATCAATTTAGCTGTTAAATTCAATTTATTAAAGGATACACAACCACATTACATTTATAAACCAGAAAGTTGTTTAGAAAATGACAATTACAAATTATATTTTGATCGCACAGTTTTAACTGACATTCACATTCAGCATAACGGACCAGACATTATTATTTTAAATAAACAACAAAAGCAAGCATATCTTTTAGATATAGCTGTTCCAAATTCCCATAATATAACACAGACATATAACACAAAAATTAATAAATATTTAGAGCTCTCCGTTGCTATGAGAAATCTTTGGAGTTTAGAAAAAATTTCTATTTTACCACTTATAATTTCAGCAACGGGAATAGTTCCTCAATCACTTTTTCAAAATTTAAAAATTCTGGATTTAGGGAACACATTGGTAGTTGAAATTCAAAAAGGTATATTATTATACTCATGTCACATCGTGAGGAAATTCCTTAACATTGACGCAGAATATAATACACAACAAAGTCAAAATGCGGAGGCGAGACGCCGGTAATTATGTTGATAAGCACTGCACTATTACTTGATAGTAATATCCGTAATAGTGTATGTACCTACTCCGGCAAAATTGCCGTTCCGCCGGGTGGCGGAGGGACAGTAAGGTAGTTCAATCCAGTTTTGTCTTCTTTCTTTCAGAACTGCCACTATGCTTGATATGTTGTTCAAAACCTACGTGTAACTCCAGCTTTTTTTGCAATGTCAAGAATGTTCCTAAAAGTCTTTTCTTTCATTTCGACGATGACGAGTCCCGCTCGTGTAGCTGCGCTAATACGTTGCAGATGCAGAGTGTATCCACAGCAGTCAGGATACATTTCTTGTGATTCCGATGCTCTTCACAGGCCCAGCATATTTCATTTTTTACTAAGATTTTTAAGGTAGTAATATGTATTACTCACTTGACGCTACGTCGCCATTTTACCTTCCATCAACAAAGGTTCAATTCATCATATCCCTCCCGTCAATTTCCCATACCCCTCAAGGTTACAATTGCTCTGGAAATTTTCACTCATCATAACAAACCATATTTCATTCATTGCCGGAAGAAGAAACTTCTTGCGTTCTCTAATTTAGATTCTATACATTTGTTCACCTGCCTTTGGCGAAATTATCCCATTTTTGGTTATTTCAAAAGTAGCTGTCACTTTTGACGTCTGTTTCGACAAGTTGACCAGATAAATATTGAAAATAATTTTATTATTCATCGAATTATACGTTGCTTGGCAATTGAGGGAAGGTACTCAATTTTCTCATAAAGGGAAAATTAGATCGAGCTCTATTGGTCAATTTGATTAATTCATAACTAAAAAGCTGTTGCAGCCTGAATATTTTTCTAAACGTTTTTTACCTTTATTACCATCAAGGAATATACAGTTTCAATTTGATCTGCGTACTCTGGGACACCTGTATATATAGATTTTTGGACTCTTATCGATTTATGTGTAGTAGTCTTGATACATTGTCTTCGATTTTGACTGATAACCAAAAAGTTATTACCAGAAAATATTACCCCAATGATAGTAAATTTAATTTAGTTGTACGAAAAGGTGTCTTTCCCTATGAATATCTCTATTCTTGGGAAAAATTAAATTATACTCATTTACCACCACAAGAAAAATTTTATAGTAAAATTAACAACACTCAAATTTCTTGTGAAGACTACAATAATGCTGTTAATGTATGGAAGCAATTTGATATCAAAACGATACAAGAATATGCTGAATTGTACTTGAAAACTGATGTCTTACTTCTTGCAGACATATTTGAAAACTTTAGGATTCAATGTTTAGAAACATATCAATTAGATTGTCTCCACTACTACACTGCACCAGGGCCGCGTTGCACAAGCATTTTATTAGTAATAATATTAGTCTTGTAACTTGTAACTAGTAAAATTATGTTGCACAATCTCATCTCTAGTAATTTCAAGTTACAATTTGTAAAATGAAAAATATTAGTGTATTTTACACTGATTTTCCTAGTAGGTGTTGCACAATCGCAGACACAATAGTATATTGTATATCAAGAGTGAAATCGAATTTTCAACACGTGGTATACACGATATTTTTCCGACGACCACAAAAAAACGCTAATATTCGGCATCCCTTCAAACTTCAAATATTATTCGACAGAGCTGCGGACAAAACATACATTGGTGGCCATGGTTACTACAACTGTGTGCAATCATTTCATTGCGCACAGGCTAGAAGGTATCTGATTGGCTAACCAGTTTCATTGCACACGGGTTCGCTATTTGCATGCAACAGCCAACTTTCAGTAATAGTTATTTGTGCGAATTTACGCATTTTTCATAGTGGTCGTCGGAAAATCAATTAATATATTAGTTTTGTAGTTTTTAATGTCAAATTTTTACAAGCAAAACGTTGCTAATAAATATTGTGATATCCGAATTTACAAGTTGAAATAATTTTCTTCAAAATGTTAGACAGCTTATTTTATGAATCAAGCAGTGTAGACGAAGCATTTCTGTTCAATACCGTCTATTTTTTTGTTGTTATGTACAGTCGATGGACAAATAAAACTGGGACAAAAATGACAATCACATAAGTCAAAATTTACAAATTTGCATCGTTTAATTACGGCTTTATCACAAATAGGTTAACTTTGGTATGACATATTATATAGACACTGACAAATATATTGACAATTCAATGGTCTGATTTACATAGACTAAATTTTAAGTGTCCCAGTTTTATTTGTCCACCGACCGTACCTTGTTATGTACCTCTCTTTCTCTCTGCACCTCAGGGGATTAGCATCCCCACCCACTTATATATAAGGGTGGGCGTCCCCTGAGTGTGGGAGTTGGTCAGTGTTGTTGTACGAAGTAAGATCTAAGTAAATCTAGAAGAACACACAAATTTGTTTCATTGACATCACATTTCAAATTGAACTAAGTCGTTTGGAAACGCCAGCGATTGTGTATCGCCGAGACGATACATAAAAGTGGTCCTTCGAGCAGGATACATCGGTGTCCAACAAAAAATACGTGAAATCAGTGCGTGTGAGTGAGCAAATTCCCACATCAACACCCAACTTCACGAGGCAACAGCCCAGGTTCTGCAACGGCAGAAGAATCAACAGCACGAGTCCGCAATCAGCATCGAGGCAACAGGCAACAGCCCCACGTTCTGCAACGGCAGAAGAATCAACGACAGCACGAGTCCGCAAACATCATCAAGGCAACAGCCCCACGAATCAGCAACAACGTCACGCGTCCGCAGACATCCACGTCCAGCAGCCCCAGCAGCAGAGCTTAAAAGGTTAGTGCATCACTGTACTTCCTATCGAACCCGTCCATCTTTTCCCACTCGATCGGGGTGAGCATCGAATTTAGTAGTTCAGGAAAATATTTGATTCTTACCATCATGCCAGAAATTACGGATCTCAAATCTTTAATAAGTAAGCGTGGCATCATTAAAGGTCGAGTCACGAGGTTTAAATCATTTTTGGACGTGCCGGAAAATAGAGTCAAATTATTGGAAATACAGAGACGCATTCAGGAATTACAGTCATATCAAGCAAAGGAGGAAGAATTGTTCAAATTTGAGGACGAATTTTTTGATACAATCTCCTCAGCCGACGCGATTGTAAAATCAATTGAAAATACATCAGGTCCACAGCCGGCTGATGGCCCATCCGGTTCGGGTCAATCTCCCACGATCGGGCGCGAAAACCCTGCAGTTAAACTTTCAAATATTTATTTGCCCACGTTTAGTGGTGTTTTAACCGAGTGGATCACATTTCGGGATAGTTACAATGCACTGATCAATGATAACAGAGACTTGAGCGACATTCATAAATTTCATTATAAAGCGTCTGGTGGAACAAGGTTTTGTCACATTTGTAGCAAATATTTTTGCTTCTGTGCAGAAAATTTGAAATTATATAACCCCCCTTCAAGACAAAGAAAAAGAAAACAAAGTCTTGATTTATTTTGTTATGAAACGTTAGAAGACAATGAATAATACAGCTCACCAGTCAATTTAAGTATAAAAACCATCAATTTAGATAATAATAATAATAATTATTATTATGTAGAATTGGAGCCGAGACGGAAATCTATCTGCTTCATCATCAAAGTGTGCATCAAGTTTGTTTTTGAAGATGTTGGGGTTAGATGTGTTTACAATTTCCTCACTCAAACCATTCCACTCGCTAAAGACCCCATTTGGAAGGAAATGGCTTCTGACACTTGCCTTAAATTTTTGAATTTTCAGTTTAAGTCGATGGGTGTTGGTGTTAAATTCAAATAAATTAAGTAATTCATCAGAATGTGTGTGTTGGTCAATTGTCTGTCTTACATTTGAAAAAAAAATCTGTTTATATAAGAAACAATAAAATAGTCTTTTATTTATAACAAGGAATGTATTTTTTTTTTCATTTCTAGTTTGCACATAACTGTGTAAAGAACAAAAAAATAAGATGCGAATTATAAAACAAAAAACTTCATTAAATATTGAAAACAATGATTTAGTGCGAGAAGATTTTGTAAAGCATAGTTTGTTATTTCCATCAACAATGAGATGTTTAGTTATTGGTCCATCGAACTGTGGTAAAACCAATGTCATCATAAGTTTAATTGAACATCCAAATGGGTTAAAATTTAAAAACGTCTATGTTTATTCGAAAAGTCTGTATCAATCCAAATATGTCTATTTGGAAAATTTATTGAAACCTATAAAAGGTATTGGTTACTACAAGTACGCTTTTAATAATAGTGAAAATATTGTAAGTCCTTCGGATGCACGAGCAGATTCGATTTTTATTTTTGACGATGTTGCTTGTGATAAACAAGATTTTATACGAGAATACTTCAGTATGGGAAGACACAATAAAATCGATTGTTTTTACCTATGTCAAACGTATGCAAAAATACCCAAACATTTAATAAGAGATAATGCAAATACTTTTGTAATATTTAAACAAGATGAACTTAATTTAAAACACATTTATAACGATCATATCGGTACAGACATGAGATATGAAAAATTTCGAAATTTATGTACTTTATGTTGGAAAATACCGTTTGGATTTATGTGCATTTTCAAAGATAACGATATTAATAAAGGAAGATATCGTAAAGGTTTCGATCAATTTTTATTTTTCGTCAAGGTAATATACCCCGATCTTGACCTTGGGTTTCATTAAATTTTCATTCATTTGTTAACTCGATCAAAAGGAATCTTAAGTTCGGAAAGTTTTTCGTCGAAGAATCCATTGTTTAGATTAAGATTCGGTCACATGTGAAGGAAAAGCTTTTCTGGTTACGACCAAAGTTAATTATTAAGGCCATCTGAAAGTACTGGTTCCACATTTTCCATTTTTTTACTTAATAGTTACAAACGAACCATTGTCGCATTCGTGCGAACCAGTACAAAATCACTTAAACCTGCTCTGTGAAAAATCTTGGAGTGACCACCGAATAAATTGATTTTTATTAACGCTCAAAACGAATTTGCTTTTATCCTCCGACGAATAAGTATTGAGCACTTGCCCCGGCAACTGGGCAAGACAACACCAGCTCAGAAAAGTAAGTTGCCTGGCGCCCATTTTGAACCCACACTTTGCCCCGAAAACCCTCTGAGAGCCCGGTGCTGTCACTGGCCCATTTTGGGTCATAAGAGAGTAAGGGGTGAACCGTGGAAATCAGTTGTTCGCGTCCAGGCTTTAAAATCGGAGTTATTTAGGGGCGAACAGTTAGAAATACTTTAGGCGAGTCCATTTTCTGGGTAGGGGTAGAAATGGTTAACCAAACATATTGCGTCAGCAATTTAAATAGGGAAATGGGAGTCCATTTCGGGAACGGCCTTCAGATACCACAAGGAAAAACGTGGTACGTGTTTGGCCGAAATTAGAAGTGTAGACGCGGGGTCAGTTTATCCACGTTGCAATGAAAAACGAGAGAACACCAAGGGGCCGACGTGAGATTGCCGGCGTGGGGCTCTGCGAGGCTTTTTCATGACGTGTGACCTGGCCGTGTAACTTCTCGACCGCCCTCGGTGGAAGGCCTCTGTTTCATGTGGTGTGGGGTTCTGCAAGGATGATTCGGAGGACACAAGTCGAGGGCACTGTACCCAAATCGAATGAGTTAGGTGTCGCAGGGACTTGGACGACCCGACTAATAGGGTAGAAATTAGGAGACTGGGGGGCGAGAACTTGATTAACTTCGCGATCGTAGTCCGCGTGGTATCTGGAAGAGCTGAGAGTCCGAGTTGCGTAACATTCAATTAGGGAATTAGAGTGTTTGTCATTGTAATCTAGTCTTGTTGAGCAATCTTATGTAACATGTTGTGTAACATTGAAAAGATTATGGTGTGCCATCGTTTGTGGATGATTTTTGGGGGTTTTACTCATCCCATTTACAGTGTCTATTCGTAATAATGTAACTATCACTTGCTTCACGGTGCCGCTTTGTTCTTGTATTTCGAGTTCAGGTTCGAAGAAACTGTTGTTATTTTATTTGTTGTATAGTTTCGTTCCGACAAAACAAACAAAAAGAAAAGTAACTTACTTTTTCTACACTCCTGCAGAGGTAGATAGACAAATTTATTGTGTTATTATGTATTTGTCTTGTTATGTCATGTAAAGTCGCACCGCTGAATATTTTATGTATCATGTGATCGGGTGTGATATCAATCAGCACTGTAGATGAAAACGAGAATAAATACAGGCGTCCTCCCACCGATTTATGCATTTTTATTTCGAAGTTTGTCCATCCTGCAGGTCCGCCATTTGCATCCCGAGCTAGTCTGCCGCCATTTTGTTCCAAATGCACAACCTAGGGGTCCTACTGCTTCGACGACGATCACGACATGGCCAATTTGTTCAATGTCGGGGTTTTAATTTGAATTTTCAAATATTTAAATATTGGCGGAAGACTGGCAATACCTGGGTTATTACAAACGTCTTTTTTTCTGTTATTGGTTATGTCCATGTCAAATATTTATAAGTAAATAAATTAACTGCAAGTGTTAACTGCATGCAGTAGCAAAATAATAAAAATAATAAAAGTGTAAAATAAGAAACATACATATAATAGGTAAGGTGTTCTGTCAATAGCTTTAAAAACCAAAAAAAAACGAACTTCAATTGCTTCAAAATTTCAGACATAACCTCAAATTGTTTTAATTCGAATTTAGTATTTTCTGAATGCATTGTGTTGTTGGATAATGTGACACATGTCAGCATTAGAATAAGTGAGCACATCAAAAAGATTGTCATCTGTGAAAAAGTTCAACAAGAAAATGGTAAATTTCCTAGAATGGAATAAAATTTTCATAGTTGCAGAGGATAACCCAAATGGACTTAATATGTAAATACAAAGATTCGCTGACCCAGCTAGCAAACAAGTTACCAGGGGCCAACAAGTCATTTACCAAAAAGAAACATTAAGTTTAAAGGAAAATGCATAAGGGAGGAACTAACACAGGATGAGATCCTAAATTTGTAATAAAGGCTTTATAGTTATTAAGATGACTAGTGTTTTATAGACGATTTAAAAATCGAGGTCGTAGTTTAAATCAGAGCGACCGCAGGGAGCGAGGATTTAATAGACCGAAATTTTTAAACTATAAAACACGTGTTATCTACAACATTTTTTTCTAACACTAACATCTTATCACAAATTTTAATAAATTCAGAAATTATTCTAAAATGTCATAAATCATTCGAGGCGCGTCACAATACACAAAATGCGAAGATTGCCGTGGGCACTATGGTAATAATATCAACAAATTTTGAAAAAAACAATTTTCATCGTTGAAATGTGCTAAAACGTTCCAGAAGAAATAAGAATAAGGGAAAAGAATTTCGTACAAAAGGCTGGAAGAATAAAAAGGCATCAAGGAGGTAACCGAAGATGTCATTTTGGTTTTTCTTGATATGAAGGTAAGTGTGCAGAACTTTATTGAAAAGTTAATTTACATTACGACAAGAATCCTTTGAAGAGAAAGTAAAGATTGCCAGAAAAGTCTTCTTTGGTGGGACACTTGCTTTGGATGAAACAGCAGAAGTAGATGTTATAAACAAGAGCACCAAGTTAAGCAATAGGGAGGAATGTGGCAGTTCTAGCTCAAGTACAGGCCTGAGTTTTCAATCCAATGATTGTGCTTTTCATTTTGAAATAATTACTGTAAAAATGATGAATAAAATGTTACTTGAATAATGTGCATCTGCCTATTTTACAATCTTATAATTATAAAATAAGTTGCTATTGACGGCGTGTTTTATAATTTCATAAAAAACGTTACTATACTTGGGCCAACCAACAGATATAGTAATAAAAAAAGGGGATGTGGCCTGACCTGACCTGACCTGACCTGACCTGACCCAACCAACAGATATAGTAATAAAAAAAGGGGATGTGGCCTAGTTGCGTCGAACGATATACGCTGAAGCCTGTTTCACAATGAAGCGTACCACGTACCACTTTCTAACAAATCGAGAAACAAAACAAAAATATTTTGTAATACAAATCGAAAAATTCACAGGAAAACAAACAAACATAAACACGTGGTCAAACTCCCGAAGCGAGGTTAAAACGAATGAGATGCCGGATGCCGTTAAGTAATTTTTGTGGATGTACATCAGGCTTTCGAAAATCTGCGCACGTTTTGAATAAGCCAATTGGAAGCTGCTATTTAAAATACGCGGGCACTAGGCGGCGGTTTTATTACTATATCTGTTGGTTGGCCCAAGCATATTGACGACGTGTTTTATAAAGAAAACGTATTTTATAGGTAACATAACGTGTGAGCTCAAATGCACTATAATAGTAGTTTATTTAACGAGTTTGTGTGTAAATTGGGCCTTTTTTAGCACGCGTGGGCCATTTTAAAACGTGAGTGAAACGAGCGTTTTAAAGGCCCACGAGTGCCAAAAAAGGCCCAATTTACACACGAACTAGTTGAATACAACGTTTTTTTGTTCGACGAGCCCCTTAAAGGCTCCAAATCGCTTAAAACCTTTAAAATTAGCTTGACGTTTCGTTTTGACAAGTTGTGACATTTATCAAAATCCGTTCACATAGGAGAAAATTCTCAAATTCTGACAGTGTCGAACAAAAAAAACAGTTTAAGATATTAGTGTTAGAAAAAAAAATGTATCAGTACGTTTATTAGTAAAAGCAAAACGCGGTACCTACTCTGTATAGCAATCAAAGTGTTGTAGTGTTGTGAAAACAAGTATCCTTTTTTTGAACATCCAGTGTTTAAGAAATAAAATTCAGGAACTTGAGGTTATCTTAGAAATCAATAAATTTGATATTTTATGTTTCGAAGAACACTGGCGGTTGAGTCTGAGGCGAATTGTTTTAGAGTAAAAAGTAGTAAAAAATCACATTCATGGAGGAGTTTTGACTCCAGTTTTGAATATATACTTCTCCCTACTGTTAAAGATTTATCGTAGAAATAGACTGTGAACTAGGAGGTACTATTATTCCTTCAATCTGAAACCATTGGTGAAAGACCTTGCACAGCCAACAAAATGGTCTGCTATGTTATCCACGGGTTATCAACTAGATACACAATTCCTGCAGGGTACTTTTTCCATTCAACGGCACAATTTTTACCGATTTTGGTTGTTACTGACAATCATGCATCAAATGCAGCTTAATTTAAAAATCTTTGCAGCGGAACGTTAAAAAATCATATTGACCATTCCTAACCTTTTTTCCCACTATTTCTATTTTAAGTTTTGATTAATGTCATTGTGACAAATTCGTTTTCAAATCAGTTCCTAATGTTAATTTATGGGGCGGGACTGTACGTACGCTCCACGGTCAACTCGACGGGAACACTTTTTCAAACCAAGTGGGACGGCCTAATAAGCGCCTAGCGTTTTGATACAGTTGGCCATAAAAAAAGAGGGGGATATGACAAAAATATTGGAATTCAAATCATGTCACGGTGTGTCATACCAATAATTTGGCATAAGTCTAACATTGTAAAAAATCATGATGAGATTGTGCAGTGTTCCTACATGTTATCGTCTAGTTGCAACCAGGACAGATTTCCTAATCCGGGAAAATATCCGGAGCGTTTTAGTGATTGGTTGAAGCGGATAGATAATACTCAATTAATAACATTAGATAGTTGGAAAGTATACAACAATCACCACACTGTATGCGGTCTGCACTTCGAGAATCATTATTTTGCTGCAAATAATAAATTGAAAAATACAGCTGTACCCACTTTAAGAATTCCATACAGTAAGTTTAATGATATTTACATAAAATGTCGTGTATTATTTTGTTTTTTTAGAGCCAACATCAAAAAACCAACTATTTCATCTGCAAGATGAAGTAATACCTTCCGTCAGCTTACAAACTCCTGAAACTCCCACCTTGTTACAAAGGGCAGTATCAAATTGCAGCGGCGGTCAAGTCTTAATCTTTTAGGGGAAGCAGGTACTGATTTCCAAATAAGTAAATAGCAGGGCTTGTCATTGTACCCCCCAAGGAGTGGGCAGGTAGACGATTATAAATAATAACTATCCCTTACCTTGGACTTTTAAGGAGGTAACTAAATTTTCGGAAAAGAGAATAGTAACGGCAAACTAAATTTTCTTCGAAATCATTGGAAGGTAAATTATATTTATTTATACGTAAATTGAAATACAGAAGTATCGTTGGCCTACAAGAAAAGTGACACATCTCAAAACCCCTCATTTTTCAGTAGTACGGGGTGATCAAGAAGGACTGTTTAAGTTGGTAACACTGGATCGTATTTTAAATCGTATAACAGGAGTAACTTCCGGTTGTTGGTGGCTTGTCGTTGTTAATGCTGTACCTATATTAGATATTTGTCAAATAAACCAACAAAATATATCCAGTTGCAGTGTTATAAATAACCGAATTAAAAAAATTTCTTAATTGTACTACCAACTTAAACAGTCCTTCTTGATCACCCGGTATATTGGGATATAAGGTTAGGAAGTTAACAGAAGCGAGAAAGAGTTTGAAAAATCGAGACGAAGGAGGCACATAATGTACATTTTTTCACGATCGGGAGTAGAAATCAACTTTTCGGATGTCAACATCGTGACAGAAGTAAAGCATTTTCTCCCTAGGGAGCAAATATTTGCAAATATTTGCTCCCTAGGTTTGACAGTTGTGACAAAAATCTAATGGGAGTTTTCATTTTTTTTTACTGTTGTGACAAAAATCCAATTGTGTTGTCAAGGCAACTACTAATTCCATTAAATTCATCGAAAGATGACAACTCATTTGTCATCATTTTTTTATTCTTAAAATTTGAGATTTTTGTGCTGTTTCTACTCCTTACCGTGAAAAAATTAGTATATATACTTCTGGAGAGAATGCTCATTTTTCCCTCGGTGCTTTGTAGCCCTCGGGATTCGCCTTCTGGCTACAAACTGCACCTTAGGAAAAATCATGCATTTCTCTCCCTCAATATATAATATACTATTTTATATCCGTGAACAGTAAATAATTGTTTAAAAAAAATTGTACATTGTACAGTGTGAAAACGTACCGTCCGCGTACATTTTTGACGATGTTGACAAAAATTTCAAATTTTTGTGGCAAGAAAAAATTATAATGTTTTTCTTTTGTCATTCACCTGAAGAAAATCCTGATTTCGATTAGTTTTAATTTGAATCGATTCAAGAGCATCATGTACACCTTTGATACATCTGCGTAATGAACTAAGAAGTGCAGTGCTACCTGAAACTTTCTAAATGATAAGCCGACCCCTTATTAAGATTATAAGCGCTGCAGTTTACATCAGGTTATTAAGACTCAAACTAACCGCGCGCTGCAATTTAGTACTTAGGATTTTAAAACCTTCGATCCTCGCTGCCATTTGACATCGCCGGTTACAAAGCAGGAAGTTCGAGTCTTTCAAATCTGGAAAAAAGTACTGTCACCTACTGCCAACAAATTGTATCAGTCCTTGTTAAAATTTAAAAAAGTGGCACGTATCAATAAAATTAGGGCAACTTCTTATCGAAAACAGTTACGGTTGGCTAAACAATTTGACATTAAATTGAAAAGCTCAGTTTTTGAATTGAAAAAGCGAAATATCCAACCAAAAGAATGCAGATACACCACCGATGAGAAAGTTTTGGCCCTAGCACTATTTAAACAATCTGGAAGAGCGTACTCAAAATTAAGGAAAATGTTTGCACTTCCCACTCGACAAACTATGATGGCTATGCTTAATAAAGTTCCAATTAATGCCGGTTTTAATCAAGTCATATTTGACAATCTAAAAGATGCTGCTTTAAAATTGAATAGTCGTGTGGAGTACTTTGTTGGTCCGGAATGAATGAGGCGGCTTGATGCGTGATTTGATTTAATGTAACAATAACAAATAACGATAACAAAAGATAACAATGAATGGGTGAATAACAAAATGGTGAACGGCGTGGTTGGTGGTGCCGTGGTTGAAGTTGATCGGCGAGAGAGCGAGTCTAAGGGATGCGATGTCTTTTATCCCAGTACCTTATTTATCCCTTCTGTTTGGCTCCCCCAGGTATCGACACGTACGTGTTGTGGTGCGTCGATAGAGGTCGCCACAGTACTCCCCCCTCAGTGGCTGCGTTCTCTCGAAAATTTGGAGTTGAGCGTCGCGACGGCTGCATCGTGAAGAGACGCAGTCACGAAAGCAGATTGACGATTTCTTTGGCAGGCGTGTGCGAAGTGGTTCAGGCCCTGGTCGTTGACGAAGCGGAGGGACGTGCCGAACCCGCGTGTGCGAAGTGATTCGGGCCCCTGCTTGTTGGCGAGACGAAGGGACGTGCCGAACCTGGAGATGCACCGTGCTGCCAAGGTTGATGCGACGGAGGTTGCGTCGATGTTGCTGTGATTCGGCCATACGAAGCGATCTGAAACAAACTTAGTAATGGCACGAATGCATGATGAAGTTGTGTTGTCGTTGGCGATGACTCGGTCGTCGGCTTCTTGCTCGATGTTGCGGGTGCGAAAGTCGATGGCCAAGGAGATGCTTCCGGAGCATGACACGGCGTCGGCGGGAGCGTTCTCAGAGTTTGGTGCGTTTGTACCTTGCGTCTGCGATGGACTGGATTCCAGCATGTGGGGAAGATGAAGGTGTCTGGTCGCGGTGTACACAGCGTGGTGCTTGCGGTCGTAGACACAGCTTGATGTCGGCGTCCATGTGGGTTGCAGTTGTTGTGCCGAGGCGATGGTTGCTTGGTTTGGCTAGCACGTGGCTCGTGCCGAATCTGTTGGCGAGCGTGTTGCTCGTGCCGTTTGTGATGGCGAGTGCGTTGCTCGTGCTGCATGTGTTGGCGAGCGCGTTGCTCGTGCTGAATGTGTTGGCGAGCGCGTTGCTCGTGCTGAATGTGCTGGCGAGCGCGTTGCTCGTGCTGAATGTGTTGGCGAGCGCGTTGCTCGAGCCGTTTGTGATGGCGAGCGCGTGGCTCGTGCTGATTGTGGTGGCGAGCGCGTACTCTGCCGTTTGTGATGAGCGGTGGGTACGGTGGTCGGTGAGGTCGACGATGTCGTTCCCGTCGCTGTGGTGGCCGTAGCGGTGGTGGAGGCTTGCATCCTGCTTGTTGAGATTCGGTGACTCGGGTACTCCACTTCCGACTCACCGAAACGTGGGGTTCACTGCCACGATGAGGGCTCGTGGTCGAGTGGAAACCGTTTCCAGCGGTCGCACGTGTTGGTTTGCTCTTCGCCGACCGGTGCCATTGTCTGATGTTGTACTCACCAACTTGTGGGATGCACGTGGTGCTGATTGTTTGCTCCGGATCGTCGGGGGTCACAAGTTTCTGGAGTTGCTGCCTCGTGATCTTCCGGAACGTCGGGGGTGGAAGTTGTTGCCTCGTGGTCTTCCGGATCGTCGGGGTCACCAATTGTGGAGTACTTTGTTGGTCCGGAATGAATGAGGCGGCTTGATGCGAGATTTGATTTATTGTAACAATAACAATAACAAATAACGATAACAATGAATGGGTGAATAACAAAATGGTGAACGGCGTGGTTGGTGGTGCCGTGGTTGAAGTTGATCGGCGAGAGAGCGAGTCTAAGGGATGCGACGTCTTTTATCCCTTCGGTTTGGCTCCCCCTGGTGTCGACACGTACGTGTTGTGGTGCGTCGATAGAGGTCGCCACAGTCGTAACAAAATGTGTGCCCTTATTTTCGATGAGATGTCTATTATGCCGCACATCAATTACGATAAATATTCTGATGAATTTTATGGGTTTGCAACTGATACTCCAGACATAAAAATTGCTGACCACGTCCTTGTCTTTTATATTTGTGGTATTTTTAAGAAATGGCAGCAACCGATAAATTTTTCGTTTTCTTCATCTAGCACAAAATCTTTTGTTATAGTCGATGTATTAAAACAATGGCGAACCGTCAATAAGTAGTGTAGCAAGGGTGCAAAGGATGAGGTGGTTAGGACATGTTGCAAGACCAAACGACGACGTACCGACCAAACAAGCTCTGATGAGGGGAATTACTGGAAGGAGAAAAAGAGACAGACCGAGATCACAGTGGATACGAATGGTGGAAGGAGACCTGAAGGAAGTGGAAATGGTGGACTGGAGAGGACAAACAGGAAATAGAGCAGAGTGGAGAAGAAAATGCAACCAAGCCATGAGCCTACTTGGCTCGCAGAGCTAAATATATACAGGGTGTCCCAGAACTCGCGGATCAAATTTACAGTGCGTTTCCCTTGGTGATAACTGAAAGCAATAGCGTTTAAAAAAAAGGACAGGGTATAATGGATTTTTTGTAATGAATAATTAAAGTTGACCAATCAGAAGGACGCTGTTAATTTAAATTTCACGTAAATTTAACCAAAGGTTTGAATTGCCTAGCAACATAATTCTAGTAAGAATAGTATGGAATTTCAAGTAAATGTTTGGGCAACTGTGAAGATTTTGACAACGTCAAGTTATAATTTGATTCGAAATTGTCAAACTGCGTATTGAAATCATGTATACAGCTGCAGAGTATGTTGAAATGCTCATAATTTATGGAGAGTACGGGCGCAATGCACGTGAGGATGCAAGAGAATATGCAATACGTTTTCCATGACGTTTGCCATATCCAAATTATAACGTATTTCTACGGTTGGTGTACCGTGCTCGAGACACTGGGTCCTTGGTGCCTACCTGACAAGAAATTGGTGGTCCCCCGTTAGAACGCCAGAGACTGAAGATGCTGTTCTTCAGTTCTTTGATGACGACGGTAGAAGAAGTATATTTGAAGAACTATATTTACCGCGAACCTATCAATATTTTAGAAGAACTAATTGAGAAATGACCAAATTCATGAAACACTGGCTACTGTTATTCCTAATGTGCTTAGACTGGCAAAGGAAAATTTAATAAAACGAGCTCGCCTATTCCTTCAGATGAAAGGTGGTCATTTTGAACACTTGTTATTAATTATTCTTTTTATTTTGCATGTTTCTTATTTCATTTGTTGCATTCTATATCGTTTAGTTATAAAATTTGATCTTAAATTTTTACTAATAATGATGCTAAAATAAATAGGTTAGTTCAATCCAGTTTTGTCTTCTTTCTTTCAGAACTGCCACTATGCTTGATCTGTCATTCAAAACCTACGTGTAACTCCAGCTTTTTTTGCAATGTCAAGAATGTTCCTAAAAGTCTTTTCTTTCATTTCGACCATGACGAGTCCCGCTCGTGTAGCTGCGCTAATACGTTGCAGATGCAGAGTGTATGCACAGGAGTCAGGATAAATTTCTTGTGATTCCGATTCACTTCACAGGCCCTGTATATTTCACTTTTTACTAAGATTTTTAAGGTAGTAATATGTATTACTCACTTGATGCTACGTCGCCATTTTACCTTCCATCAACAAAGGTTCAATTCATTATATCCTTCCCGTGAATTTCCCATACCCCTCAAGGTTACAATTGCTCTGGAAATTTTCACTCATAACAAACCATATTTGCATATTTCATTCATTACCGGAAGAAGAAACTTCTTGCGTTCCCTGATTTAGATTCTATACATTTGTTCACCTGCCTTTGGCGAGGTATTCAATTTTCTCATAAAGGGAAAATGAGATCGAGCTCTATTGGTCAATTTGATTAATTCATAACTAAAAAGCTGTTGCACCCTGAATATTTTTCTAAACGTTTTTTACCTTCATTACCATCAAGTAATATACAGTTTCAATTTGATCCGCGAGTTCTGGGACACCCTGTATATATATACAGTGAGCGGCAAAAGTATGGAATAAATTCCTTAAAAATTAAACAAAATTTTTTTCAAAAAAATCTTTGGACGGGTCAATTTTAATTTATAAAAATACATGTTTTAGTACCAAAGAAAATTCCAAGTAGTCATTTGTTTTCGAGTGATGACGTCATCGATACTTTTTTTTTTAATGGAAACCCCCTATTTTTTTTCTTGACTCTGATAGCCCTTTTAATTGTCTAAATGACAGTATAAAAATTTTGTTACCTTACATAAGGAAATTTTTGAGAAAAAAAAAAGTTGGAGAAAATAAATTTTATAATGAACAAAAACAAGTCAAAAAATCAAGTAGGTAAATCAAACAGTCAAATGTTACTGTCAATTTCATTCGTATGTGTTATTTGTTTTACAAACATTTAACAGAAACACAACGTATAGAAATTTTAATTTTGATTGGGTGCGGGGATAAAACTAGATAAAACTAAAACAGGCGGAATTTTTTCATAAACTTGCTTATTGTCAACAAGCTGGGGGGATGGCAATTCGAACATTTAATTCCATAATTTTAAGTACTTACTAACACAGTTTTTGACTTGTTTTTGTTTCCTTATGTAAGGTAACAAAATTTTTATACTGTCGTTTAGACAATTAAAAGGGCTATCAGAATCAAGAAAAAAAATAGGGGGTTTCTATTTAAAAAAACTATCGATGACGTCATAACTCGAAAACAAATGACTGCTTGGAATTTTATTTTGTATTAAAATATTTATTTTGTATTAAAATATATATTTTTATAAACTAAAATTGACCTGTTCAAAGATTTTTTTGAAAAAAATTTTGTTTAATTTTTAATGTCAGTTGTTATATTTAGGTATGTTACGCCACTCAGGTTTTCAGTCATAGCATGACTGTAGCTATCTCACTGATGGTTAAAAGTGGTAGGTTGCAAGTACATATTTATATGTACTCGAGCAAACGCTCTAGTTAACTTTGTTGTAGCTGATAATAATTTAAAGGAAGACGCTTTGGGCACTGCGAAGATAGTCAAGTTCTTCGATAAAGTTTTTGACAGCGTGAACGGCGGAACACTTCGCCCATCTTGTGGAAAACCCCTACGTGGTGGTGTGTGGAAAAATTCCGACCATTTGAATTTTTGGAAAGAAGCTATAAAAACGTTAAAAAATATGTATTTTGTTGACAAAGGCGGAAAAAAAACGATACCACCAAGTTTAAAGAACTGGATTGTTACACTAGAAGGATTTTTGGATTTGAATGAGAAATTAATAGAAAGTGGAACATGTATTATGCATTCACGATCTTTTTGGGACCGAGTTGGCTATGATTTTTTCTTTCCATGTTGGACTAACTGACTCAGTGATGCAACGGATCCAATTTTTTTTTTCTGTCAGTGTCTGTTCGACATTTTCTTGCCACCGGATTGCCAGATTTATTATTTTAATATTCGTAAGAAACTAAATGATTTATTAAGCATGTAAAAATAATTTAAATTTCCGACAAAGGAACAGTCACAATTGCTAAAATAATTTGATACGATAAAAAATTTCTATTAAACGATTTAATTTAATTGAAAAATAACAGATCAGATTCAAGAGATCCGGCAACAATGTACCTATTCAGAAAATATAACCCTAAACTAAAAACAACCTAACCTAACACAAAAAGTGTCAAGTTCCTTAAGGGAATTTAGTTATCACCGAGGTACTGCCAACAAAATCACTAGATGGCCATAGCCAACTCGGCCCAAAAAGATCGTGAATGCCTTATAAATTCTTTTTACCTAGATCATTTAATCAAGACGCAGTTGAAAATTATTTTGCAAAAATTCGAAGCCAGCGATGTCGTGCAGTAAATCCAACAGCACTCCACTTCCGAGACAGTTTCAAATCTTTATTGATACGTGATTTTTTTGGATCGAAATCAATAGGCGCTAACTGCGAGAGTACGAACATTCCCGACTTATTTAATGTTAGAGGCCTCATCAACAAAATGCAAAATATTGCTCGAGACGAGAATGAGATTTCACCAGAGACCTTTAATATATGTAAATATATTTCGAAACTGAAAAATTTTGAGCTTGAGAAAAATATTCATAAAAGTATAACTGGGTATGTTTCTGGATGGGTTGCCAAAACTTTAAAAAATATTAATTGTGATCTTTGCAAATCTCATATTTTTACAGACTTTTCACCTACCGAAAATAGTTGCAAATTAATTAATGAGAGAGAATATGACTGTCACTACAGAAAACTAAAATATTGCAACATACAATTTATTAATAGCTATTTACAATCGAGTGTGGGAAGTTACATTTTGCAGCGCAAACTTTAATTTGAAGCACGACGCGCAGCGGAGTGTTTCATAAACTAAGCGCTGCAAAATGTTTCACACACCAGGTATGTATAATGCTTTTTGGCCGACGTTTTTTAAATTAAAATGTTAAAAACAATTACTACTTTTCGAATTTTAATGGAACGCACCCAAGAATTGAATTGAAATGTAAGGCAGAGCCGACAGATGGCGCTGCTATTTTCATTTCTTTTGGATTTTATTTTCTAAACTAATTGAATTCAAAATGTATACATATAAAATAGGTAGCGTTTTTAAATTCATCAACTTTTTGCGGTGAATTTCAACATTGGTGGACTGTCAATCATAAGTTTTTTTTGTGTTGAACATTTATGTTGTGCAAAAATGTGATGAATAGGGAAACGGATTTGGTGGAAAACTGATGACTGTGCTGACTGGTGCTGATGTCATGACACCTGAAGTGTAAACATAACCTAAACATTTTTTCATTTTCGGCGACTATTATTATTATATGAATAAATATGTGCGACATTAGTCTTCTTGGGACCATAATATTGGTAAAACGGATAACAATGCCTTTGGAAGATTCATCAGATGATGATTTATCAACTTCCTCTGATGAAGAAATTATTTTAAACAGAAGAAAGACTCATGAAAAAATTAGAGGATACGTGAATAATGTTGCACTTTTCCAGTTTTTCCTCACTTTGCTTTGACATTGACAGTTTGACTTCGACAAACTATTTTGACATTTCCCCCACTATTCGTCCACCAAACAACCAACTCCCATTGTAGATGGGAAAGGTGAATTTTGGTTGAGCCCAACATGAAATTTTTGGTGAATAAAGAAACGTGTTTTCTTAAGCTCAACATAAATCTAACAGTAATATAACAACGTTTTGGTAGAAAACTGATTCCACCGATTGATCTATCGATGAATTTAAAAACGCTCTCATATTAAGTGGTAAAGATACCCAGTGGCGGCTCGTGACTCCTTGACGAGGGAGGGCTCTGTCACATGTATATGTTACGGACAAAGACGATAATTCGGCCAATAACGTTATTGTCCGGTCAATGACGATAATGGCCAGTCAAGTTGGACATTAACCATAATGACCGGCCAGTAACGTTAATGTCCATGTAATTTGGGCAATGTTAATAATTCATTCATAACATAAAATAACACCAGCGCGCTGCATAAAAAAATTTGCAATTCGAAGTACCATGGATCACTCTCATGCCACAACAAAAATGAATAATTTTGAGTACTCTCAATATTATTTGAAAAATTTGTATTTTTCACTTTGTTCTAATTAGCTATTTATGCACCAAGGGCGTTACAACGATGATTATGCCCGGAGAACGATGAATCCAGCTCGAGGGCTTTAGCCCGAGAGATGGATATCGTTCGATGGGCCTAATCATTCGGTGACGCCGTGGTGCATACCAGATTTTATTTTTCACTATACGTGTTCTTTAAAAAATTTCATTACGCCCGCTTATTCTTATTACACCCTGTTATTATTCCCCGGTTGTTATGAATATGTTTACGTATTTCGTATCCTAGGAGTTATCATGCAATTATAGTAAAGTGAAAAATAAAAAAAAAAATTAGTTTTTTTTATTTACTTACGTTACCAAGTAAAATTTGATAAGTGTGAATAATATTTTTTCACATAGTACCTACTTCAACACATTTGATAAATAAAAATACTAAAAGAAAACAATATATGTATTGTCTAGTTTCAATAATAATCATGTAACCTACGAGTATATCAGCATTACCCAGCCGTTTTTGACCATTATCATTAATGACCGGGCGATGCTGTTAGCGTTAGAAATAGAATAAAAATGACATTTTTAATAACATTGCCCACTCACCACGGGCCATAACGTTAATGTCCGGTCATTATCAATAATCGCCAGGAAAAATGGACATTCACGTCATTGTCCGGCCATTATCGTCAATGTCCATTTATCGTCTTTGTCCGTAACATATACATATACAGTGAGCGGCAAAAGTATGGAATAAATTCCTTAAAAATTAAACAAAATTTTTTTCAAAAAAATCTTTGAACTGGTCAATTTTAGTTTATAAAAATACATGTTTTAGTACCAAAGAAAATTCCTAGCAGTCATTTGTTTTCGAGTGATGACGTCATCGATACTTTTTTTAAATAAAAACCCCCTATTTTTTTTCTTGATTCTGATTGCCCTTTTAATTGTCTAAATGACGGTATAAAATTTTGTTATCTTACATAAGGAATTTTTTGAGAAAAAAAATAATTAATTTAAAAAATAAATTTTATAACGAACAAAAACAAGTCAAAAAATCAAGTAGGTAAATCAAATAGTCAAATGTTACTGTCAATTTCATTCGTATGTGTTATTTGTGTTACAAAACGTTTTCGAAAATGACTCATTTAACAGAATCACAACGTATAGAAATTTTAATTTTGATTAGGTGCTGGGATAAAACTAAAACAGGGGGAATTTCTTCATAAATTTGCTTATTGTCAACAAGCGGAGGGATGGCAATTCAAACATTTAATTCCATAATTTTAAGTACTTACCAACACAGTTTTTGACTTGTTTTTGTTCGTTATAAAATTTATTTTGTCCAATTTTTTTTTTTTCTCAAAAATTTCCTTATGTAAGATAACAAAATTTTTACACTGTCATGTAGACAATTAAAAGGGCTATCAGAATCAAGAAAAAAAATAGGGGGTTGCCATTTGAAAAAAGTATCGATGACGTCATCACTCGAAAACAAATGACTGCGTGGAATTTTCTTTGGTACTAAAACATGTATTTTTATAAACTAAAATTGACCTGTCCAAAGATTTTTTTGAAAAAAATTTTGTTTAATTTTTAAGGAATTTATTCCATACTTTTGCCGCTCACTGTATATATATTTAGCTCTGCGAGCCAAGTAGGCTCATGGTTTGGTTGCATTTTCTTCTCCACTCTGCTCTATTTCCTGTTTGTCCTCTCCAGTCCACCATTCCCACTTCCTTCAGGTCTCCTTCCACCATTCGTATCCACTGTGATCTCGGTCTGTCTCTTTTTCTAAAATCAAGTTGCTTTGTGAGACCTGTCAGCTAGAGCTAATCGTCACTAAAAATGAATACCTTTGAAGAAATGACCGACATGCTACATGTCAGATCTAAACTCCATTTGAGGTACGGAAATAGCGTGTCCTTATCAAATTCTTTGCGTAACAGATGCTCTAGCTGACAGCAACTTGATTTAATTCGCTTTTTCATTAAAATGTCTCAATTATTTTCTTCAAAACTTTTCAAAAAACAAATAATATTTTTAGGCAGCAATGTTTAGAAAAATAGTGACTTCAAAAATAAGTAATGAAAAACATATGTCACCATTTAAAATAAGAAAGTTAAATATCACCCCACTTAAACTGCTACTTTAAAAAATAAATATTATATGGCAGTTCATAGTCCCTTAAACGCCTTTTCATTTGATATACCGCTTATTGAAATCGGACAAGAAATAAAGTTGCTAGAGCATTTTAAAAAAAGTTTGGATCACCCTGTATTATACAGGGTGTGTCAAAAGTCGCGGATACGTTCTTGGAACTTGGAAGTATTCACTTTCGAGTATCCACTACGGTTGTTAGTTTTATTTTATCTAAATTCGTTGAGACACAGTGAGCTTTCAAATGTTAGAATAAGAACCTATCATAACTGAAGTTATCTGTGTTATAAACAAAATAGGTGTTCGAAACGAATCAAAAATAAGTTAAGAACAGCTCCTAGTGGTTATAGCGATAAGTATGTTAAAATTAGTCTTCTTCTTTGATGTTAAAGTTTGAGGAAAAATGTCCGAAAACCATTTGGAAACATGCTTATATCACTGGGTAGGCATCACTGAACCCGTGTTTAAAAGGCTGTCCGCGACTTACGACACACACCCTGTATAATGTTAATGACGCTGACGTAATAATGTGCGGACTAAATTAGACAACAATTTATTCATTATTTTTATACGTACATATTTTCAAAAAAACCTAATATTTAATTCCAAAAATTAGTTTTCATAAAAAAAAGCAAAAATTAATTAGCTCTGTACGGTCATAGTTTATATTAGAATTTCTGAAGAAATTCGAATAATACCGGGACAGGCTATTATCTGTAAAGTCATAAAATTTCCTGGTTGAAAACTGATCGGCGGTCCAAACTAACCCCCGGATTTGTCCCGTTCCTAAACAGGTAGGTAGTTTTGAAATCGGAGAAAAGACGTGCCTCTACTGCCTCTGGTGGCAAAAGCGATGAACTAAAACCGTTTTTATTCGCAAATTTATAAATGAATAACTTCCACAACTTCTGTTTTTTTTAATTATTATTTAATGTAGTAGGTAAAGGTAGATATATTGTATAGAATTACAAAATATTCTAACGAAATGTTCGCCTGGAAGACGAAAAATTTAACTTTTACATTAAGCTCAATATAAAAAAAAACAAATGTTTCATCCACAATTTCACAACGCAGCGGACTCAGTAAACTTATTTAGATTCATTCTACAAAATCTGGAAGCATAATATTGAAATTTAGGTAATAAAAAATCGAATTAAAGCGGCGCACTTTAGGTTTTTATCATATCATCAGACAATCTTTTTCTCTTATAAAAAAAAGTATAACGCCGCGGTCTGGAGAATTAAAAAACCTTTAATTTGATGTATGATACTTGACGAATGATTGCGTATTAACTGAGTTCTTTGCAATTAATGAAATACACTCTAGTCAACGCTGTTGCCTAGTGGTTGGCCAAGCAATGGTAAAGCGCGCTAAACGGATTCTAACTATTTTTCCACAGTTTCATGTTTGAAGCTATGGTGACTATATTTTTTGTTAAACATTAACGTATCTCACGGGGCTACTGTCTCAGTTTTTTGAAAAATCGCTTCATTCTTTTAAAAAAAATTAATAACGTTTTTCAGTAATTTTAATTATTTTTGCTCAATTTTTTATTTAGAGACTATTTAAAAAGTGCATTGGATTCAGAAGAACGTATCTCATGGGGATACTGTCTCAGTTTTTGGAAAAACAAATTAGATTGGAAGCAAAAAAATAAACAAAAGCCTCAACAAAACGCGTAAAATTCGGTTATTAGGCAGTCCACTATACTTCTCAACTACCTGCAGCCCCTGGAGGTCGTAAACTCGGGTTGACATAATCACTACTTAACGCCCGCAATGCAACTTTTGTTGGGAAGATACTTGCACTGAGCTCACGGGAACACCCTCGGGGCAGGCCCGGCGTGCCGCGATGGGTCTAGGCCAACTCGACACCAAACCTTAGAAGCAATAAACATTGACCGGCCAACTCGACACCAAAAAAAGCAGGTAGTTTTCAAAGACACCCCAAGAGATAGGCCAACTCGACACTAAGCGCCCACTCACTACCTATCTATATGATGCCCCCAGTACAGGGTATTTCCTGAAGGGCAGACGTCTTTTCCGCATCAACCATTGCTTATAACACCCCCATAACCGCAGGTACAATTTTGGTGTACTGCTAGGAGTTCGAGAAATTGCACTTAAGTTCTTAAGGGGTGCGTTATAGACACTTCATAATTTTTGTTTGCTACGCACTATTTTATTTTAAATCGTTCTACCTTACGCACCTAAATATGTATTAGTATTTTTGTAAAAACTCTTCTTGAGTATCAGTGTTTTATATACATAAAAATTCAGAGTATTAGAACGCAAATAATTGCAAAAACCAAAAAAGTAAAAGAAGCGGAGAAATTTGTATCTCAGAAAATATTTGAATATGATAATTGTCAAATATCAGAATATGATTATGTAAAATCTATTTCATATAGATAAATAGATATAAGATTAATAATTAATTAGTAGTCTTGTAGTTAATATTTAATTGTAAATGTCCTATAAAAATAACATTATAATTGTATATTATAAAAAAAAGTATTTCCTCATCTCATTTTATAATCCCTGATATATTCCCGCAAGAACTCTAGCCACTGGTTGCGATATTAAAGAGACCGTCCCAGGTAGACAGTGCCGAGTTGGCTTGACCGCGGTGCCGAGTTGGCCGGTTATCCATGGGCTACCGGTGCCGAGATGGCCTGTTGTACTTTATTGCAAATTTTACCTAGGTATAATAAAGTGCCGAGTTGGCGTCCGCCCGCCGCGATGGTCAACTTATGAATCCCATTTTAAAAATATACCTGAAAGGAGATGGCCGGATTGCCGCGGTGCGGTATCATAACCTTTTTATCTTTTTAACAAAGTAAACCAATCACAAATTCTAATAATAGCGAGTAATTAAAATACCTAATACCTACATATAACCCTTTTTTTGATCGAGCACCAATTATACAGGTGTCCCAAAAAAAAAGACGAGTCCATAGCTCCCTTATTTATCGGACGATTTTAATTATCTATACACCAAATTAATTTGTTGTGAGTAGGTTACAAAATGGCCTACTAAATTCACGTAAAGCCCTAACGACTTCAAGGTTAAACTGTCAAATATTTTTTGTCTTTCTCACTTTTCAATATCAGATTTGATGTATAAAAATAAAACAGCCTGTTAGGTGTTGCTTAGTGACACTTTCCGGCTCTGATATTGTTATTATTATAATTTACTTACCGGACTCAAATTGATGATGCAATTGAACATCTACCGGATAGTATGAAATAAAAATTTAAACTATGTACCGGGTGTCCCATCACTTATGACAAGCACGAAAATGACTTTAAAACTAAATTATATTTATATGAAAGTATTATAGATGCATAAATACTGTTCACCGCCACAAAAATTGGGTATTACTTTTTTGTTAAAATTAATTACCTAGGTACAGCAGTCAAAAAACTATCACTTTAAAAATTAAATTTTGTTCGATGCAGTTCAAATCTGGTACACGTTATGAAACCATAATACATAGAGAAATAAAATCCGTGATTAGAATTTAATGAAAATGTTTTGATGTAAAGATATTTGGTTTATTTAATTTGGGGCGTTTTACTTTATGAAAATGGATTGAAAAAAATTAAATTAAGAAACCTAAGTTCTAATAGGTATATCATCTAATTATTATTAACCTAAAAACTAAATGATCTCAGAATGTGACACTCAAACTTTTCTGTTCCCATCCATTCCAATATCGAACCCGGTATCGGTCGTTTGGGCCAAACTACCTGCGTCTAGTAACGTCGAGTAAACGGCCAAGCTGTAGGTAATTAGTTGTTCTCAGTAACGATTGAATATAGAATATTAAAACCCCTACTAATTTATACAGAAACTATAATTTTTTCCAATAAATGTCTAAATGATTCTGACAGAGTTCTAAGTATAGTATTTTTCTGCAATTGGAGAAAAGTTGTAAGTATTATCCGATAACAGGTTTTTTTTTAATGGAAATGATTTGTACATACAGGTAATGAAAACGGGCGCTATTGTAATCCTACCTTTCTTACGCTAAATAATCCCTAGGATTACGAAAATAAGATTCAATCTCTGAACTCTGAAGTTATGGTCCAATTTTTACCCTTTTGGGATGACGTCACGATTTCCTTTCTCGCTTTCTCTTTATTGAAACGAATTAGTGCCGTTTCGTGCGTTCCCATTCCGTGGGTTACTGAAAATATTTCCGATTCGGGCGTCGTCCCAAGTCTTTACCTGCGGCGAGTGCCGTTTCGTGCGTTGGTCCGCTGACAATGCGGGATACGGTCATGTACGGAATACCCACCCAATATTTTTAATCATTATATTGGGTGTTTTTTTTTAAATTTCACCTTGTAGTAGGCCTTGAACAGTCGATTGTGAACGCACCACTCGTGTAAAACGTAAGATTCAAACAGCTGATCCGTGATTCGTAACCAGTAGGTACAGTGTGTTCACAATTGGCACTTCAACGCCTACTATGGGGTGAAAAAAAAAAACGCCGGATACATATACCTACCGACATACTCGTATTTATTCCTCGTATTTACTATGTTTCGCTGTCAAATAATGTTATCCAAAACTCTTCAAGTTGGGATTGATTTCGTTCACTTGACTATAGATTTAGCATAGAATAAGGTACACTTAGCATTGTAAAGGCTTTATGACAAATTTCTACTTATTTTATACCTACCTATCTGAGTGCATTTTAGTCCAAAATAAATGTGTTTTTCACTTTACACATTAGACGTGAAGAGATTTTATAATAACTTTTTCCTCAGCCAGTAGCTCTTCAGGTGCAGATATAAATTGGACCCCTTTAGTAGCATTGCGGAGAAAGCCCTATAAAGGGCGACGCACGAACTGGCACTACCCAATTTCTTGGCGCCCGAAACGGCACTAAAACAGGTAGGCACCCAAAAACGCACGAAACGGGAACGCACGAAATGGGAAAAGACGATTGAACCAACAGGAACAAACAAAAAAATGCGATGCGTTTATTTATTATTGATTACTTGTGGTTATTTTATGCTCTTGTCAATTTGACATTTTTTTATTTTTCATTTATTAGTTATGTTATTAGCTACATTGATTACAATCGTAAACTTTCGAAGCAATTGTCAACAAAATTGAAATTTAATAGTTATTTTTGATAAATCCAAATTTATTTCTGATCCTAGAGTCCAATTATTACCCATTTGCGATGACGTCATTATTTAGTAACTTCACGTATGTTTGAGCTAGGATCAGAATAGTTATTTACATTAGAGTACGGGATGTGAATTTTCCGGCACGACAACTGGTTTCGGGCACGATGGCGCAGCCGAGTGCCTGATTAGTTGGAGGGCCGGAAAATACGTCCCGTACGACATTTGTATTACACTTTTCGGCTGACCAAAATATTAAATCTTTTAAAAATCAAGACTAATTTTATTGTAGAATTTGACATCGTCAATAAAGAATCGAATGCTGTGGAATCAATTCCTTGACGACCGTGACCGCTCATTTGTTTTTTTCCTAACAAATTATTTGCCGGCTAAATTTTCACGGTGGTGCTTCAAAATTTGATTTTGGTGTATTAATCGAGTGAAAAAAATGTCTAGTATATAATATAGAGTGAGTTAAATGTGACACCAGAGGCAGTACAACTAGTGGCAGGACTAAATTCTGAATTATTACCACAAAAAACGAAACGTTACATAGGACAATTTTTTTTCACGAAAGTATGTAATAACTATTCTTTAATTCACAAATTTTTAATAAACCGTATTTTATTACAGGCAGTTTTATTAATAGGTGTTTGTGGTGTCTGTCTCCGAAAGGAGTTATATACTCCGGAAAATGGAAAATGTCAAGACAAGATATTATATTGATAACTGACACAAAAACCAATATTTGTAGATCGTTTGCCATTACCAATCCAAACTGGGTTGAAACTGTGAAGGAATATATGGAATTCAGGTTAAATTGGTATTAATACAATTAAAACAATTTCAAATAAAATTGACAAATATTTGAACCTTGATTGCCCTATGGACACAAGATTGAAGTTCCTAAAATGATTCGTGATGACTCATGGCCTTCCTTCAACATCAAAAACAAAATGTACTGTGCTGCAGCTACAGCTCAAACAATGCTGAGTTGTGTCACAAACTTCGATACAGTGCTTTAATCTACTTGAATTTTTAGCAGTTGCTTCCAATGTAACCATCCAACATTGAGAATTCCATCATCAGTACCGTAAGAGAAGCACCACAATATATTGACATTCACCCAGAAGTAATAAAGCTGACAGTTACCAAATTGTTTCTGCATTGTTCTCTAAAGTGGAGAATTGTAACAATAATGTTTACAACTGTAATTTTACAAAATAAATTATGTTAATAATGTTGCAAAGTATTAAAATGTCTTGTAGAGGTTGTTTTTGTAAGAGGTACACACCATATAGTTGCGCAGTAAACCAAGGTTGGTTTGCTCGTGCCCCACTCTGCTAAATCAATCAGCTGTTCGTACATTCAGTGGCGTCCTGTTTTTCAGCTGTGGCAGCCAAGTTTAATTTGTGTTGTAATAAATGATAAAAACTGTATTTCTTAATAGAAACCTGCACTCTAGAACATTGTTCTCTGTAAGACAATTGGAATAGAACGAGGTTCTAATTAATAAAAAATATAAAACAAATTTAAATAATTTGGTTACGCCACTGCTCATAACTATAACGTCAGCTTCGCGCAGGTTGTTAGCTCCGCCTATATACCTCTTACAAAAACAACCTCTACTTAACCACTACTTCTACTTCACTATTTTGGGGTTAGAATGTTTTGTTTACTTTTATTTTCCAGTTGCACTTCAGCACTAACAGCTAGTACTGGATAAAGTAGGTACACAAAACCATATATCAACTTCTGTGGTTTAGTTTTATTGTGCAATTTTGCAGATATTTATGAAATACCTGACAATTGTCAAACTTTTTGACATATACAGCTGCCAACCCAACAGGTTGTATTTTCCCTGTTACGATTATGATTATTATTTATTGGTCGATATAAATTAAACAAACACATTTATCGGAAAAATTATACAGGGAAATGTGTTTTTTTACACCAAATTAAAGTAACGTATGGACACTTTAATTTTAAATTAACTGTGAAAAGAATAAATCAACGGTGTCCGCACATTTTTCCCGTACTCCACTAGATTTTTCCCACATTCCACTAGAAATTTTTGACATTGTACGGGAAATCGCACCTCCCTTGACCTAAAGTGTAAGGTAATGCTATATTTCCCAGATTGGGAGGCCGAAAACTAATTTGAATTGATCATAAATAACTATAAGGTTAGGTATTAAAACGATTGTAGTCGAAGCAAGCCATACCCATGTTATGAAATTTTCTGACAATTGCTTCGAAAGGTTATGTTTGTAATCAATGTAATAAGTGAAAGAAATTAAAAATTGTCAAATTGACAGAAACATAAAATAACCACAAAGTAACCAGCAATAAATAAACATATAAACCATTCAGGATTATTTCAAATTCGGACTATCTATGAAAATCTGACATTTTAGTTGGCAGTATTGTGATTTGTCTTAATAAATCTATTTTAGGTTATAATTCAACCGAACACTGCTCCCAAGTTGTTACATTTTTTAAATAATTGAAGGCATTAGGAACAATAATCGTAAAATTGTAATTAAAATGAAACATACATATTTGTAGGGCAGTTCTGGGTAAATTCTTATTATCTAAATTAATGACGGAATTGACAACAATGCGAATATTTAAAAACGAAACGTCATATGACAGGACCTGACGCCAATCTAACAAAAAAATATCGCGGCCTCCTGCGTGTTTAAAATAATCGTGAACGGCATATACTACATATTCCGGACAAGAAATGTTGTCCACCTTTTTCCTATCATTTCACAAAAATTTGGTGTAGTTTAAGCTTTATTGTCATTATGATTGACGTTTGCAAATTAAAATTTGAAATTTATTACTGTCACCCATAAAAACATAAATTATAGACATAATTTGATTGACACGTGTCAACATGTGAAGCGAGGTTATTCGTTCCTAAAGGTCGCTTTATAGCATATGTGAGTGGAATGACAGTGGACGAAATTTTTTGTCCGCCATTGCACCGCTATTTTGTTTTTTACTCTTTCTGTCGTTTCAATAGAGAGAAAGCGAGGAAGGAAATCAAAAGGGTAAAAATTGGACTATAGTTCAAACATATAATTGATTTCATATAAATGTTCATCAAGTGAGCTGTGCATTTGTAAAAGCACCTTTAATTTAGTTACATTACAAAAGTCACATTTATCAAGGTCATGTCCAATAAATCTTTACTTGGTAAAAATACAAAGACAAAAACAAATAAGAATTACTTTAATTTAATCTGAACTAAAACTGAAAAATTAGTCAAATCGGGTTCGCGCAGAGCAAGCAACTTTGAAAGTAAAAGTCACTAGCTTTAGCTTTAATACCAACAGAAAATTAGATTTTCATGGCTTGCTTAGATGCACATTTATATGAAATTGAGTATACGTGAAGTTATTTTATAGTGACGTCATGGCTAAAATGGCTAAAAATTGGACTATTTTTGCGTTAAAATTTGATTAATAGTGTCAGTTGTTTGACGTTTATTAGCTATACTCAATTATATATAATATAAATGCGTATAATAAGTGAAACGACCCTTCCAAATGTTTACCAAAAATGTTGCAGGTAAACAAGAAGGTAGAGAATGTCGACATCCACATAGTGTTATTACTTACTACAATTTTTTCAGATAACCAACTTATCAACTTTCAGTAATTAATTTCTTTTTATTACATATTTTAATAAAAATAAAAAGATAGATTTTTAACGCCTTCTCTAAATGAATAAAAATTCGTATTGAGTTAATTTTACAATATTAACAATGCAAAATTATAACTATTTTTTTAGTATTTGGTTGACCTCTTTGATGTCTAGGATCCACTAATTCTGGAAGAAAGTTCCAAAATAAAATGTTTCTAAGTGATTTTCAATTTCCAATTTATCAATTTCATGCCAGAATCTATCGTCCCTTTTAATTATGCAATATTTTAAATGAGAATTGATTTTTTCTTTCGTAGCAGTATATAAACAACGAAGTAACAAATATCACGATTGGTAACCTAATTATAATAAGGATGCGATGTTTTTAATTTTATATGGTTTTCATTATCCATCGTTAAATAAATCAATTGTTAATTCACGTGTGGAATATGGTCACTTTATTACAAGAATTGCATCCGAATTTATTAATCCATCTCTTTGCTAAAAATGATTTATATTTATCAATAAACATGGCACAACTTTTAACATTCAACCCGATAATATGCTCCAATTTTTCTGTCGCTTTGTTTTGTCACAGAAGTTCGAATGAATGATTTTTCTGAATACAAAATTTCTTTTACGGTATTTGTAGTGCGAATATTACCAAATAATGGTTTATGGGATAACGGGAACGGGTTTGTTGGCCGTCGTCAGTGTCGGCATTTCTACCTGACAGAAATGCATGCATTTTATGACCATAACTTCTGCTCGAAGGACCCCCGGCAAATTGATTGACACCCGTCACAATTTACAGAGTATACAACCCACATTCCCCGAAACTGGAATTTTATTTTACTCCACTGGAGCCGATAAGTCACCAACAACCGGAAGTTACTCTTGTTATACGATTTAAAATACGATCCAGTGTTACCAACTTAAACAGTCCTTCTTGATCACCCCGTAGTATTACAAAAATTACAGAAGGAAAAATTTATTCGAATTGTCAAAATTTAAATGTCTAGCTGTTTCTAGCGAATACAAATTGATATTACAAAATGATTTGCATTATTGGGATTGAAGTTCTTATTGTATTTATTATTTATGTTATTTTGATAATCAATGACGAATTAATGGTTGACATTTATTCTAGTTGTAAACCTTCCGTAGTTATTACAGTTTCCACTCATTCGCGATCCAACTGATCCAAGTGCCTCTGGTGGCCATTTCACATCGAATTGTTATTATCGGCGCGGACGACGATCTTAACAATCCATTCCCATTGACTTTTAACCAAAACCAACTGTCAATCGAAGAAGGAGTATAACGAGTATAACCCTCGAAAATGCCAAGTGAGTTGACAGTTGTGGAAGTCGCGATCTATTTTGTGAGGTTACAGTTCATGCTACGAATGGTGAATACATCATTTGCGTAAAATTGTTTTAACAGGCAAGTTGTTCTAATTGTGGTTGTCAGGTAGTGGTAGGCTGTTAGGAAACGTTTTCCACTTACTTATTCATTTTTGTTTTTCCACACAATTTTATCCCTATTTGCTCGGAATAGATAACAAATAGTGAAACATGATACTTACTTGTTTTGCTATTTCTGATTTTATTACAATATTTAATAGGCTAATATTTTTAGGTAGCTTAATTCCTGACTATGCGATTTAATAAACAAGAATTGATTACACTTGCTACTCAATCATCTACGAGATTTGAAAAAGAAGGTATTTTGTATGTTCGAGAGAGACAAGATGGATTTTTTAGAAAATCAGAGAGTAAGTATGTTTTTAATTCAGTCATTTTATATTTTTTTGATGAATCCATTTTAAATATGAATAACTATTCTAAAATATGTTGTGCAAGTAAAGAAACAACAACCATTTTCTTGTTCATTTCATTTTGTCCCTATTTCCTTGTTTAATAACAAGTGGGCTGATGTTCCAGTTATTGTTTTTCATTGGTATACAACATTTCAATTGATTATACAGTTAGTGTTATTTTCAGTGTATTTCTACATACAAGATAAATTACCACCATGTCATAATTAATTATCACGTAAGATGATGAGCCTGACCAGGTAAAAGGCAACTCAAAATACATTTTACACAGCGCATTGTGTTTTGGTACTTAAATTTTAAATCAGGAATCCAAGAAGGTATTTTATTAGTTTGAAAAGTATATCTGTTATTGCACTTTTTGTTCATATTTAGTATTTGAAAATAGTAGTGGTCATGACTCAGGGCCTAGATACTGGCTTATCAGTTATCACTCATACTGCCCGGCTTCGATTCCTAGTTAAATCATCAGTTTTTCAAATCACTACCATCTTTTGGAGGAGATGTAAGGCTGTCAGTCAGTCCCAGCTACTTACTTAGTAGTGGTCATTAGGTCATGTTAGAGGCACTTGCGCGACCTGGAAACTTCTAGCACTTGGCCTTAGTCAGAAGGTATATGATTATTTATTTTAATTTTATTTGAAAATGTTTTTGAATGATGACAGAACCGACATGATCCTATAAGGTATTCACTATCTTTTTGGGACCGAGTTGGCTATGACCATCTATAGTAAATTCAAAAAACTCCTGGACTGTCAAAATTAAATTTTAAATAAAATGCTTGTTTTGACTGTACTTAGGTATAAAAAGTTTTCGCTCGAGTGTACCGACATCAAAATCTAGTTACAGAATATGTTTAGGTTATGTTTTCATTTTTAATTATTGAATTAAAAATGTTTTGAATCATTCATTGCTTCGAACTAAATGAATTGGAGCAATTTAATATAGTTTATAAGAAACACACAACAAACTGAAAACAGGTAAAAATTAAACAACAACCAAAATCCTCCAAAATAAACTAATCTGTTTCATTTATTCAGAATCGGAAGAAAATTATTTAACATTTGATTACACTTATCTGCAAAATTTTGATTTGTGAATCACAAGAACGAACACCAATTATTAACAATACTGGAGTGGCTTTGGAACAAATTTGTAATTTCGTCCCGTTATTATCACTTTTTTTGTTTGTTCCTCATAATAATTTCTTATGGCCCTCTTCTCTCGCGCCAATAGAACCACCCTAGTTCGTTTTGAACTTTCCATTTTAACCTTTCTACAAAATACACTTAAATAATTTTGCAATTTATTTGACAATGTCAATTTAAACAAATGAATAGTTTGAAAAATTAAAAAATCATAGATGACAACTAGGCAATATGAAAATAACTAGTGATATTTAACTAACCTAACAACTGCAATTTTGATTTTGACAGTCCAGATGTTTTTTGAATGGGCTTTAGTGATTTTGTTGGCAGTACCTCAGTGATGACTAACTTCCCTAAAGGAAATTGACACGTTTTGTGTTAGGTACATTGTTGCCGGATCTCTTAAATCTGGTTTGTCTTTTTTAAATTAAATTAAATCGTGTACTCTCGTGTCAAAAATGGATTACTCCCTAGGATTTAGGGATATTCATTACTAGGTTGCCATAAATTTGGTTAGGTTGGAGGCTATGTGGTTTTTGGTGACAAACAAAAGATATCACAGCAAATTAATTGTAACAGTTGCAAATGACTAATTTCTCGCTAAGTCATAGATGATTTTTCGTTTCAGAATCAATTTTGGTTAATGGCGGCATATTTATATGGATTTAATCTCTCAATTCAAAGTAACCAACCTTAGGCATTCAAAATAACTTTTGAAAATTCTAGTTACACACAACATGAAAAACGTTATTTCCCTCAAGTTCGAATTCTAGGGAGTAATCCATTTTTGACACGAGAGTAATAGAAATTTTTTATCGTAATAAAATTATTTTGGCAATTTTGACTGTTCCTTAGACGGAAATTTAAATTATTTTTACACACTTAATATAGTTATTTTTGTATTAAGTGCGCAAAATGATTGTTTTTTGTTGGCGCATGAGAATGAGTTTTTGGTCAAGACCGTCAAACTTCAAGACTTCAAACTCATTCGAATGCGCCAACAAAACAATCATCTTGCGCACGAAATACAAACACTATTTTTTCTACAACCGCTTTTTAAACTTTTGCGAATAAAATTCATACTTACTACAAAACGATCAGACATTCAAGTTGCCCGCTTGCGCTGGTTACTTGGTTACGAATTTTTGTAAAATTTTCCTTGGGTGTTTTAATTTTTTTTTGTAATATCTAGTTTGTCACCATGTAAACAACCTCATAACGGCCGGAGTCCGTTAAGAGTGTCCGTTACGAGCGGGAGCGGCCGTTATGAATGACTAAATAACTATAGCAACGTAGATCTAAACTTTATTTTTCAACTTTTTTACAATTGGTACAATAATTATTAATGTTTAATGTTATGGGACACACCTAGAATTAATCGAAATCCGTATGCCACTAGCAGATGTAGACGAGATCGAAGATGATGCTTCAGACTTTTAACACTACAACACAAGCGCGATTTTGCAGGGAATAACTTTGACCTCACTTGCTCTCCGGACATCGGGAATATCTTGATCGCGATTTTTTATTGATTTCAGTCGTTTATTTTCAATGGAAAGTTAAGTGTTGAACAAATCTGACAAACAGCAGCAAATGTAGACAAGATCGAAGATGATGCTTCACAATTTTAAGACTAACACAAGCACGATTTTGCAGGCAATAACGATACCTCACTTCCGGACATCGGGCATATGTTGATTGCGATTTTTTATTGATTTCATTCATTTATTTTCAACGGAAAGTTAAGCGTTGAACAAAGCTGACATACAACATTGAAACAATTTTTTTTCACAAACAACGGTTGACATGACGACGTCCTCCGCACACTTATTAATCATTCGGTTTTTTCGATGGCGTTGAAAAAAATGTATTTCAAAAAGATAATTGTGAACGAATCGTAGCGATATTACAAAAACTATTGTACAATACACGTCCGTTAGGGCCTTTACAGCCTCGCCAGTATTATTCGACTCGCTCTGCGAGCTCGTCTCACAAAATCTCTGGCTCAGCAGTAAAGGCTATCCTAACGGACTTCTACTGTAAAATACTATTTTCACCGTAAAAACAGTGAAAAAAAAAATTAAAACATCCAAGGAAACTTTTTGACAACTATTTTTGATCTATCAAAAAATGACATACTTTGCGACTTGATAATGATGCATAAATGTTGCGTTTTTTTGACGGTTGTAGAAAAAATCATTTAGATTCTTCCGAATATTAAAATAATAAATCTGGCAATGCGGTGGCAAGAAAATGTCCAACAGACACTGACAGGGAAAAAAAATTGCATCCGTTGCATCACTGAGTCAGTTAGTCCAACATGAAAAGAAAAAAATCATAGCCAATTCGGTCCCAAAAAGATCGTGAATGCCTAATACTTACCCGTTACTTTTGTGATTTTAAATAATGCTTATTATTATTATTAAATCATACTTTATTAAGGGTGCTGTGAAGTAAAATAAAATTCTGGTTTCGTGCAATGTGGGTTGCATACTCTGCAAACGTTGAATCTATCGTGACGTCTGCCAATAATGGGTTTGCCGGGATCCTTCTCAGCGAGAGTTATTGTCACAAAATTCACCTAATAAATACAGCGGCACTTCGTACTTTTACATCTCTAGGCCTTCCTGTGTAATGCCTGAATTTTGCTCTACGTAGGACTGTAATGGCAGTAACGTTAGAATAGAATGCAGTTTATGCTAATTTGAACACCTACCTACTATCGCGGCCAAAATACTTTGGTCGTCACTTTTTGACACTTCAAATGTAAATAAAGTATTAATGTCAATATACATGAAAATTTCAAATTATTCTTGTCAAAAATATGGCATATTCAGTTTTTGATAAATATAGAATCGTCTTACTTGCTTCTGAAGGTTGTCTAAACGGTGACCATGTTGATCTTTTGCTTTTGAACCCTGCCTCCGCAGCTGGGATTTACCCCACCCGTATGACACTGATGGATTAAAATAATTTTGACAACAGTAAAAAATAAGGTTAAACATCCTAAAGCTTGCTTTACAATTGAATGTCATTTATGTCACATTGACGACCAAAGTATTTTGGCCGCGATAGTACCTATTTCAATTTCACTTTTACTGACATAACATTTTTTTATACAGCGTGTTCCTTGTCAAAGTAATGACGTTATCATATATTTTTTTTAAATATAATTGTTTCAGAATAAAAAATCCACCAACACTGCATTTTATCTCGAAAATACAACCGACAACGTCGCCAATTTTTGCTTTTAGTGCGTTTGCAAGTGTCAGAAAAAAGTGGGGTTATGAAAGAAAACTGTTGACAGTCGTTTAGGTCGTAATTCATCCTGTTTTTTAGTCTCATTTTATTATCCACCACCTTTTTGTACATAATAGTATATTATGTTATGAGGAGCAAAAATGAAGTTTTATGTGCTGCGGCTGGTAGATTGGCTGCCGAACGCCTTTCGGTACTAACGAGTTAATAAATTAATCATTAATAAAGAAAATAATAAACATTTTTTTCTACAACCGTCAAAAAAAAACGCAACATTTATGCATTATTATCAAGTCGCAAAGTATCTCATTTTTGATAGATCAAAAACAGTTGTCAAAAAGTTTCCTTGGATGTTTTAATATTTTTTTTCACTGTTTTTACGGTGAAAATAGTTATTTGTATATCAAGGATGCGAAATCGTACTTTGACGAACCGAGAGAAAAATTGTCACCAAGGCCGCTTTGCGGCAGAGGCAAACAATCTCGAGATCGTCAAAGGATTTCGTAGCCATTTTGTGTGCAACCCGAAAATTTGTAATGATAAAATGAACAAGTAAAATTTCCTTCACTGTCAATAAAAATAAAGTCGGCTTACATGTCGCCATGTCGCTATGGAAACGTCATAAATAAAACAATTCACTTTGAGAAAAATTGCAAAAATGTCCGAAGAAAATTACGATGTATCAGTTCCGTGTACTCATCCAGAGTTAAAAAAAATATTATAAATTTTGCAGTGTCGCATTTGAAACCTGAAAAATCGAAACGGCAATATGAAAAATGTTACAGTGACTTTGAGACTGATGTAACAAGAAGAATGTGAAAACCGTGTCCGATAATGTCGTACTGGCTTACCTATTTATTAGAATTTATTTATTGTGGAAGGTAAATGTTAAGTTCTGTTATGCTAGGTTGTATCACCTGCTACTTTTTAGGTTATTTTAATCGTGGAAATATCAGGAGCCGTGCAAAGACACAAATAAACCAAAATGTTTGTTAATGACATTCAGGAAATGTTACGAGATATTTCTCTTTTTAATCGGTGAAAAATTAACCAAAATTAACTTAATTCACATGTGTATGTTTTATATATCTTCTTCTCATGCGGCTGTCTTATTTGAAATTGGCGGAAATTTCAAACCGGATGAAAATTCTGTACTAATAGTGGCCGCTCCTGACACAAAATCAAACTTTAACTGTAACCAATTCAGATTTTGTAAGATTACACCGGAAATCTGCAGATAGATATGTTGTAATTGTGATAATAAATAAATATAAAAATGACTTTTACTTTTACGGCCGTCGTCAAGGCAACGGCTGCGAAATTCAATTTCGCGGCCTGTTGTACGCACGCGAAGTGCTCATTTCGCGTACTTTTGCACACAAAAAAAATTAAAACACCCAAGGAAAATTTTATAAAAATTCGTAACCAAGTAACCAGCGCAAGCGGGCAACTTGAATGTCTGATCGTTTTGTAGTAAGTATGAATTTTATTAGCAAAGGTTTAAAAAGCGGTTGTAGAAAAAATAGTGTTTGTATTTCGTGCGCAAGATGATTGTTTTGTTGGCGCATTCGAATGAGTTTGAAGTCTCGACCTGACGATTTTTGATTGAAATAAATTTGTCAGTTTGACAAATAAATGAATGATTTTGTATTTCATTCATTATATTGTCTCATCGAATATAACACGTGGTATGATTAATCATCGATGATATTAAATTCGTGGAATTGAAGCAGGACATTTCACTCGTCCCTCGGACTCGTGAAATCTCCAGCTCAATTTCACTCATAATATCATCGATAATAACATTGAACATAGCCCGTACTTATTCCCTATGTTCAGTTTTAAAAAACACAGGTCAATGCATGTAGGTATGTAATCACGTAACCAAGGTAACGAAAATAAGTACTTGACAGTTTAACAAAATGGTTTGAAGAAGAAATACACATAATGCAGTTATTCTATGCCAATCAGAGCATTAGAAATGTGCGTGACATTTCCAATGCAACACATGATAGACCAATTCCATGAATCGGAACAATTTTTAACATTATTTCAAAATCTCTGGTGTTCGGTATAGTTGGCTGCATAGCAACTCACAATGCATTGATCTGTGTTTTTTAAAATTGAACATAGGGAATAAGTATGGACTATGTTCAGAGTTAAAAAAATGTCTCGGTATATTTTACAAAATCTAATCTACTCCTGCGATTTTCATTTCGCCCTTTTATTTTTTCTAAAACAAAATTTTGTCTTTGTTTCACTTGCGGCCGTAACTTTTTAACAAACTTATTAGCCGTATTAATTTTTACGTAAGTCTCAGCTTGAAAATTTAGTAATATTTCCGTAAAGTGGTAAATATTTGGATGAGCCTTGTAAAAGTTGGTACTAAAATGCGAATGAAACGATTCGCAAGCATTTGTGGTTCTGCTTAACGATGCTGTCTCACTAGATTCAGTTCAAGACGATTCAAGACTTGTACCTGCGGATCATTGGGGTTCGGTTACTCTTTTCCAATAATTGTCTAAGTCGGTGACAGGGTTCTTAGGCCGGTATTTATAGTCCGAACTTGAGTTAGACTCAATCTTGAGACAGACTTGAGTTCCGATTTGTGTCTTATAAACAATACTTGAGCATTGATGAGCACTCAAGTTTGACTCAAGCCCAAGTTAGGGGTTAGGCAGACTTAAGTCTTGCTTACATGAGTTTAGAGGTCCAAAATTGTCTCTGTACTGTCTGACAGTTGCTGTTTTCCTGTTTTTCGTTTCGTTTCAATTATATGGGTAGGCACTAATGTTCAGATTTGAATTTTAGATGTAAGCATTAAATGCTTATTTATCGCAGGATGGAAGATTGTTATGACTTTATTTACGAAGGAGAAGTTCCAAATACATATACAGGCCATTCACAATAAAAAATCCACCCCACAATATATTTTCAAAAAAAGCCGGACATTTTAATTTCAGTAGCCAGCTTTTTTCGGAAATGTAGTGAAGGTCTCATTTTTATTCCATTCGGATTATTATCACTCGTGAAATACCCTGTATTGTATATTTGTTCACAGTTTTTTCAATTGCTGGGCCGTGCGTACTGTAGTACTCTCTGGTTAGCTATTGTACTGGGTGTTAATCCTTTCCTAAACACTATTTTTTCGTTCTACCGAAACTGTATCTGTTTTTTTATTTTCTATTATCTCTTCCATATCGTGTATGAGAGAAGCCAACAGAATTTTCTCCTTTAAACTGTACGGGATTTTCATTTTGCAAAAGAATTCAAAACAAGCTGTCAGAAGGTGTATGGTATAACCATGGCAACTCGTCTCAAACGAAACTGGAGTAGGACTCAAGTCTAACTTTTACGAGTTTAGCCCAAATAATGACTATAATACGGATCTAGACTTGAGCAAAACTCAGGCCTTGAGTACAACTTACCCAAGTTGGACTTGAGTTGCCGACTATAAATACCGGCCTTAATCCCCTGGCTGGGCATATTGTAGTTTCAATTTGGTTGTAGGTCGTAAAATTTTATTGGATATTATGAGCGATTAACGGGCACAATGGTTGGGTTTGAAAAGGTTGGAAAGCGGCGCGTGCCGTTTTGCCGTACAATGCAAATATACCAAATGTACAATACAACCCTGCTTAAAATATTACCTGCTAGTGGTAAACTAGGATTTATCAGCCCCGCAAGATCTTTAACTTAAAGTACCATAAAATTTTACGACCTACAACCAAATTGAAACTACAGTATTTGGCCCAACTCCGACTCTGAAATTACGGACGGCCCATAGCGTTGGCCCAACTGGTCTACGCCCGTCCAACGAAAGAGAAAACCAAATCAAATTTAAAATATTGCATAATTAAAAAAGACGATTGATTTTGGTGTGAAATTATGGTAAACCACATAGAAAATTTTAATTTTGGGGCTTTACTTCCGGAATTAGTGGATCCTAGACATCAAAGAGGACAGCCGATTAGAAAAATACTAAAAGAAAAGCTATAATTTTGCATTGTTTAATCTTTTAAATTGTAAATTTAATTCAATTCGAATTTTTATTCATTTACAAAAGGAATTAAAAACAGATTTTTATTAAAATAATTCCTTCTACTGCGTGCTGTTAGTAGTCGGCCAAATTGTAGTAAGTACCTACCTAATAACTACGTCGATATTCTGATTCTGTACCTTCTTGTTTACCCACTTTACTTACCGCAAACATTTGGAAGAGTCGTTTCACTTATTACCTGTTGAGACCATCATAAATCTACCCTTTTATCGTAAGTTGTGTTGCCTATTTCTTATTTTATTTTAAAATTCGTTATCTATAAATTCTAACTTTGCTTACAAAATATCACCTTAAACAAAAATCTACGACTGTAGCTGAATAGGTAACATTAACAGCCACACATTGACTGTAATTTCAGTATAAAAATCTTATTTTCGAGGGAGCTATGACGATTCCCGTTTTTAGCATTAATAGGTTTTTTTTCAAATATACAAATATTTAAAAAAATATTTCATTGTCACCTTACTGATACAGATATTACCAATATGTAGACACACATATTAAAAGTGTGGGCTGAAATACGATCCCTGTTTGCACCACTTTTCCTCGATTTTGCCAGTAGTTCACAGCACCCGTCAGAACTTGACATTCATTGAGCAGACGTTAAAAGCTATATTTTCTTTTCTGTGCATTATGATAATGTAATGGGGATCGAGATAGGTCAGACTCGTCATCTTAGGTGAATAATCCTGTAAATGTAAGATGACGAGCCTGACCAGGTAAAAATGCAACCCAAAAGGCAATTCACAAAGCAATCTCGATCCCTATTACATTATCCTGCATTATCATAATCCATATAAAACATAGACAGCTTTTTAACGTCAGCCTAATGAATGTCAAGTTCGGGCAGAAAAATACCTTTCTCAACAAAGTATGACTTAGGCCCGATTTATTCACCTTCAAGTAACTTTATTTGAACGGTAATTATAGTCCTTGTAATACCCCAAGTCAGTAAAATATCCTTTTCTAACATAAAAATTATGGATAAAACGGACAACTACAGCAAAAAAACGTATCTCTGTTGATTAATTGAATCTTGTTCTTTTATAGAATATCATGCATAACATAATATCATGCACATGAATTTTATAATTAAAAATATAAGCTTTCATTTTACTGACTTGGGGTATTACATGGACTATACCATGGGTTTATCAATAGCAGATTCTAAATCATAGCAACTACTGGCCAGATAAATTTACATGAAGGTGAATAAACCGGGCCTTAATAACAATAATAAACGATTAAAATCACGAAAGTAATGGGTAAGTAGAATCATATCGGTCCTGTCATCGTTCGAAAACCTTTTCAAATACTAAATGTGAACGAGAAATGCAATCACAGATATACCTTTCAAATTAACAGAATACCTACTTGGATTCCTGATTTAATTTTTAAATACCAAAGCACAATGAATGCTTTGCAAAGTGTATTTTAGGTTGCATTTTTACCTGGTCAGGTTCGTCATCTTATGTGAATAACCCTGTATAATAAATAATAAAGAAGGCACGGAGATTATTCAAATGGCTGCAGAGATAGTGCAAGGTTTAATGTCATGTTTATGGTTATTATTGGTTTCATAATACCGTGCCTTCAAATAAATTCGGAATTAGAGTAGGCTATGTTAGGTATGTTTTATCTAGTAACGATGGGGTAATAGACGATTAACATGTGTACTGTGCTGTCCAAGGTTACTGCTGTGCCTTTAAAAATTGCATGTTACCAACTTCATGATAAAGTCACAGCCAACTTTAATTCCGAATTTATTTGAAGGCACGGTAGTTATCTAAAATATGAAATAAACTATAGTCATGCAAAAATGAAGTGCCAGTCTATTTATCTTTATTGTCAAACAAACAATCATTTAATGAATGTAGCTCTGTAGGATATTTTACTCTCTTGCTAACTGCTAATACAGGCCGTGGGTGGTGGAAGCATTGAAGAGAAACACAACCGCCCACAATAACGTCTATTCTCATACTGGTAAAATAATGTTACAAAAACTCTCGATTAAACTATACACAAAAACTGATCACTCTACAAGCTCATGGAACTTGTCAACAAGTTGGCCGAGTGGCATAGCGCTAGTTCAAATATGTGACCCTACCGGGCTTCACAGGCCTGGTCTTTGTCTTGTTTACATTTTTTCCTCAGTATTTTGAACAGCTGAGTAGACATTTTACAAAACATGATATACAAGGGTGTATTTTTAAAATGTGTCGAAATTTTACCTGCGAGGTTGTATGACAACATAGAAAACTAAAAGCAATTAAAAAAAATTGTAGCTCAAAAAATAAATGTCATTTTATTTTTTGACATAGAATTTTTTAAATATTTTTTCCGAGTTCTGCATGAAGCCAGTAGCTCGTGGTTAACATTTCTGCACAACTTTCAAAAACACCCTGTATAGCAGGCGTTTTTTTAAATTTTTACGCAGTGTAAATGGACTTTTTGTGTTAATATGACCTATGACGTTTATTAACAGTGTCGTATCAGCGTGTCAGTAATTAAAACTGCTTTGTAAAAGAAACAATTGTTTTATTATACACAATAAATAAAAATCCAAAATTTAACAAACTGAAACTTACAATTTAACAAATAGGTACAAGGGTAATTTTTTGCTACGCAAATTAAGGCTATTTCCTAGTGGTTGGCCAAGCACTGATAAAGTTCGTTAAACGGATTTCCGTTATTTTTCCACATTTTTATGTTTGAAGTTATAGTGACTATATTTTTTGTTAAACATTAACGTATCTCATGGGGCGACTGTCTCAGTTTTTTGAAAATTCGCTTCATTCTTTTTAAAAAAATTAATAACGTTTTTGTTCGACACTGTCAGAATTTGAGAATTTTCTCCTATGTGAACGGATTTTGATAAATGTCACAACTTGTCAAAATGAAAAGTCAAGCTAATTTTAAAGGTTTTAAGCGATTTGGAGCCTTTAAGGGGCTCGTCGAACAAAAAAACGTTGTATTCAACTTGTTTCACTCGCGTTTTAAAATGGCCCACGCGTGCCAAAAGAGGCCCAATTTACATACAAACTCGTCAAATAAACTACTATTTTCACTAATTTCCGTAATTTTTGCTCAAGTTTTCATTTTGAGGTGATTTAAAAAGTGCATTGGATTCAGAAGAACGTATCTCGTGGGGCGACTGTCTCAGTTTTTGGAAAAACAAATTAGACTGGAAGAAAAAAAATAAACAAAAGTTTCAACAAAACGGGTAAAATTCAGTGGTAATTGTTCACTTTAACTACTTCTGGAATTTTCGCGTTTTTTCTGGCTAGACAGCCTCAGGGCGTCCTCCTAGAACGTGTCCCACCATTCAAACCTTGTGCAAATGCCTTTTTTTTCTCTCTTGTTGTGTTTCAAGGTCGCGTCAAGGTCGCCCCAAGTCTTAGTATAACTAAAAGGTAAGGAAAATTTTCATTTGCACAAGGTTTGACTGGTGGGAACCGATGTAGGAGGACGTCCTGAGGCTGTCTAGCCAGAAAAAACGCGAAAATTCCAGAAGTAGTTGAAGTGAACAATTACCAATTCCGTTATCAGGCAGCAGCGCACTATGCCTCTGAACTACCTGGGGGTCGTAAACCCGGGTTGTCATAGTCAGTAATAGTCGGAGAGCTGATGACGAATTTGGAGAACGTATTTTAGGCAATCAGAAATTTAAAAAATTATACTATTTGAATGTTAGTGAATCTGGATTCGAGAGTCGCTAAGGGCGTTTGCGGTTATTTTACTACTGCGCAGCATATGAAACTTGCAAAAAATTTATCCCAAAAAACATACTTTAGGCAACTTGAAATTATACTGATTTTTTAGTTTAGCATTTATAGATTATAGAAATGAAAATGCCAGATTATTTGGACGGTTTTAAAGTACAACCCGACTGCCCCAAAGTCATTTTTTTAGTATACGCAAAAAATATACTTAGGCAGTCTGAAATTTTTATGGCAGATTTATTAATTGATATTAAAAATATGTGCAATAGAGCCAGACCAATACGAGGGTTTTAAATAATAACCCGACGCGAATAAACATTTTAAATAAGTGCGACAAAAAAGTCTTATGCGTATACATAGGTACGAGAGAGATAGTTTATCGATGTCTGCCAGCAGTAGCTAAGGGGGGCGCACTCGAATTCCCGTCTGACATTTCTTGTCATAAAGTAATGCAAGAATTCCCGTCAGGTAATTATCAACTGATATAATCCTTAACTCGAGTTCCCGTCAAGGGTAAAAGAGGGCTTCAATCCCTTACTTACTTACCTCTCTAGCCGTTGCCAGGTACCATTGTTGTTTACCATTACGTGGACCAAAAAAAACAAATTTTTTTTATTTTAAAAAGTTACAAATACCCTATGATCAACAATGATATACTTAGATAAGGGGCGGCTGTGACTTTGACAGTGTCAGATTTTTCGTATCTGTGCTAATAACATCAAACAACTGTCACTATTAACCAAATTTTAACGCAAAAATGGTTTTTACTTCAGAACATAGAAGATTCATCATTGAATCTTACTTTCGTAACAGTGCTTTCAATAACCAAGATTTTTTTCTGACGGGAATTCGAGTCTAGAATTTGTGGTGCATTTTTGCCTTGACGGGAATTCGTGTGCAGGATTAAAAGGTCTATGTCCAAGCCCAGGTATAAAATATTATGCTGACGGGAACTCGTGTGCACCGGTTAAGGGCGGCCCCGGCTCGTTTTTTTAAAATAGATTGTTAAACAAATCTTTTCTTCAGCAACGCCTTTCTTTACTATAGAGCTTATACATATATCTGCTTAGATATTCTATCTAAATAAATGTGATGTTAATTACCTAATATTAAAAATTTGCTTCAAATATGCGAATGAATATTGTCTGAATTAAAGTTACATATGAAAAAAAATCAATAATTTTAGATTAACAGAAACAAATTGCTATGTTTAGAAATAATATTTTTCGAATTTTCATTAATAAATTTACGGATTTTATATTAAAATTAGTTTAGTTCGTAAAGTTCGGAATAAATTCGATAGAAATGTAGTTTAGGTGTTTAGGTAGTGAGAAGATCTATTAGAAAAAAGAGAAAAAAGTGGGAATTGTCATTGAAAAAAAATATTGATGACGTCATTATTAGGAGATGAAAAGCTGTCAACATAAGTAAAGTACTGAACAATATGCACTTTTTACAAACAAAGTTTACCTCTTCGATGATTTTTCTCAGATATTAATAGTTACAGTTTTATCGGAGCCGAGGGGTTCCTTAGCTACTGCTGGCAGACATCGATAAACTATCTCTCTCGTACCTATGTATACGCATAAGACTTTTTTGTCGTACTTAGTTAAAATGTTTATTCGCGTCGGGTTATTATTTAAAACCCTCGTATTAGTCTGGCTCTTTTGCACATATTTTTAATATCAATTAATAAATCTGCCATAAAAATTTCAGACTGCCTAAAGTATATTTTTTGCGTATACTAAAAAAATGACTTTGGGGCAGTCGGGTTGTACTTTAAAACCGTCCAAATAATCTGGCATTTTTATTTCTGTAATCTATAAATGCTAAACTAAAAAATCAGTATAATTTCAAGTTGCCTAAAGTATGTTTTTTGGGATACATTTTTTGCAAGTTACAAATGCTGCGCAGTAGTAAAATAACCGCAAACGCCCTTAGCGACTGTCGATTCCAGATTCACTAACATTCAAATAGTACATTTTTTTAAATTTCTGATTGCCTAAAATACCTTCTCCAACTTCGTCATCAGCTCTCGGACTATAATAATCACTGCTTACACTTACACTCGGCTCCCGCTAACAAAATGGTCATCGTCAGGGCAGGGCGACGTGCCGCGATCGGCAAATTATGAATCTCACTTCTAAAAATTACACTGCGCCGCAAAATTAACGCATAATTTAGAAAATTAATCGTATTCCTTTTTAGAAAATTTTTCACTGCCATTTGGAAACAAAAAATGTTGATTCGCATTATCTTAAAGTTTAAATCCGATACTCATTAGAAAACCACTTTTTATAATGCATCATTTAAAATTTAAATTTACAGGCTTTTTAAAAGTTTTTACACAGTATGCGCTAATTTTGCGGCGCAGTGTATATACCTGGAAAGGTGGTGACCGGATTGCGACGGTGCGGTATCATGATCTTTTTATCTTTTAAACAAAGTTAAACCAACCACTAATTCCAATAATAGAGAGTAATTAAAATTTTCACATACAGAGTGGAGTCACTTTTCTTCATTTTGCCAAAAGATGTCGCTGTTTTCACAAAAAATGTAAGCTTGAAAAAAATAAATGGCAACAATTTTGTGTAATTGTCACTATTTTTAAACAATAATTGTCAATGTCACTGTCATGAATTTCAATATTTAGCAACGAATAAACATTATAATGGTATTATCCTTCTAAAGAAGGTCGTTCTGGTAGAGCAGCAGTTCTAAGAGTGCAGGATCATTGGCTACAACCAATATTTAGCTACGTAAAAAAAAACAATGTTGCCAGCAATTTCATTTAATTTTTGCTTATAGTTCCATCTTTTGGGCAAATGTGGAAAAGTGAATCCAATTTTTGTAGCCACTCTGTATTCTGCAGTACTATTGGGGACAAATTACTTTGGTCGTCAAAGTCAGTTGACTGACATAAAGTTGTAAAGCAAGCATTAGGACGGTTAACCTTATTTTTTACTACTGTCGTAATGTATTGAAAACAATTAAATTAAGAAACCTAAGTTAAAATAAATATCATCTAATTATTAACCTAACAACTAGATAATCTCAGAATCAACACAGTAGGTAATCAGCAGTCAGCCCGGTGATCAGCACGAATGTAACACTCAAAATGCAATCACAAAATGGAAAATATTTATCCCAGTTATGCAATCATAAACTTTTCTGTTCCCATTCTTTTCAATATCGAACCCGGTATGTCAAACTATCTGCATCCAGTACCTACCTAAAGTGTGGTCGCTGAACAGATGGAGTAATAAAAAAAAGGGATGTGGCGTTAGTTGCGCAGAACGATATACGCCGAAGCCTGTTTCACAATGAGGCAGGTTCTTTGCCATTTATCGTTCTCATAAGAATATGATATACTTGATAGACTGAGAAAAATGTTGCATTCATTGACGTGCACATCTTCTCCAAACATGAACACGTAGTCCAACTGCCGAAGCGAGGTTAAAAATTAATGAGATGCTGCCAAGTAATTTTTGTGGATGTACATCAGGCTTTCAAAAATATGCGCACGTTTTGACTAAGCCAATCGGAAGCTCCTGTTTAAAATACGCGGGCACTAGGGGGCGGTTTTATTACTTCATCTGTTTAGCGACCACACTTTAAAATGTCGACTAAACGGCCAAGCTGCAGGTAATTAGTTGTTCTCAGTAAAGATTCAGTATTGAATATTACCACCCCTACTAATTTATACAGAAACTATATTTTTTTCCAATAAATGTCTTACTTAGGTAATGAAAACGCGCTCTATTATAATCAGTGTCCGGACAAAATCTGTGGCGGTCGTGAAAAAGTAGGTAAGTCGAAAATGTTAATTTTTCAGGGCAACGATTCAAAATTCCACATCATTCCTAAAATCCAGTAATTAAATAGAAACTTCTTTCTACCTGTACTTGCTTTCAATATAAGTAATTTTTAAACTGTGAAAATCTGAATTATTTAACTCCATGATTTATTATTAAGGTGTAAACATCGTTAACTCATTTTTGAAATTATTTGACTTACCTACTTTTTCACGACCGCCACAGAAATAGTACCGCACAAGTCGACCAGTACAACTTTGCGTAATACCCCAATCAACATATAAACACGATTCAGCTGGTTCGCTTTCAATAACAGGGAACCAGCGAAATCGTGTTTATGTGCGAGCGAGGGATTACGCAAAGTTGTACTAGTCGACTTATCCGGTACTATTTCGTCCGGACACTGATTATAATCCTACCTTTCTTACCTGGATGTATAGTCGAATTACGCTAAATAATCCGTACGATTACGAAAGTAAGATTCCATATCTGAACTCTGAAATATGGTCCAATTTTTACCCTTTTGGGATGACGTCACAATTTCTTTTCTCGCTTTCTCTCTATTGAAATGACAGAAACAAACAAAAAAAATGCGATGCGTTTATTTATTATTGATTACTTTGTGGTTATTTTATGCTCCTGTCAATTTGACAATTTTTAATTTTTCACTTATTACATTGATTACAAACGTAAACTTTCGAAGCAATTATCAACAAATTTGAAACTTGATAGTTATTTTTGATCAATCCACATTTTTTTCTGATCCTAGAGTCCAATTTTTACCCATTTGCGATGACGTCATTATCTAGTAACTTCACGTATGTTTGAGCTAGGATCAGAAACAAATTTGCATTGATCATAAATAACTACAGGTTATTAATTATTATAAATGATTGTAGTCGAAGCAAGCCATGCGTATGTTACCTAAATTTACAACAGCACAAGTAGCAGGTCATAAATAAAAATGATTTTCAAAGTTAAAATGTAAAATTGCGTTTAATTTAAAATCTAATTGGTGTTTCTTTCCGCTGATTTCGTAAATAATTATAGGAAGTGAATTTGGCTTTGCTTTTAAGTGAACAATTATCAAAAAATTATGAAATGTACGTTACCGATACCAGGTAAGTGAAAAATTTCGATAATTTTATTTAATTAGAGTCGCGAGTTCTCGCGTGCGCGTATGCGGTGCCCGACCCTGTATTAATCATTGTCAGTTATTTTCTTCAAAAGAATTTTCTGCAAGTAAGAGATTCAACCACTAAAGTATACAGATAAATACGTCCAAACTTCAAGAAAATTTAAAATTTGCCAACAAATTTGTTCACAGTAGGAAGATTCGCGTGTTGGTCAGTAGCGCGCCGCGGTCAGTTTACCCTTTGCTAGAATTTTTTTTTCAGTCGAAATACCCACTCGTTGGTGATAGCCCTTTTTCCAGGGGGCAGTTTCGTGTAGTCTACGTTTCATTGATTTCCAATGCGCGCAATTTCTCCAACACAGCTTGGTACCAATTTTTACTGTCTTCTAGATTCTTGATATCCTCGTAGTCCAGGGGTGCTTCGTCCACATAGGCCTCGGCGTTCAAGGCTATGACAGTGTACTCGTCGAAGTACTCGGGCTTCGTTTTAGTTCGACTAGAGCGTCTTTTTGAGTCTTGGCTCCCGGAGTTTCCGTCGCATCATTCCAATTGTCCTCTTCATCTTCATCGGGTGCTTGTTTTTCGAGTTTCTTTTCTTCGGTGTCCTCTTCTTCCGCATCTTCTTTTTCCGTGTCCGCCTCCCGATCCGCCGTATTAGCGTTACCATAGGGTGATGGAAACGTAGCCTCATCGAAGATGACGTCACGCCCAACTACGACTTTTCGTTCTTCCAACAGCCAGAGCCTGTAGCCGTTTGGTGCGTAGCCTTGTTCGAGTGTCAAATTTCCTCGGGTTTAACTGTTTTGGAATTTGTTGGTATACCAAGCAGCCGAAAATTCGTACCTTTTTAAGGTTAGGTTTAAAGCCAAACCATTTTTCCGCCGGAGTGCAGTTCTCGAGTGCTACAGGTGGAGAGCGATTTATCAGAAAAGCCGCTGTGGTGACTGCTTCCGTCCAAAACGATTTTGGCAGGTTGCTGGACAGCAGCATACATCTCGCCTTCTCCACAATAGTCCTGTTTAGCCTTTCTGCGACCCCATTTTGTTCCGGTGTGTAAGGAACCGTGCATTCCATCTGGATACCCTGTTTTTCGAAGTGCTCCATGAGTGCGTTCGTGATGTATTCACGACCATTATCAGACTTGAAGCGTGATATTTTTAGGTTGAAATGAGCAGTGGCCATGGCTTTATATTTTCTAAAAAAACGAGGGATTTCAGTTTTTGAACTTATGGGATAGGCGACAGTAAAATGTGTAAAGTCATCAATGAAAGTTAAGGTGTATTTCTTTTTGTCGTGGGATTCTGGAGTGACAGGTCCAAGTAGATCACTGTGTACAAGTTCCAGTGGTCGATTTGTTCGTGGTCGTTTTTCCTTGTGCGGGAGTTTCGTTTGCTTTCCACCTACACATACGTCATACGGTGAAATTTCAGTATTCTTCGGAAAGATCGTCACCCCGTCCACAATCTGTGACAGTTTTTGAAGTTTGCTGTTTCCTATATGCCCGAGCCTGTGGTGCCAAAGTTTCCCACTTCCGTCAGTCTTGCTGAGATTTGCAACCTCAACATTTTCCTGAAGTTTGAGCTCGTACAGCTTGTTCCTGCATTGTGCGACACTAATAATTTTGTCTCCCTTGAGAATTCGTCCGCAACCTTGCTTAAAGACAACAGCAAGTCCTTGCATCTCAAGTTTCCGCACTGATAACAGATTGATTTCTAATCCTGGAACGATAAGGACTTTTGAAATATAAATACAGGGTGTCTCAAAAATGGCGCCCAAACTCTTGAGGTGTTAAACTATTTGAAGAGTTGAGTTCAATTTCGTTGTGATTTTTCCTTTGACTATTTTCTAAGTTATACACATTTTAAAATAAGCAAATTTGGCAACATCGGTTGGTATGCACAATCAACTAAACCAATTCTCCTTTGAGGTCAATGTTGCCACAGTTATTTTAGCGTATTTTGGTAGTTCATTACTCTAAAAAGAATTACTTCGGTGTTGTTCCACTACCTAAAGGGGTCTTGGAAAAAGTAACATTGTAAAGTAATTTATAATTCAGCTGTAAAATTTGGTAATAAAGGAGATACATCTCTTTGAAATTACCATATTTAAGAGCAACTTATACAAAATCTGTTGGTCCGATCAAATTTTGTATTGAGATTTACCTTCCTAGACTTCTATTCTTTAAGACCCTTAGGAGATTGGGCGCCATTTTTGAAACACCCTGTATTGTAGACTTTATTTCCAACAACAGATTTGCCTCGAAATTCTCCAAATGTTTCCGTTTTGAGTGTGACACCTGATTTGGCAATTTTAATACACACAGAATGCTCCAGTTTTTGTATATTACTGACATGGTTGCCACTTTTTACCAGATGTTCGGACGCTCCCGAGTCAAGACACCAAACCGTGCTTTTCACATTTCCACTCAGGTAAGCCGAGAAACTGTTCATTTGAGAATTCACTTTCGCCTTCATCTGACTCACTGTTTGTAGCTACGTTAGCATTCCTATTTTTGAATTGTTTTTGTTGATGTTCACTTCTTGATTTATTTAGTCTACATTCTGAACGATAATGACCGTATTTTCCACAATTGTGACATCTACGTTCATTTTTCCATTTCTGTTTCGTTCCTTCCGGTGTGGCAAAAGCCAGAGGTGGCTGCGTTTCAGTCCTGCTTTTCCGCTGCTTGCCTTCCCGTTTCATGTCCTCGTCGCGCAGACGAGTCCTCACAAAGCTTAAGGTGAGTTTTTCCGAATTGAGCGTCTCCAGGGCCGTGACGACGGAGTCGTATTCACCAGGCATCGTCAAGAGTAAATGGCACACGATGTCTTGTTCCTCCATCTTGGCACCAGTCGATCGTAGATCACGCATGACTCGATCAAATTTGAGAAAATGAGCCTCCAACGTTTCCTTCGCGGGGCTATATTTCATCAACAGAAGCTCTTTTCGTAGTAGTAACTGACCTGCCAAACCTTGACGTTCAAATGTATTTGTCAGTTCCGTCCAAATTTCAAATGCAGTTTCCTTGTCCTTTACATATTCCAAGTGACTGTCGGCCACTCGTTGGACAATCTGGGACTTGCACTTCTTATCCCTTTCTTTAGTTGCGCCTTCTTTTTTACTTTATCTTGTGCCGTGATATCTGAGGCATCAACCGCCTCCACTGATGCATTCATCGGTGTTTCCAGGATGTCCAGGAGGTCTAGTTCATCAAGCAGAGTCTTCATGCGGAATTTCCAATTCGAAAAATTCGATCCGTCGAAGAGAGGGACCTTATTCTTGTCGTCGGCCATCGAACGTTGTTAGAACAAATTACGCGTGTTTTTAAGTTCGTTATAGTATATTATGATACGAGTCTTATAAGAAGCATTTTATCGCACGCACGGGTTTAGAGCACGACGAGCGTAGCGAGGAGTGCCCTAAAGGAGTAAGTGCGATAAAATGCCTTATAAACGAGATGTCATCCAGTATTTTTTCTACTTTGCCACTTTTTCAATGAAAAAAAATAATTAAAATTTAAAACCGTTAAAGTTGAAGGATTCCACCCAAGGTCACGTCTGCGGTCTGCCGCGACACCACAGTATCCGTCAACATTAAAAAATTAAATTTCACTGTTTTTAGTATTATTATATCACGCCTTTTCCTATTACGATACGCAAAACAGTATCGTAATAGCATCAGTACGAACGCAAAGTAGAAAAATTTACTTATGACTGTTATTACGCGTCGCGAACTGCGCTCACTGGGCCCATAACTTATTGTGAGTGTGAACTTTTGAAAAGGTTTTATTTTATTAATTGTTATTTTTGTTGTACATAGAAACCTTAGAGACTAAAACAAAACACAATATAAACCTACTTTAATTCGCCATTTCGGATAAGCAACATGACCTCTGGCGGTGGAAAGTCGAATCACCGAAAATTATCGCTTAATACGTAGCTAATGGCAAAAATAACATGATGAACGGTGTAGGGGTCACAGGTACGGGGGTTAGTGACATAAAGTGATGTTACAATGGGCAAAAAGAAAGTAGATAAAACCAAGTGTTGTGTCCATGGTTGTCACACACGCAGAGCGAAAGACAGAGAGACCAGCTTTCATTACTTTCCACGCTAAAATAGTTGTAAAGTGCAAATCATAAACCTTTTTGGCGGCAAGGAAAGTATAGACAGAAGAAAAGCTTGGGACAAGGTTTTGTTATTGAGAAAACCTGCAAGACGGCATATGCGAGTATGCGGAAAACATTTTTTACGTGAAGATTTTATAAATCGTAAGTTCCACGAATTTGAGGTTAAAAGTTTGTAGTTTATTCTACTTTTTTCAATTCCACGCAGCATTTCCCAAAAATTGCGATTGAAGGAATTTGCTGTTCCTTCTCAAAAGTTATCCAAAGGACACACGACACAGACACAGAGAAAGTTTGCATCAAAAATTACAGGCAAAGTAGACTGTAGTGCACTTGACATAATAAGTGAGAAGGTAATTGTATTAAATAAAAAGACATTTAGTTTATTGATGTATTTTTATTGAAAACTTGTTGCTGTAAGTAAAATTTAATTGAAATTTAACGAAAAAAGTCTAAAATTACCTGTACTGCATCCCATCACACTGTACCACACATCGACTGTCAGCAGAAGCCTCCAAGTATTTAAAAATTGTAGCTAACCGAAGAAAACCCTTCCTGTAACTGAAATATCAGCATATAGTATGTTTTCCACTTTTTAAAAGACTTTCAATGTTTTGAAAACAAAATATTTAATGCACCATAACCTATTTTTACGCCTCTGTTTATTTTACGCCTGTTTTACGAAATTACATCATAATCTTTGATGCTTACATTAAAAAATGTTACTTTAAGGAATACACTTACCTTACTGAAAAACACACTGCACACAATTAACAAATAAAAGAGTTTTGGACACAAAAATTAACACGTAAACAAATGGAAAATCTCAAAAGGAGGATTTTCGATCAGCTGATTGTCAGAACAGCAGCGCCCTCGCAGTAGTCGAAATCGCGAATTGCCTTTCTCAACAAATATTTTTGGATTTTAGTTTTAGTTTGACTGTAAGTTTAAATACATACAAAGAAGCCTTCCGTAATATTATAAATATCTACTTTTCTTTAAGTGATTTAGAACAACGAATTCACCAGACCAATTTGAGCCAGTGCAAACGTAAGCTCGGATGAGCCATCAGTAGACGCATTCTCTGTCGATATTTCTTCATGCACCGCTCTAGTTTTTATGTACTATGGCGGCCAAAAAATTTCGTCCGTCATTTTTCCGTCATTTCAAAAAAATCGGTGTAGTCCATTCCTTATTGTCATTATGATTGATGTTTTTACTTGTCATTTTTGAAAGTCAAGCAAAATGCCATCGGTATCAAATTTTAATAAAATTAAAACAGTCACTCTTGCACAAAGAGAAATGTCCCAAGCTCAAATTTTGATGGACCTTCGTATACCTAAAAGTATAATTTCGTCCATTCTTCAGAAATGGAGACAAAATGAAACTATTGAAAGACGCCAAGGCTCAGGGAGGCCTAGCACATCTACTGCAGAAGAAGATAATATGCATTTCAATATATTACGCAATAGTCATTTTATGACGGCTGTTGAAGCGGTAAATACAAGCAAATACAACAGAAAGGAGCGGTCGATTTTCGGCAAACATATGGGCATGGATTTCAGTAGATAGCCCCAGGTTAATATTGCATCTAGAAGATCGGCTCAACAGTGATGTTTATGTTAGGATTCTTGAAGACGTGATGATGCCTTCAGTTTCAAGGATTTCTCCGAATTTTAACTTCATATTTCAACAAGACAATTGTTCAGTGCATACAGCACATAAGGTAGCAGAATGGTTCAGGAATAATAGCATAAACGTTCTTGATTGGCCGAGTCGCAGTCCAGATTCGAACCCTATAGAAAACATGTAGGGACTTTTGGTTCGTAATTTGCAACAACGACAAGTGATTCGGAATAGGGCAGAACTTTTAACTGCGATTACTAATGCATGGCAATCATTACCTAGGAATTATCACAGAGATTTATGTCTCTCCATGTCGCGTCGTGTAAGGCGAATTATTGACGCCAATGGAGCGATTACCAAGTATTGATTTTAAACTTCATTCATTTTATCTTTTGATTTAGCTAAGTACTTAAACAAAAATAAATGTTTCATTTCCTTGTCTTTGCCTTAATGTTTTTCGTTTGATTTTTTTTAAACTACGGCATACTCGTATAATTTCCACGGTTCTCTCTTTGGTACTTTAATCCAAAAATAGCCGCAACGCAAGTCTGCCTCTAGTCTAGTGTCACTAGCGGTCGTGTGGTAATTGTGTAAGAGTGGAACTTGTCCTTTGTATTCACAAAATTTGAACTGATGGACTGAATGACAGATTGTCAAAATGACAATAACGATAAAAAGCGAGGTTATTGATGCTTAAGGGTAGTTTACACTTTATGTCAGGGCCTTGAAAGTGACGGACGAAATTTTTTGGCCGCAATAGTACACCTACCTAAAGTATGTTCGGGTATAATTTCGGGGATACATCTGAGCTTTCATCTTTGTTTTGTCAATCTTAACATGACCATATGTCTTTTGTCAATCTGTGGTTGCCAAGATCTTGCAAAAAAATATTTATTTTTCATATTGTTGTATAGTCCTTCAATTAGTGCGATTCTGTTTCAAAATTTAGCGAGATTGTTATTGAACAATATTGATTTTGCATAGATCCAACCAATCAACAGCTTCATATCATAGCAACTGCAACATTGTTATATAGCAATATTGGTAAATTTTAAAACAGAATCGCACCAATTATCACGCTTGGTTACCAAGGTTTAAAAAATATTGCCCCGTCTGAGGCGTAGAATATGCAGGGATAGGGTTACTTTATCCCTTTTGCTTTAAAAAATTAAAAGTGGGTTTCTTCGGTTTCTTAGGGTTTCCAGATGCTACAGTTTTTTTTTGTACTGTAATGATCTGAATACATTACTTGTTCCGCCAAATATTCGAACCTGCGCAAAACGGTAACAAATGTGGTCGTGATCGTCATCGAAGCGGAGGAGCCCTAGGTTGTGTTTTTCTTTTGGCGGAAAAAGGTTCGGAATGCAAACGATGAGGGTTCCAGTTGGAAGAGTACCGCAAATAAAACACACATGTGAGGGACGCAAAATACCTTTTATTAAAATGCCTGTAAACTTCGATTAAAAAAAAAATGAAACGAATACAAAAGGACAGAAATTAAGTTTAACGGAGTACAAGAAATGAACTAGTTAAGTACATTACAAAGATAAACGACAAGAATGCAGCAATATTTAAAATAACAGAAAACGGGTACATGACGGACAAAATGACAGGTTAAAGATTGCAAAACAAGTTAACAAATTATAAGGCAGTTATTACAGACAGGGACGGATGAAAAACCCTCTTCAAAAACCGTATCCCAGGTATTACTCATATTTTCAATTCGATTAATGACAAAACAATGTTTAATTCGGCATTACGCGGTCACGGTACGCCAACGGGAGCTTAGAGCTCGAGGTAACAAACTTTCGGCCGCGAGGGGACTCAGAAGAATAATCTGAATCAAGCGATGTTTATAGATATTCGGGGTATTAATGAACGTCAGACTATTTCGCCGACCAAGCAAGAGTGACAGAGCGTCTCGGGGTCGTACGATTAGCATCACTAAACCGCATAAGCAAATATTTAGATCCACCATCCCCAACCAACCGTTTCCCGACAAAACCCCGAAGTCCCTATAACTTCGACGGGGGCTTCACGTCAACATTCCGGAGCCGCATAAGCGAAGACTTAGGTCCGCCTCCGCTAACGGCTCTACATAACCGTCGCCCCCACAGAAATTTGACTAAACAACCCCCGACCTCCTGAACGTCACCTAGCCCCCATAGGATCGCACTTACAACATTTTAACTTTAACTGATCTAACGGTGCTTAACAACAACAAATAGGAAAACCCGAGTTTAATTTAATAGAACAAAGCGCAACATTAGACAATGATAAAATCAACAAAACAAAATGCAACATAAAGAAATGATAAAAAAAGAGAACAAAGCGCAACATTAAACAATGATCAAATAAAAGAGAACCAAGCGCGAAGTTAAACAATGATCAAATAAAAGAGAACAAAGCGCAAAGTGAAACAACGATAAACTAAAAACGCTTTAAATGGCACAAATATCGGTAAGCAACATTAATGACGAATACAATTATCGCTGGCAATACTAAACAAAAAAAAATGGCGGGTCGAGTGCCGTTAGAACATGTTAGCGAAAAACAAAACAAAATGGACGCACGTGATTCGGACGACGGCTACTAATTTTCGAAATTGACGGATTGCCTAAAAATTGAACCTCCCGGAAAAAAAAATTAGAGATAACGCTTAAAATTAACAAATAGGCGCTTCTCGAAAGAAACACCATGCAACAAAATTATATCTACAACATACCCTTACCCACGTGGTCCTGGTACCCCCAAAAAAAAAACAGAAAGACAACGAACGTGGGATAAATTACCGGGGTGGATTAAAAAAAACGTCGGATTCCCCACGGGGACACAAAACGTCTACTCAGGACGGTAGCGTAATTGATTCAGATTTAACTTACAAATTTGGAAATATGGATCGCTCTTCGCACGGTGTGTTCGTTTCGAAAAACCAAACAAAAGTGACCTACCCCCCTTCAACCACGCGCGCTTGAGACCGCTTCACCCCCGCTATATTTCCGCTCTCAGCGTTGCCAACTCCCCAAGATTACCAACCCCATCCCATAGTTCCTAGTCTAGCCGCTAGTACCTTCCTTCACATTTGGCGCGCTCTCGTGGCGGTACCGGGAATTAAAAATTTTAAATTTTAAACTGGGTCACTACAGTGCTAGCAATTTTCAAATACTCTGTATAAATAAAAACCAATACATCTGACAAATTATTTCCTATTATTGACATTTCCTACCGGCCTTCGTGTAAAGTAAAACGGACTAGACCATAAACATGTGTCTACCGTCAAGGCAGTAGACACCTATTACCAGCACAGTATACTAAAATAGTTATTTACGAACCAAGTGCGGAAAGACGATGTTCCCGCATGAGCGCATTTTTTAAAGCACAAGGGACGAAGGAGCGAGTGCCTTTAATTAATGCGCGAATGAACGGAAGATATCTTCACGCAAGTGGTTCGTACAATATTTTTTGTACGAAAATTAAATTAAAATTTTTTGTTTTAATACATTAAACATAAAGAACATAAAACCAAGTAGGCAGTGATCTTTGGTTATTGGAAACAATTGCTTCACTTGATATTTCAATTTTTGCAATAATTTGTGAATTTTGTAGGAACAATTTTCAACCATTATAAATCTTTCCGTAATTTTTTAATGGAGGAAAACTCAGGGAAGTTGTATTTTATGAACTAAATTTTATTATTATCAATACAGATTTTTTTTTGAATGCCTCAAAGGGGCAGTGTTTTTCGCAATTTTTACATTCGAGTCTACCGGGAAGCACTCGTTTCGGAGCGAGCGTTGGATGTTGGAAGCGTTGCTTTCAAGGCTGAGTACAAAAAATATTAATTTACTAAGCGTGTCACATAAATCACTAGTGTGTAGTCGTTTACCACCTCTCTCGTTTGTAATTATATTGTTGCAGTAAGTGTTTTTGCTCTCTGCATTAGAAAATCACCGCTCCAAAAGTTTAAACGCATTATAACTTCCGTTTGTCATTGGCCGTTTCTGTCGACATGATCGAAAATACCAAACAATTATGTTTGTTTTCCTAATGTTTTTCTAAAATATTGTCAAGCCGTCATAGTAATTATTTTTAATTAATCATGATTATTAATTTTATCATTTACGAACGTCCACGTTTTGAAAGATACTGTTAATTTCAAAATTATAGAGTACACTTCAAAAATCAAGAACACGATTTATTACAATTTTTTTCCCATGTGAAGATGCCTTTTTGAAATTTGAACGTCATATTTTTCATATTGGTTAGGTAAGTTTGACAACATAAAATGTCGCTGACATTTTAGAACACTATAATTTTGTCTGTTTTATCCTCTGCAGCGTGCTCTTCGCGATGTTATAATGTTGGGCTACCCGCCGGATCGACCACCCTTCTAATTTGTAAAGAATGAGCACTTTCGCCTTTGTTTGTTAAAAGTGACATTGACAAAAAATGTAAGTGCATTTCACACTGTCAAAAATTAGGTGTACTTTATAATTTTGAAATTAACTGTACAATGTTATCTATTAGTATTTTAAATGTACATATTTATTTCACTGTCCGGTAGATGTTCGATTACATTATCAATTTGAGTCCGGTAGGTGAGTTATAACAGTATCAGAGCCGGAAAGTGTCGCTAAGCAACGCCTACCGGACTGTTTTATTTTTATAAATAAAATCTGACATTGAAAAAGTAAAAAATATTCAATGTAAAAAACAACAGCAACGGCCGTTGCCACGGGAAAAAAGGGTGGTGCGATTTTCAGAATATAATGTAATTTTTTAATTTTTGAAATAAAATTGTGATAGAGAACAGACTTTCAGTATGAAATAATAGTATAATATACTAAAGTCGGAACGTTATGGATGTGGATTGGGGACTTGTCCTTAAGTTGGCACTACCAGCAAAAGTAACTAGGCGCGCCAATAAGGTTATTGGAATTTATGACAGATCTCACTAATGTACAGTTCGATCATAAGTTTTAAGCGACCTTGAGTTTGACAATCCATATCCAAAACATTTCGACTATACCTTATCTACTTTGCTTTACTAATTCCTGAAATTTCAGCTGCTCAAGTTTTCATATTAGATCAGGGACTTTCGCGTGGGTTGGTAACAGACATTTTTTACAAAAATGTTAAGGTTATATTTACTAAATTTACTTCATAGCTTCACTTACCTTTACGCCTGACGTCAAATGGGTTCTTTATTCCCCTCGAAGCTTCGCTTCTCGGGGAATAAACTACCTCGGCTTAAAAAAATGTCTTCTCTACCTTGGCGTATAACATACTATTTTTCACTATTAGATACGTTAAAACCCTTTCTAATAATAATTATTAATTAAATTATTTTGTCCGATGCGACGATCCGAGTTCTCATTTTTCAACGGTTGCTATGAAAATTGAAAATCGTCTGTATACGTTAACCGATGAAATCAATCAAAAACTTTCGTTGCTAGGTGACGGCTGTTCATGATTAACCACTGGTTAATAATGAAAATTTATTAACCAGGAGGAGTGAAATTCTACTTCTGGGTTCAGTTCGAGAGTCAATAATGACGCCTTCTAAGACTAGTAGTGAAAAATAGTATATTATACACCAAGGTGAAGAAGTTCATGATTATAGCCAGAGCGCCAAGATTAGAGCCCGAGGCGTGCCGAGGGTTCTAAGGCGCGAAGGCTATAAGGGACTTCTTCACCGTGGTTTATATACTATTGTTTTCACTACTAGATACGTTAAAACCCTTTCTGATAATAATTATTAATCAAATTATTTTGTCTGATGCGACGATCCGAGTTCTCATTTTTCAACGGTTGCTATGAAAATCGTCTATGATAACCAATGAAATCAACGAAAATCTTTCGTTGCTGAGTGACGGCTGTTCATTATTGACCTTGGTTAATAATGAAAATTATTATTAACCTAGGGAGAGAAATTCTACTTCTGGGGTCGATTCGAGAGTCAATAATGACGCCTTCTGAGGCTAGTAGTGAAAAATAGTATATTATACGCCAAGGTAGAGAAGACATTTTTTTAAGCCGAGGTAGTTTATAACCAATAAAATCAAAGAAAATCTTTCGTTGCTAGGTGACGGCTGTTCATTATTGACCTTGGTTAATAATGAAAATTATTATTAACCTTGGGAGAGAAATTCTACTTCTGGGGTCGGTTCGAGAGTCAATAATGACGCCTTCTGAGACTAGTAGTGAAAAAAATACATTACGATACACTTCCGGTAGTACTTGTAACAGGTACTCGTTTAGACATTCTTGACTCGGCTCCTAACGTCGCCTCCTCGTCCATAATGTCTAATTCGTACTCTTACAGGTAACCTACCGAACTTATAATAACGCAAATAACTATTTACATAGAGTATTCCTTAATAATCATACATTACAGGAAAGGAAAAGAAATATCAAAAACATGAAAAGAGTCACCGCAGTCTGAGCTGTGTAGGGGGAGTAAGTAAAGGTACTACCACGTTGCACAAAACTTTTAACTTAATTCTGTCTTGTTTGTTGAATATGTTATCCATTTTCACATTACAATCTTACTATTAATTTTTTATACAATTTGCATTTCTTTTTTAGTTTACAGAGTCGATATTTCATTGCAATGGCATGTGAGAGAAGATAAGCCTCTTGCACTGCGCAAAATTGGTTCTCAACCATGATAAGCAAATATTATTTTACATCTATATTCAAAAATTTGCGGTTAATTTTGATATAAAAATTAAATAGAGGATGATCGTTAAGATATTACAATCTTACAACAGATATTTTGTTAAATGAGGTTGGCCAAGCAATTGAAGAAGTTGCACATAAAGAGCAAAACGGCTGTCCAGCGCATTTTGGTGTAAATGTGAGAACCAAACCTTTCCAAATCGCTGGAATAGTCGTGGTGGTATAAACTGGCCCGCCATATCTCCTGATCTTGCAGCATGTGACTTCTTTGTGTGTGCCTATCTTAAAAAGAAAATTTATAAAACACGACATCCAATGATTGATTCTCTGAGGGAGACAACTTAAGAATGCGACAACTGCATTTTATCATCAGTTGAGTTATGGTTTAAACCAAAAATGGAGAATTATTCGAATATTTGTGATAATCTAGTAGAATTTTGTTTATTTTATAACTTTACATTTAGTTTTTTTTTTTAAATTTTGTTATTGTGAATAGTGAATGAAAATGTTTGTAATAACTTGACCATTTTACAAATGTTAAATTTAATTCACTTCTTAATGAAATAGGTATCAGAAATCTTGCAAAAACTGTTGTTCATGTTAAATCCTTATGGCCAGGTTTGGAAGTTGAGACTCGCTGTATCTTCGTGAGAATGTGTATAATGTATCGGGTGTTTTTTAAAATTTCACCTCGTCGTAGGCGTTGAAGAGTCGATTCTGCACTCGTGTAAAATATAAGATTTTATTTGTTCCCTACTTGTAAACATCTGTTTATTAAGTCACTGTATTCACCTTGAAAATGTCTCTTAACTGGCTAGCATGTAAAATGATACTATAGCAAACATGTAAAATTTTACACCCGTGCTCATATGAGTGATGTGCGTTTCCAAAGCAATACGTGTAAAGCTCATACGATTTTTTTTTTCAAATACCGGGATTTTTAATAGTTTGTATGACTATTTACAAGTGAGGAACCAATAAAATATTCAACAATACACACATGGTAACAGGTTTTACTGGCTTCAGAAGGTGACTCGCCTTCGGCTCTCCAGTCATATCCTTGTGTCGCCAGTAAAAACCCTTTTTACCATGGTAGTAATGTGAAATACTATAAACAGCTGTTCCGTGATCCGTAACCTATATAGTCCATTCACAATGGACTCTTCAACGGCTATTATAGTGAAATTTAAAAAAACACCCGATACATACCTTGATAAACATTCAGCATACAAGACTGAATTTTATTTAAAAAAAACTTAACACATTGCTAACACTAGTATTATCGTTAATTTGCTAATAAAAATGCCATGGTTTTGTCATGACATAATATGTAGGTGCTATTTGTGTGTGTTTTTTTTTGTGTGTGTGTGGATTAACCTACTGATTATCACTGCTTGCATGTTAATATTATATAGTACCAAGTGCCTATCAAAGAACGTATATCAAGAGTCCTGTGGACTTATGAGGCTCTATAATTTTTGGACTTGAAGAAATTATTAATTAAAAGGGAATGAAATAAGACAAACAGAATTTTTCTAAAATAATTTTTTGTTTGTGTTTGATTATTCTTGAAAACCTCCAAATGATACTGACCTATTAGCAATGCCTTTCGGTATTAACTAAAATAATAAAAATATTTTTTAAATTTTCAAAAATTTTTTTCTCAAGTTTTTTTTAAATGTAAGGGGTTAAAATTTTTATACTGTCATGTTGACAGTTAAAGGAGCTATCAAAATAATGACGAATAAATATGGGTTGCTATTTAAAAAAATTGATGATGACGTCATTACTTTGACAAGGAACACCTTGTATAAAAAAATGTTATTTCAATAAACGTGAAATTGAAATTAAAAATAGACCTATTTTTGTTCTTTTTTCAAAACTCAACAGTTTATGATTTATCGAATTGTTGCGTTACTTTTGCCCCTCATTGTATATTAATTCTATATCATTCTTATATGTATAATTAAAAAAAAATCCTATTCATAATTAATTGTTTTTGTTAATTTTGGAAAATCTTCATACAGACTGATCACAAAAAAACAGCTTATATTTTTCCTATTTGATATCCGATGTCAACGAGCGATACATCAAATTAAAGGGTTCAAAAAGTACTACAAACTGGATATAACATGTTGTCCTTAGCAACCCTATTTTGCAAGGGTGAAGGGTCAACTTTATTTTTTTAAATGGCAACGTATAATTTTTTTGATACAGTTTCACTGTTTTCCTGAGTTTAAAAATATAGCACACTTTGTATATTTAAATGTTATTCTAAAATAAGAAATAAATAAAACCATTAGGAATAAGTAAAACTTTATTCGTAACAGGCCATGGATTACCTATGAAGACATTCTTGTAGCCATGGAAACAATATTTATTCATTAATACGAACAATAAAAATAACAATATAATTTTTTCGACGGAATTGTTCAAATTGAGCACCATTTTGTTCGAGACATTGTTGACATCTACGTATCACACTTCGCATTGCATTCAGAAGGATTTCAGGTGGCATTGAAAAAGATACTATTTAACAGTATGCCCCACGTTGTGGAGCCACTTTTAACAGTGTTTGTGGTGTAAATTGTTTATTTACATAAAGGTAAACAAAGTTAATAAAGGTTTGTTGTGAGACTCTTGAGGGAGTTCGAATGATCATATGAATAATAGTTGATTTGTCCATGCGTGCATCCCTTTTATAGCCTGGCTGGGGATGATGCGGCACGCTCCGACGGCGCGCAGCTGATGATGATGGTAGGGGCCCAGAGATTAGATTCTCGTGGCGACGGTAGCGCTCCGAAAGGGTTAGTACGGGGCGCTGTGGTACTACATCCGTGATTTATGCTACATCCTCCCCCTCAGGTCTAATAGAATCGGCCTGATTATTGGACCTGATTCTTTCGGGGTCTGCCGCGCTTTTTGATGGGGTGGATCGGTTTGGGCGCGGCGTCCACAGATTCTGGATACGGGGTGATTTGCGAGACGTGGTAGGTACCAAGGGGCTCTGCTGGTCTGTCTCGGGCGGCTAGGACATGGCTTGTGGGATCGTTTAAATCCATGTGCTGCGTTGCTGAGGGATGGAGGTTGGCGTACGCCAGAACACCGGGCTGGAACGGGGCTGTAAGCCGGCGTTTGGAGTCGGCGTACTGCTTACGGCGATCTTGTTCCTTTTCATGGGTCTCTCGAGCTTCCTTCCAGCTTTCGTGGAGTTGTAGAAGTCGGGGGGTGGCTTCAGGGCGATGAACCAAGGTAATAGTTTCTCTGGTTGAGCAGTTTCTTTCCGTCTTGGTGAGAAGGCGGCTAGCGTACTCGATGGGGCATTCCTCGGGCGCCTCCCCCTGGAGTAAGGCTGTGCCCAGAGCGTAGGCGCTGCCATCGGTACTGTAGTGAGACCGTCCATTTTGATCGTGATGATGTCGTAAATTTTTGCATTTTTAACTGTTAATCTATCTTTTAAACTCTCAATTTGATATACTAATCTATTTGGCTCGTCTAGTAACCCTTTACACTTATTATTTTCACTTACCTACGTTGTGTTTATTTTTCGTCGCTAGTCACCCTTATAGTGATGATGATGTTTTATCTTAAGGCCTATTAGGCAATACTCAGTAGTCGTAACACAAATTCGGAGACAAAGTAGTGTCAAAACGCATGGAGGAAGAGATTTAAACACAAGTTTCCCCACAATTATTTTATTACAAAATATCTCGAAGCCTTGTTTACAAAATGGATGAGTTCTGCGGGTTTGATCAAATTTTGCCCTGTGTTAAAATTATTGTTGCGGTTATGTTTGTAATCAAATTCGTAAGACTTTCTTTGTAATTGTGATCATGAATTTAAACCAATGATTGAGGTGTCAGTCTTCACCTGAAGATATTTTATGTTATCCAATTTAGATTTGAAAAAGTTTGATTTTGCTGTAACCCCAATTTTTTTATGCAACCCTATTTACGTACGGCAAATCTAACCTAACCTTCAGGTAACTTGTTCGAACTTATATCACCCAAGCAACATTTAATATCGCGTTTACTAAGTTAGACTTGTACCAGAGTCGGAAGGTAACATGCTCGCGGCATTTGATAAGTGCATCGCATTTAACTATTACGCCCTACTGCCGAAATACCGCTTCCGGGAAAAGTCCGGTGCTTAAACACCAATCACAACTTCCGAACAAAACCCGGATATACAAGTCCTCGCAAATCAATCTGAATTACTGTAGGCGTCATTTCTCTCACAAATTTCGTCCACGAGCTTCGACAAAGACTTGTACAGAACTTTGTCGTACGCGACACCAGTTTATTACAGGTAACCGGGATGGTTATTTTGTCGCGTTTGTCCTCGTGGTAGCCCACACATACATAGTACATGTCGTTGGAGCGGGAATTACGACGCCCATTCTGTCCACGGTTGGAAACTACGACCTGACACCGTGTCTTAGACCTAGTAAAGTTGGAGAAGAGGGTTCCCGGGAACCACGACTCTCCTCATCGTTGGTGGCCGACAAACGCGCCTATAATTTCAGGTGCAATTGGTGCAAAACAATAATTTTGCTTTGATCGCCTAAACACGACGCGGGAGAGAAATAGCCCTACTCTAACCTATATTGAATATGCAACCAATTATTCTATCTCCCTAAAGTTTATAACTAGAAATTTCGATCTGATTTGAGGGCACCAGTTGAGAAAATTCAGGAACGATTTAGTTATAAATTAGTAATTGACTGTTAAGTTTCAAAATCCCTGACTGGTGGTTACACTCAAATTTGGAGTAAAGAATTTAATATTAAAAAAAAAAAAAATGTGGAATAAAAGGATCAGATAAGTTAAATTTGTAATTTAGGTAATCCGACAACTAAAGCGTTGCGGCCCCTTTCAATCGGAAATAGAATCATTTGTTGCTGGCTACCTCAAGCTTTAAGCATTTCCTTCAAATACCTCGAAACTTGGAAAATTATTTAAAATTTGAATTTTGGTTATTCCAAATTGTTGAATAAATTGAAATTGAAAATTCCATGGTGAATGACTGATAAAATAAGTCCAACGAAAAACAAGTAAATTTTGACATAAAGTTAATTAATCAAAATAATATAACCCTTTTTCGGGCTTACCTAGAAAGTTTAACACCCTGGTTGATCGTCGGCACCTGTTGTTGGAACTGGCACTAACTTATTTATTCGCACTCGGCACTCTTAACGAAGCTAAAGTGGTTTAATAAAAAAAATAGTTTAAATTTGGAAAATTTAAACAAAATCGCAAAGGCAGACACACGGATATCGACTAGCTATAAAGACAGTCAAAAACCGAATTTCCTCAAAACAAATGTGCCAAAACTTTAAATAGGGGACGCTAACTCGCCTACCCCCCTTCCCTTGTTACTCATTTTCCACATGTGTGGAATTATGCAAATTTGACTCTTACGACGCATTGGCATTCGATCAAACCTCGTTTAACTCGCTTAAAAATATTATTATTTCCTAGTTAGGGTGTTTTTTCGATTCGCAATATCAACATTATTAAACATACAATTTGTTAATCCATTGGACAATAAAATATAACACAGTAACGATAGCGAATCACCCCAATTACGCTGAAAGAGAAATTAAACTCCAAAATTGGTTGTTGTTCTGTCTGAAATTAATTGTTGAACTGAAGATGGTTAATGAATGTAACAACAAATTTTGTTTGTTAAAATTTTACGGAAAGCATACGGAAGAAAGACGTAAGAAAACTGCAAATTTCGTAGTACTACCCCTTGTTAGATGTCGCCCCCAGTACTACAGCGGTACTATTTTTACATTTTCACGATTTTCTACGTTTTTCTTACTGAAATTTCTACCTACTTCCCTTGTAAAACTATGTTAGTAAATGGGCAGTAATCGTACGGTGCAAGATTTGCTTACAATGATTAACTAAAGAAAATTGGTTTGTACATCAGAATTACGATTACTCCAGCTTAAATTAGGGTTAAATCGGATATCAAAATTTTCAAAAAAATACAGCGCGTCTCTCTAAAATAGTGGTTTTGTAACTTGACTTTGTTTAAACAAGAATTTATTTATTTCGCTCAATTTTCCCACGACTGACCACACGTGCAAGTGTAATCTGATATCTTATTTAAAAGTCTCGATCTGTAAGGCGTCTGTCGCCCCCTTAACTCATCGGACCACCCTTGGCTGGCGATGCTGGGTTTAAAATCTAAATTGCAGACACCAAATTCTAGTGGACCAATTCATTTGTGAATATTTTAAACAAATCGGCCGATTTACAAGGATTTAAACTAATTACGAAATTTTACTATATGAATTTAACAACCCCGAACAAAACTTCCTATTTAATGTAACATTTTATGAGAAATTTAAATGAAACATTATTTACGACAACCCCAGATCAATTGGATTATTTCCAACGGTGTTAATTTTAGTTAAATTTTGTTTTTGTCACTCAAAATACACGGTAACTCCTTTCTAAACGGATGTATGACTTTATTTATCGTTACATCTCTATTTTCATCCAATTTTAAACAACAATTAAATTATTTATCTTCTCGTATGCAAATGAATGCTTTGCTTGGTCGACTGGTCGAGTATGGTGGGCGTCTCGCCACCCTGATAACTTAGAGAAATACCACATGGCCTTTTGAAAGAAAAGAAGTTAATTTTGCGATTTGCAACGGTCTTAAATTCCAGGAAACCCTTCGTGGGAACGACTCTGTTTTTCTCAACATTCTGACATTTACAAGACATGTGTGTATTTAAAAATGGAAATAAATGGAATGCATAAATTGCACAGAAACAATTTGGAGGTCGTTAAGACAAATTTGAATTTGTTGAATTGAAGATGAATATTTTCCGCGATGGGAATAAAATAAAATTTATAAATACCGCGTTCATCACAGTACGTAAGATAAATGGCTGGATAGGATTAGCTGTCCGGAGGACAGGGGTGGTAGTCGGTAGTCTGTCTCTTACCCGGAGTGAGTCGATACGGGGGAGAAGCGATCAGGGTGCTGTCACCAGTATGGATTCGGTACTGTGCGAAGGGGGTTGGAGGTTCAGTTTTCGCGAATAACTCGGCGTACTGATCCAGCAGGGCGTTGAGTCGTTGCTTTTCGTTCTCTGGGAGTGAGGCCCCTTCCACAGGGCGAAGGTGCAAAGTCGCTAGGTGGATTCTTATCGGGCTGTCGTACCCGGAACTAGATTCCATTTCGTAATCCATTAGAGCGTCGGCTGCGTCTTGCATAATGTAGTCACTACTGCCGTGAGCTTGGTATGCACTCCAGACAGTTCTTCCGTCAGGTACGGCTGGGTGCGTGATGACGCTTGTTGGAGGCAGAGGTCCATTTTCTCTGGCGTCGTTGTCGGCGAGGGTGGCTTTCACGATTACCTTTTGCGTTGGGTGGCCGGTTGCTAACAAGTGTTTCTCGAGACCGGCGCTGGCGACACTGTAGCAGGCGACGGTATCTACGATGGCGGACTCTTCTACACCGGATATAGATACCGAGACTGTGGGGCTTCGTCGTGGTACCATGGGTTTCACGTTCAGGGCGTAGAACCCATTGAGAGCGCTGGTTCCGGAGGCGGTTACATTTCAGGTTGGGTCAGGTCAGGTCAGGACAATTTTTCCGGTGTATACCAGGACGTTGGCATCCGTAGCAGCAAACCTGTGTTGCACCAGCGGCGACCGGCGTCGTCGTCGGTCCAAGTCCCAGTCCAAGTCGAGTCATCCACTGCTGGAACATTTGGATGGCCATGGCGTCGTTCAGTCGGGGGGCTGCGACGTTGCAAAGGGACGGGCTTTTGGTGGCGATCATGTTTGGATTGGTAGAGTAAGACCGGTTGGACCGTCGTCAGTGCCTTTCAGTGCTTAAACTCTGTCGTTCAATTTTGGACGATGGAGACTCTTAGAGTAAGACCGGGTGGACCGTCTTCAGTGCCGTTCAGTGCTTAAACTCTGTGTTGAGCCGTGGATTTTGGAGTTTTAGAGTAAGACCGCGTGGACCGTCTTCAGTGCCTTTCAGTGCTTAAACTCTATCGTTCAATGTTTGGCAGTTGGAGGCTCTTAGAGTAAGACCGGGTGGACCGTTGTCAGTGCCGTTCAGTGCTTGAACTCTGTGTTGAGTCGTGGGTACTTTGCAAATGTTAGAGTAAGACCGGTTGGATCGTCTTCAGTGCCGTTCAGTACTTAAACTATGTCGTTCAATTTTTTGGACGAAGGAGACTCTTAGAGTAAGACCGGGTGGACCGTCTTCAGTGTCTGTCAGTGCTTAAACTCTGTGTTGAGTCGTGGACTTTGGAATTTTTAGAGTAAGACCGTGCATCCCTTTTATAGCCTGGCTGGGGATGATGCGGCACGCTCCGACGGCGCGCACCTGATGATGATGGTAGGGGCCCAGCGATTAGATTCTCGCTGGCGACGGTAGCGCTCCGAAAGGGTTAGTACGGGGCGCTCTGGTACTACATCCGTGATTTATACTACAACTATATTTTATTATTTTCGAAATATGCTTGTAACATATCCATAAGTTCGATCTTATTCATTTTATTTCACAACACGAAATTGGAGAAAAAAAATTAAACAAAAATTACGACAAATAAAGTTTATTTTTACAATAAATTTTTAGTTATTTGTGTTTCCATGGCTACAAAGTTCTATTTATTCCTAGTAATTTTATTTATTTATTATTTTATTTATTACTAAACTCAAAGGATAATGAGCTTAATATTCACCATTATGATGAAGCTTTAGCAGTCTGGGTTGTAGCAAATGAGAACGAAATACCAAAAATCCCACAATTTCAGAAGAATTGGGATAATATTAAAATCAAAGGAATAATTGCCAATGACTTAATCTTTAATTCACCTAGAGACTTAGCTCGTTTTAAGGCTTTGCAATGCAGAGAATTAGGATCTTGGTTACATGCAATACCTTCTCCTAATATTGGTACTCTTTTAGATAACACTTCCGTCCAAGTTTGTATTGGTTTAAGATTGGGTTGTAATCTTTGTACACCTCATATTTGCAAATGCAATGCGAAAGTTGACGAAATTGGAACCCACGGTCTAAGTTGTTGCAAAAGCAGTGGTAGATTTTCAAGACACACTGAAATTAATTCCATTATCAACCGGTCTTTAACTTCTATTCATGTGAATTCAACTTTAGAACCAAACGGACTGTCTCGGGATGACGGAAAACGCCCAGATGGGATGACTTTAGTACCGTGGATTAAAGGTCAACCTTTGGTTTGGGACGTTACTGTTGTAGATACACTTGCAGACAGTTACGTATTGAAATCATCTGAAGTCTCAGGTTTTGCCGCTGAAATGGCTTGCAAACGCAAACATAGCAAATATAGTTCAATCATTTCGTCAAACAACGTGTTTAAAGGTTTAGCATTTGAAACCTTGGGCCCTTGGTGCAAAGAAGCCATCGATTTCATTAATGTCATCGGAAACCGACTTATCGCGGAATCAGGCGATTCAAAATCAAAGAAATTCCTTTTCGAGAGGATTTCCCTTGCCATTCAAGGTGGAAACGCTCCAAGCATTCGGGGCACTTTTCCAGATTCCGCAATATTATCGGAAATTTTTGTATTATAAAACAAAAATATTTATGTAATTATGTTATTAATATAGATTTCTTCATTTATTTAAATACAGGCTGTTTGATGAAAAAAGCCTCAACCCATAACTTTTTTATTTATTACCCGATTTCAATGAACAAAAAAATCAAAGATGGTTTTTCAAGCGCTACAAAACAGCCATAAAATTTATTTTTTTTGGCGTTATCTTCAATAACTAACGATAGTCAACTTTTTTTTTTAAATGGACATGTAGTTTTTTAGGCTTGGTCTGGTAAGGTTTTTTTTTTTATGAATCTCATGATGTATTGAAAGTTGGTTCATAGCTAACTGAAAAAAAAAAAAAAATTTTTGTGGTTCAGCTTACTATAAAATTTTTACGAGTGCCGTGAAAAACAATCGGAATCCAAATACTATAAGGCTAGGGCCACACTACAGACTTTTCATCGGCCGACAGTTTAGTTGGTTGCTTAATAAGTATGAGGACTTATGTGAGTGCGCACACTAAAGCGATTGTAGTCGGCCGACAGATTGATCGAAAACAGTTTAGTTTACCTGGTGGGCGCGGAAGCTACCCAATAGGACTAAATTATCGGCCGATTATTTAGTCTGTAGTGTGGCCCTAGCCTTAATGTTATCTAAACGTCGGCTTAGAAATTTTCATCTGCTTTTTTAAACTTTTGTTATTTAAGTATAAAATAACAACATTGTCAGTCATGGAGGATAGCATTTGACTATTATTTTATGTTCGAGTGTAATAATAATCGTAATTAGTCAAAAACAAACAGTTAATAGAAAAAAATTCATGTTTTCCAAGAAACTAATAATAAAACTCTTCAAGATTGCACCTGAAAATTTTCAAACTCACACTTGACATTTGTTGCTATTTGTATTCCAATTGTTTTTCACGGCACACTTGAAAATTTCATAATAAGCTGAACCACAATTAAAAATTGTTTTTTTTTTTCAGTCAGCTATGGACCAAACGATAACTTTTAATACATCATTTGATTCAGAAAAAAAAACTTTACCAGACTGAGTCTAAAAAACTACATGTGTCCATTAAAAAAAAAAGTTGACTATCGTTAGCTATTGAAAATAACGCCAAAAAAAAATATATTTTATGGCTGCTTCGTAGCGCATGAAAAACCATATCTTTGGTTTTTTTGTTCATTGAAATCGGATAACAAATAAAAAAATTATGGGTTGAGGCATTTTTTATCAAACAGCCTGTATATGTACCCCTTTATAAGCAAATTGCGCGCACGGAGGAGTGTGAGATTTGGCATAGTTAAAGTTTATGTGGAGAAGAAGTGCAGAAAGATTAAATTTATGAATAATATAAAGGGCGTCTCCAAAAAAAGAGACAAATTCATAGCTCCTTCATTTATCGAAGGATTTTAATTATCTGTACACCAAATTAAACCCAAACCCAAAGTACTTCAAGGTTAAACTGTCAAAATATTTTTTTCAAATCCAGACACATACTTTTTTTTAGTAATTCTGATAGAGATTCTTATTCTGAAAAGAACAATGTATGACATTGTAACCTCATATAAGAAAAAAAAAAATAAAAAAATAAGACTACATTTTGAAACAAATGACGAGCACCAAGCGAGAAGCTATCAAAATTCATTGCGTTACAATGTAATAAATTAACCAAATTAAGTTAGTTGGCAAAACAAATGACAAATATGTAATAACATTTAGGATTGCACGTACAGAGCGCAGTTTAAGCATCGACGATAGTAGCATTTTTTTAACTTTTTTTTGTATTTTGGGTAGGTAAGTGTACACTTGTGTTCTTTTTAGAATAAAAATCTCCATCAGAAGTGTTAAAAAAATTATGTGTTGGCGTTTGAAAAAAAATATTTTGACCGTTTAGCCCTGAAGCCCTTGGATCTATATGTGAATTTATTACGGCTTTTTGTAGCCTATTTAGAGCCATTTAATTTGGTGCAAAAATAATTAAAATCCTCCGATAAATAAAGGAGTTATGGACTCAAATTCTTTTTCGGGGAGCGGAGTAAATGCGGAGTGAATTTGGAGCGAATGCGGAGTGGGTGATTTGTAATTGATTTAATCCCCCCGCAATGAAATCCACTCCAAGAGGGAGTTTATTTAGATTATTCATAAAAAAAAACCTCTTCGGAGTGAAATACAAAATTCTTTGACTATTAGTGGTTTTCCACCACATAAGTTAGTATTGAAAGTTAATTGCACCTTTTACCGATCAGAAACTTAAATGCAAAGGAAGCATTAGGCTAGGGCCACACTACAGACTAAATAATCGGCCGATAATTTAGTCCTATTGGGTAGCTTCCGCGCCCACCACGTAAACTAAACTGTTTTCGATCAATCTGTCGGCCGACTACAATCGCTTTAGTGTGCGCACTCACATAAGTCCTCATACTTATTAAGCAACCAACTAAATTGTCGGCCGACGAAAAGTCTGTAGTGTGGCCCTAGCCTTAGTCTATGAAACAAGGATACGCATCAAGTTTATGCATCGCAATGTTATTGATTGCGAAGTTTTAACTGGAACCGAACGCAATAAGAGAATTTTGATTCCACGTATAAATTTAACATACTCGTATTCAGGTACTATTTTACCATTTAATTTTCAAAGAAGTCAATTTCCAATTATAGCTGCATTTGCGATGATAATAAATAAGTCTCAAAAACAAACATTCCAAAAAATTGCAATTTTATTGAGGCAGCCAGTTTTCAATTGTACGTCGCAGCAAGTAGCGTTCGATCATCATTCAATGGTTTGAGATTTTATATTTCCGAATATAACGGCCAAGGGCTTTTAGCAAACGATGAAATTTTATTTTAAGTTCAATGGACAACATTTTATTTTTTGAACCGCCCGGTTTTTTTGTTTCAATAAAAAATATAGGTATAAAAAATACGAAACACGTGTTCTAAAAAAAAAATTAAAACATTAATCCATGATTGCATTGCTTTGAGAATTGTTAACTTTGTCTTGACAGTTTTGCTAAAACTTGGTTATGAACTGTTATGACTCAAACAATGAGAAAGTGGACATTGTTTCTCATGTACGATGTACGGGGTACCTATGTCGTAAAAATGCCATGGTCGCTGCAGATCTGTATCTACAGAAGTATCTAAATTTCAGCCACATTTTTGTTTATTTAAATTTTTTACAAAATGAGTTAGCCCTTATTGTTGGAACAGTTGGATGTGAATAAATGAACAAGACAACAACGTAAAGGGGTTCTAGCAGCGCCTTTAGATTTTTTTCTTGCGGGAAAGAGTCTACCAAAGACCTGTGCTTACTATTGATGAACTTAAAGAATTCGTGGTGGGTGCATGGCCATAACGCCAGAGACATTAAACAACATTCAAAGGTCTTCTTTAAACAGGGTTGACGCGTGTTTACTCCAAAATGGAATGCATGTTGAACAATTTTTGCGTTAGTTTTCTTTTTACGTTGTCATTTTGCTGATTAAATTTCCCACAATGTCATTTTGACGTTTGTAGCGAAAAACGCAATTTTGATTCAATTTATTATTTATATCAAACACAGTATCAAGCGGTAAGTGGAATTAGTATTTTTGGTTGCTTCTAAGAAAATTTCAGAAATACCCCACAATTGACTCATACTGTATAATTTGTAAAAGATAGGCAAATTAACTGTGTAACCTTGGCGAAACCTGGCCAGTGTAGCAATAAAAAACCTAACGAAATGTCAAAAAACGCGTTATTGTTTTTTAAATATGGCATACCCAAACTATACCTCATTTTTCCCATCGTTCGTATTTTTCAAATAACTCGGAAATTAGTGCAAAATGACGTGTTTGTAAACGCTCGCAGCTGACGTAATAGAACAAAATTCAAAAAAATTATAAGCGATAATTATAGAGGTATATTCTTTGATAAGAAAAAACCTCAGTAACATTCAAACTTAAAAATTTAATGAAAATGGTCGAATTTCGACCGCTGGGCGACCTCTAGTAATTATTATAATTAATATTAGTTTTTAAGAATTTGATATTAAACATACACATAGAAACTGCAGCCTCAACACTTTATTTTTTACGTTAATTTAAATTTTTAGTTAGACATTTAGTTGTACGGCTACTCAAGTGTGTACGTAAAATATCAAGAAACAATTTGCTTGTCCTACTTTCTCGTATTCGTGTCGTTTATGTACCTAGTACATATTGCTATAGGTAATTGAAAGAAAATACATTTGTTCCAATTTTTTTTTAAATTGACATTTTTAATAACACAAAAAATAACATTATATTGAAAGTTATTATCTTCGCCAATTTTTTTGTTGCTTTTTCGTTTTATTTGACAATTGTCGGTGCAGTTCAGTTCCAGGCATTTCCAAGGTTTACTCGATCAAAAATTTTCTTCATTACAAAATTTTCTAACTTCTAACTTTGCAAGGCTTCATTTTGCAGCAAAATATCACGTAATCGAAAATAAGTGGAATAAATCGTCTATAAAAAATCCTCTATTTTTTCGTTAATCGATCGGTTACAGAGTTATACACACACGCTGTATATCTTTGGAATTCTTCATTTCATCAAGATACTAGGAGCGTTCAAATATAAACCGGAATTTGGCTGTAATTTTTTATTTAACTGCAATAAATATATTATTTTTACACTATTTCTTCACATATTCACCCTATCTAAGTCTATGCACTGTTGTCATCGTTGTGAGAGTTTCATAATGCCACGTTTATAGAATGTTTTTGGTTGGGCGCGAAGCCACTCATGCACAAACTCGGCAACACCATCATTGTCTTGAAATTGTGAGTCACCCAATGCCTCTTTCAGAGGTTCAAAGAGATAAAAATCACATAGTGATAAATCGGGACTATAAGGTAGATGTGGAAGAACCTCTCAATGCATTTTTTCGAGGACATTTGTAGTCAATTGGGCAGTATGAGATCGGACGTTATCGTGCAGCAGAATGACACTCCTGATTGAACAATTTCTCATTTTTGAACAAAATGCAGGGTTAACTTTTTCAGTAAGCAAGTCAAAATAATATGGGGCATTCACGATACGTCGTTTTTAAAAAAAATCGATCAAGAGAACACCGTGACCGTCCCAAAAGACGGTGGCCATTATTTTACCGGCTGAACGCTTAACCTTCGCTTTTTCGGTTTTGGGGAGTTTGAGTGGCGTCACTCTAGACTTCTTAAACTTGTTACACCATTAAAAAATCCTGAGTTTTAAGGCGGATTCTCCATAGTGTGCTTGAAGTCTTTGCAAAATATCACTTGGCTTGGTACTATGGCGGACAAAAAATTTTGAACGACTTGTTATTCCTTTGACATATAAATGTAAAGCTGGCTTTATGGTCAACTAACCTCATTTTTTATTTTTGCCTTTTTTGTCATGTCACCAGTGACAGATTAGTCAATCATAGATTAACACAAAAATTTTGGTGTGCCTATGTCGGCTCACGAATGGTGAACGTGGATGAATCTTAATCATTTCGTCTTTGCCGTCGAAATTGCGAAAGTCGCTGCAACCCCTAGGCTATCGAGTGGTGTAGAATGTAGATACGTACCTAAATATCTAGTTCTTAGAGGTTTAGCATCAACACAAAATCAGGAATGTCTTCATCATAGATGAAACCAAATTTAGTTCTGTTTACGTCAAGACAGAAAGACCCAACAGGTTGTATTTTGGTACGCAAATATCAAAAAATTCAAAGTACAGATCAATCCACAATACTAACAAATTATAACATGTATTTATTAAACATAAAATTAAAAATGTAAAATAAAAAAACTTTACAACTAAAACTGAAGAAGTCAATATTTGATCATTGCCCCATTTTGTTGTACAACCAAGAGCAATCTATTCCTCATGGACAGGCACAGATTTCGATGATAGTTCGGGGGTGCCGCGTTCTGTTCCACGGAAGACACCCGCCTTCTTCCAGAACCTGGACGCCGAACCACCGTCCCAGTGTGTTGCCACTTCCGCATAATGGCATGGATAGTGCCCTTCGATAACCCTAAATTCGTCGAAATTTGCCCATACGACATACCCCTCTGGTGAAGGGTTACTATTTTGACTTTAATAAATTCAGATACGGCTGGCATTGTATCACTAAATTTGTTACACAGTCTAGGACTGCTTTACAAATCTATGAGAGACGTTTACTTCAAACTGTCAATTTTTCGTCTTAATTTATAAACGTCATAATAACAGTAAAGGGCAGCTTACATTGACATTTTTTGATATGCCAACATTTGATCGTTCAAAATTTTTCCGTCATTTCAAAAAAATCGGTGTAGTCCATTCCTTATTGTCATTAACATTATGATTGATGTTTTTACTTGTCACTTTTGAAAGTCAAGCAAAATGCCATCGGTATCAAATTTTAATAAAATTAAAATAGTAACTCTTGCACAAAGAGGAATGTCCCAAGCTGAGATTTCGATGGACCTTCGTATACCTAAAAGTACAATTTCGTCCATTCTTCAGAAATGGAAGCAAAATGAAACTATTGAGAGACGCCAAGGCTCAGGGAGGCCTAGCACATCTACTGCAGAAGAAGATAATATCCTTCTCAATAGGTTACGCAATAGCCCTTTCATGACGGCTGTTGAAGCGGTAAATACAAGCAAATACAACGGAAAGGAGCGGTCGATTTTCGGCAAACATATAGGCATGGATTTCAGTAGATAGCCCCGGGATAATGTTGCATCTAGAAGATCAGCTCAACAGTGATGTGTTTATGTTAGGATTCTTGAAGACGTGATGATGCCCTCAGTTTCAAGAATTTTTCCGAATTTTAACTTCATATTTCAACAAGACAATTGTTCAGTGCATACAGCATATAGGGTAGCAGAATGGTTCAGGAATAACAGCATAAACGTTCTTGATTGGCCGAGTCGCAGTCCTGATTTGAACCCTAAAGAAAACATGTAGGGACTTTTGGTTCGTAATTTGCAACAACGACAAGTGATTCGGAATAGGGCAGAACTTTTGACTGCGATTACTAATGCATGGCAATCATTACCTAAGAATTATTACAGAGATTTATGCCTCTCCATGTCGCGTCGTGTAAGGCGAGTTATTGATGCCAATGGAGCGATGACCAAGTATTGATTTTAAACTTCATTCATTTTATCTTTTGATTTAGCTAAGTACTTAAACAAAAATAAATGTTTCATTTCCTTGTCTTTGCCTTAATGTTTTTCGTTTGATTTTTTTAAAACTACGGCATACTCGTATAATTTCCACGGTTCTCTGTTTGGTGCTTTAATCCAAAAATAGCCGCAAGTCTGCCTCTAGTGCCACTAGCGGTCGTGTGGTAATTGTGTAAGAGTAGAACTTGTCCTTTGTATTCACAAAATTTGAACTGATGGACTGAATGACAGATTGTCAAAATGACAATAACGATAAAAAAGCGAGGTTATTGGTGCTTAAGGGTACTTTACACTTTATGTCAGGGCCTTGAAAGTGACGGACGAAATTTTTTGGCCGCAATAGTACCTTCGTTCACAAGAAATTTAATTATTATGCGTTGCGCAACGAAAACATGAAATGCTCTTGAATTGGGGCCTTCTTCATATACGCGGGTTCGTTCAGCCACGAGTAGGTCGAAACCCCGCTATGACCTCCAGTGTCTCAGTCGATGCCGTCCTGTACGCGCTGCTCACCCTCGCAGCGTCTGGCTGACGATTCTTCTGAGATAGTTCCTGTACCTCTCTACCTTCATGGCATGTTCCCATATAGGGGCTCCGTACAGATGAGCCGTCTTCGACTTGCGCGTGCTCTTGATTTTTATGATGTACTACTGCGGGCAAAAAAAGTGGGACATCAACGTCATTGTCTTGACTTTTAATGTGAAATAACCCTTATCTGATTCTAACCCTACTTTGAATTGTCATTAAGTATTGGAGATTGTAGGGAATAAGTGTAAGTAAGCACGTAGTGAATATTTATTTAATGCAAAGTCCCAATCAAAATCTACCTTTATCAGAAGAAGAGGGCATTTGGAAAAGGAAAATAGGAGTATAAAATAAAATTTTAAACTGTCAGCTAGAATAGTGTCAAATTTCTATGACAATAATCAAAGGCAAAATGACAATAAAGCTTGAACTACATTGAATTTTTCAAAACTGACAGAAGTTTGATGTCCCACTTTTTTTGCTCGCAATAGTACTCGATTTTTTTGCAACCGACTGTACATTCACTAACGGTCGTGGAGAAATAACTTTCTCCACGACCGTTAGTGAATGTAATAATTCCGAAATGATTTTTAATAATAGAAAGTAAAAATTCTCACCCTTGTGATTGGAATGTTTATTCTGAAACACTTGCTTCTTATGCGTTTTGCATGTATTTTCATATATTATACAACTAGAGGATTGAAAATTCTCGATTACGAGATTACGAGATTTACGAGACGTGTTGCCCGGAAACACCACGAGATCGAAGATCGAGTGGTGTTTCCGGCAACACGTCGAGTAAATTACGTTGTTTTCAAATCATGTTTATAAAATAATTATTTTGCCTACATTGATTATAATATAACAATCCCCAGTTTAGAAATATTTTTAGTTTGTCAATACAGGGTGTTTTCGAAGTTGAGGCGTTCCTTGTAACACGAGGTACTATACATTATTCTCAAAAATTTTAGCTTAAATCTTCTTAGTAAAATGTTTGTATTAACGGAGATAATTAATTGTATATTTTTATTGTTTTCTAAAATTTTGAGTCCGGTCCTGTCTATTTCTCCGCTGTACTAGATTAATAACTGACGTGGCCCAGGATGGTGTCCTTCTCGAAATCGCTCTGCGTACTCTCTGGACGCCGCAGCTGCATTCTGATAACGTGATAACATTGCCAATATACATTAGCAACATATCTGTGAGCTCATTATTTTCGTAATGATTAAGCCATTTCGACTAATTAGATGACAACTCTGACAGTATTTTTGATTAACGTCCATGCTCATTTGATTTTTTTTGTCAATTCTAATTTCTAACAAATCAGCGCAAATTTGAGCAGGACCGGTTTAAAAAATTTTAAAAAAATTAACATATTGTATCTTCATTGCCGTACACATTTTACTAAGGTGATTTTGGCTAAAACTCTTTAGAACAACGCATACTATCACATGTTAAAAGGAACCCCTCAACTTCGAAAACATCCTGTATAATTCAACAAGTGGTGGAAATTTAGAATTGAGACAAACTATATAAATATATTCCTATAGTAAATTCATTTTTGTAATGAGGAACTAAAGTTACTAAATTTAGTAACTTTTGTTTTGTGAACAGACCTTTTTACCGCGAATTTGGGCTTTGGGCAACACACACAAGATGTTTTCTACAATCGCAACTATCACTACTACATATTATTTTATTTGGACCTAATCAATGTAATAGCTTCTTAAAATCAGAAACCAATTATTCACAATATTGACATTAAAAGTACAATAATTACAGTTTTTGAAAAGTAATCCATGCTCTGGAAGTGTGCATTCTGGTTCTTTTGCTGCATTTACAATTTCGGGATATGTACACGAAAACGCTTCCTCAACAGTTTCCGTTCCTTCTACAGGCTTTTGAGCAATATTTTTTGTAAAAACACAAAGAACACCGACACAAACTGACACAACAATTCTTTCTGTTTATTCGTTGTCACTAGTTACAATAACCACTGGACATCTGATTTTAACAAAAAATTCGAAGAGTGAGCGTTTTGTACATTTTGTCGCGCGTGAGCGACACAGTGACAGTCCTTGTAAAAAACAATAGCAACAGCCGTTGCCACAGGAAAAAAGATGATGCGTTTTTTTGAAATATGATACAGAACAGACTTCCAGTATGAAATAAAATACATTAGGATACTACTTGTAGAGCTTATTTCATCGAAATGTACACACCTTAAAACTGCGCCAGAAACCAAATTGAGCTGGCGCATCCGCATTATCTTCGCATTCAACAGCGGCGTAGTGTATGTTTTTGGTTATTTTCATTGTGTATCTTCTGAATTGTTCTTGGTTTTTAAGTTTATTCTGGTGCTATTAGTGAAAACCTTTCAAGTTTGCTTTGTAAAAACATTTATTTCATACTGTCCGGTAGATGCTCGATTGCATCATCAATTTGAGTCCGGTAGGCGAGTTATAACAGTATCAGAGCCGGAAAGTGTCACTTAGCAACACCTACCGGACTGTTTTCCTTTTATACATCAAATCTGACATTGAAAAGTGAAGAAGTCAAAAAATATTCGATCTAAAAAAACAATAGCAACGGCCGTTGCCACAGGAAAAAAGGTGATGCTATTTTCACAATATAATGTGATTTGTTAATTTTTGAAATAAAATTATGATGCACAAGAGACTTCCAGTATGAAATAAAATACATTACGATATACATCCGGTAGTACTTGTAACAGGTACTCGTTTAGACATTATGGATGAGGCGACGTTAGTGCTCTACTTTTGTCCGATAGTGTACATCCGGTAGTACTTGTAACAGGTACTCGTTTAGACATTCTAGACTCGGCTCCTAACGTCGCCTCGTCCATAATGTCTAACTCGTACTGTTACAAGTAACCTATCGGACTTATAACGTAAATTACTATTATTGTGTTCGCGCATTGTAAAGTCGACAGTTTTTTTTTGTTTTAATTTAATATTAAAAAGGTACGCCACTGGGCTACTCCCCTCTATTTTCTTCGCGCAGTTTTCTAACTCCCCCCCATGTACATCTCGATGAAATAAGCTCTAACAGGTACTCGTTTAGACATTCTTGACTCGACTCCTAACGTCGCCTCCTCCATAATGTCTAACTCGCACTGTTACAAGTAACCTACCGGACTTATAACGTAAATTGCTATTTTCGTACCAAACACCTCTTTTGTCCATACAACAAAATAACGCCATTCTTTTTTGCTGATGTTCAACTACCACTGAACCTGATACATGTAATTTTCATTAATTTGTTATTTTATTAATGTGGCTTCGGTAGCCTCATAAGGTGTCAAATATTTTCCTTTGTACGGGCATTTCACTTCAACAATAGCATCTTCTTCAACAACTATTTGATCTGGAGTGAGGCAGCTAAATAAGGAAACTCTGTATCCACATAAAGACCACTTTCTTCTGTTATGAGGTTTGTTAATAACTTTTTGTCGTATTTACCACATTCACATAAAAGACACTGCAGAAAAATATACCGGGTGATTCAGATTGGTATTCGCGCCCCTATATCTTTTTTATTTTAAGAAAAAAGTATAGCAAACCATATATATTTGTAAATTGCTTATGAAACTACAATAGATGACGTTGTCAAATCTTCTCTACGATGACATATGTCAAAGTTAAGACAGTCAACTTTTTTTTTAAATAGTACACTATACATTTCTTAGCCTATTCTTGTAATAGTTATTTATGTGACGAGCTTAGTAAATTAATCTTTAAGGGCGCGCTGGCACTTGTTGGACGAGTGACGTAAGGAACGAGTCTCCATAAGCCAGTAAGCCCAGTAAAGATTAATTGCTAAGCGAGTTGCATACAAACTTTTATTTCCACCTTCAGCCTTTAAATTTCGTTTTTTAATTGTTATTTATGTTTATAAAAATTTTGTAATGAAAGGCGGTGAGGCAATTATACCTACGTCGTCATGGTGTTGAGATAAACAACAAAAATACTGTCAGAAGTTTTGTGAAATTTGTTGCAAAAAGAAAGAAAAGAAAGAATGGCTTTAATGCCCGATGAAGACTTTGAAGGCGATTTTCTTGAAATGCAAGAAAATAACCACGGAATTACCAACGCTGCAAGTGCGGCTCTCTACTGATTCGATCCCAGGAGCGATATGAAAATGACTTGCGAAACGGATCAAAATGCATTATTAACGTATGTAATTGCAACAATTGATAGTTAAATTTGCTTGTGTTTGTAATAAACATTTAAAAAAAATAATTTAATTAGTTTTGATTATTTATTTTTTGATGAGCCTTGTAAAGTCTTTACAGGTCTCTTCTGCGTGCCTGTTAAATATTACAGGGCTCTGCCTGTAATTACCCATTTACTTAGTTACCACAAATACCTATAAGGTGTCATTTACTTAGAAGGTGGAAATAAAGCTTTTTTTTCTACATTTGAATGTGTAAAAAAAGTTGACACTTACATCAGAAAAAAATCGAGAAAAAAAAAATATGATTTAATTTATTCGAAAGTGTTATTTTCTAAAAAGAGCTAGTTAGCCATGGAGACAATTGAATTTTAACATTAATAGCGTCAATTATTAAAGTACACTTGCTTTCAAAACTTTCGCGTACACATTCAAAATCAAGTAACAACGATTTTGCTAAATTTAAGCAGTGTGAACCGGTAATTTTGAACTTGGGTAAAGATAACGTTGACAGCAATTAAAAAAAATTATGAGCGGTCTTCTACTCACGGTCCCTTCTTGTTCCCACCTCTTCTTTACTTATTATTTGTACTTTATTTAGCCCATTATGACTAGCAACTCTTCTTATGGACCACTCCTCTTTCAATTTGGAAAGCATCAAAACTTTGTCTTGTTCTGTCACTGTCAGTCGAGGGATTTTGACATTTCAAAAGTTTAAATGTCAGACCTGATTAATTACAACCCTAATTTAATACAGCGAAAAATAGATGTACGAGAAAGTTTTGAAAGCAAGTGTACCTACATTTAAATAAATAGCTATGTTATAACCTACATTTAAATAAATAACGATGATAACATCTGGCTTCGAAACCTAACTTCTTCCTGACTATACCGCTTTGAATGCATACACGATGAAAATATGTAGTTGAATTTTGATAGTGCATGAATGACATGATGAGTCTTGGGAATCGTATTCGAATTATTTGAATATTTCAATAGCTGACTATTAAAATTCGAATAAGTGTAAATTCTAATATTAGAATAAAATAAATTGAGGATGGATTGGGTATTTCACGGTCAAATAATTTTATTTTTTAGCTATGTAATTCTTAAAATAGTGAGATGCAGGGAACCAACATAACGCGAATTTAGAATAGTAAATTCAGTATGGATTTGGTATTTTGTCCGAGTCTCAGTTTTCTGGCCGAGGCGCACCCGAGGCTGGAAAACAAACAAGGTCAAATAATTTTATTTTTTGGCTACGTGGTAGTCTTGTAAATAATGACATTCAAGGAACCAACATAATGGGAATTTACAAATGTTTGGCTAACTAGCTCTTTTTAGAATATAACGCTTTCAACTTTTCTTACACATTCAAATGTAGAAAAAAAAGCTTTACAAGAATAGGCTAAGAAATGTATAGTGTACTATTTAAAAAAAAAGTTGATTGTCCTAAACTTTGACATATGTCATCGTAGAGAAGATTTGACAACATCATCTATTGTAGTTTCACAAGCGATTTACAAATATGTAATTGATTTCATATAAATGTTCATCAAGTGAGTTGTGCATTTGTAAAAGCACCTTTAAATTTAGTTACATTACAAAAGTCACATTTATGAAGGTAATGTCCAATAAATCTTTACTTGGTAAAAATACAAAGACAAAAACAAATAAGAATTACTTTAATTTAATCAGTAAAAAGACGTAACATTGCTTTTGAAATCAGGAATGTTAAAATGGACAAAAACTGAAAAATTAGTCAAATCGGGTTCCCGCAGAGCAAGCAACTTTGAAAGTCAAAGTCACTAGCTTTAGCTTTAATACCAACAGAAAATCAGATTTTCATGGCTTGCTTAGATGCACATTTATATGAAATTGAGTATATATGGTTTGCTATACTTTTTTCATAAAACAAAAAGATGTAGGGGCGCGAATACCAATCTGAATCATCCGGTATACAGTGTGAACATAAAGTTTGGAACAAAATTCATAGTAGGGTTATGTGATGTTTTTTTTGGAAAATCGCTCGGACAGGTCGATTTTATTTTGAAAAATGCCATCCTGTGACGTACAACTTGTTTAAATGACGTCGGAAAATTCGGACAAACTTCAAAAATTATAATATGTATAATTCGTTTTTTGTTTTGTTCGATATACTCCCGGGATGGAAATAACTCAATTGAAAAAAAAAAGATTTGAAGATTTGGAGAAAAATCTGAAAAAACGCATTCCAGCCTAAATTAAAATTACATTTGTTTTAAAATAATTCATCACAAACAAATTTATTGAAATTTGGTATGGACAAGACAACGTCTGTCGGGTCAGCTACAGCTAGTAAATAATAAACAAAGAATAAAACAACAGTTTGCAGTGCAGCCAATTCAGATTTGTAGGACTTGTCTTTCCAACACAAAATTTAATTTTATGGAGATATTTTTCCGTATTCAGGTACGGAACAGGACTTTTCGTAATCCTCTACCCTACCCCCTACTGAGCGTCTCTGACCAATTCAAGGTATTGTATTCTCAATTTGGTTGTAGGTCGTAAAATTTTATTGCATATTATGAGCGATTAACGGGCACAATGGTTGGGTTTGAAAAGGTTGAGAAGCGGCGCGTGCCGTTTGCCGTACAATGCAAATATACAAAATGTACAATACAACCCTGCTTAAAATATTACCTGCTAGTGGTAAACCAGGATTTATAAGCCCCGCAAGATCTTTAACTTGAAGTACCATAAAATTTTACGACCTACAACCAAATTGAAAATACAGTAAAGTCATCGTCTAGAAATAATCAATTCTGACTTAAATTGTAAATCATTTCACAATAGGACAGCAAAGCGTCTTATAACAACCATAAATAGTTTCTAATTTTATTGCCCCTTTGTCGTGCAGTGCCGACTCAAGGAAGGGCAAGCATCAGGTATATTTAGCAACCCCTACTTAGAGAAAGTCTACCTAAAGCATTTGTTCAAGAAATTTTGTCTTCAGTTGTCTACGATCTATGACCTGTCACAGTGTCTTTGACCTAGTAAAGTTGGAGAAGATTGCCCCCGGGAACCACGACTCTCCTCATCGTTGGTGGCCGACAAACGCGCCTATAATTTCAGGTGCAATTGGTGCAAAACAATATTTTTGCTTTGATCGCCTAAACACGACGCGAGAGAGAAATAGCCCTACTCTATCTTATATTGAATATGCAACATTATTCTATATCCCTAAAGTTTATAACTCGAAATTTCGATCTGATTTGAGAGCAACAGTTGCGAAAATCCAGGAACGATTTGATTATAAAGTGGTGATTGATTGTTAAGTTTCAAAATCCCTGACTGGTGGTTTCACTCAAATACGGAGTAAAGAATTTAATCTAAAAATGTCGAATAAATGGATAAGATAAATTAAATTTGTAATTTAGGTAGGTACTCCGACAACCAAAGTGTTGCGGCCCCTGTACAGGACCGACCTGTACCGTTAGTTTAGGTACCTGACCAGGGAGGACCGCACCCCACCACCCTCTCTTAAAAGCGAGACGATTCCCACAGGATAGAACAGATACGACAGATACATCAGATCAGTCAAACAAATTCAAACAGACATAACCATTTTTATACAATCATTTACTTATACTTTGTTAATGTTATTGTTTGGAAGTTATTAAATATTTAAAAATCAACAATTCTTTTCCTGCGGTACAACGCCGCAACATTTTGGTCCAATCGAGCCGGATCCGTGATCCAGTGTCAACAAATTGAAGAAAGTCGGATCCGTGATCCAGACAATCAAAAAAGTGCGATCCGTGATCAGCCAACGAGGAAGTCGAATCCGTGATTCATCTTCAGAAGCATCAACATTCAGCATCAACTTCAACAATAAACATTACATTACATTCAAGAATCCAAGCACCACTGTCGTCAATCATCAGCATCACAGAGCATCAAAACGTGAGTCTGTCAATTCCATCAAACCTTCCTACATTTTCCGTGCATGCTAAATTTGTATCACTACAACGTTGCATTTCTTCGCGTAATTTGTACCTAATCAATCAAATTCAAAATGACCATCGATCTCCCGGGTTGGAAAAGGAAACGAACCACTGTTAAATCAAAAATTACGAGAATTGAAAGTTTTGTCAAATCCTTTAAAGACGGTGACGATTTATGTCAATTAGAAAGTCGAATACCACATTTAGAAAACGCGTTTAAGGAATTTGAACAGTATCAGGATGAAATTGAACAGTTCGAGTTCGAGGAGGACGATAACACTCGGGAAGAAGTAGAGATTCAGTATCACAATACAGTAGCTAAAATTAAAAACTTGACCAGCAAAGTTAAATCTCCCAGTGCGTCTAATTCTCATAATAGCAGCGGTGGTAACAATCAATCGTCACCAGAATTAGCCGTCAAATTACCAGCCCTAAATTTACCACAATTTTCTGGGTCTTACACTGAATGGTTGCCGTTTTATGACACGTTTAATTCATTAATTAATAACAATGCAAATTTAAATAACTGCCAGAAGTTTCACTATTTAAAATCGTGTTTAAAAGGGGAAGCTTCAGCGACAATTGAATCTCTCACAATTTCGACAGATAATTATAATGCAGCATACGAGTTATTAATAAAACGGTATAATAACATACGATTAATTGCGCAAGAGCACGTTCTAGCAATCATCAATAGTCCAGTTATTTCCAAAGCAAATCATGTATCGCTTAGAAAACTGTTAAATGACATCACAACTAACATAGAAGCATTAAGGGTACAAAAACAAGCGGTAGATCATTGGGATTGCCTAATTGTCCCTCTAATTTGCGAAAAATTAGACTACACTTCGAGAAAAGAATGGCAAACCAAATTAAACACAGACATTCCAAAATTAAAGGATTTACTTGATTTTTTGGGAAAACGGTGCGAACTTTTAGAGTGTATGTCCAAAAACGACAAATCAAGTCAACACAATGAGAAACAAAAAACAAACTACAACAAGCAAACTAATCAGTCAAAACATCAAATTGTTCAAACAGTCATCAATAAATCATGCATACATTGCAAATCAGAGTCACATATGGTCTTTAAATGTCCAGAATTTCTCAATTTACCCACATCAGACAGAATCAAAACCATAAACAATTTAAAAGCATGCAGAAATTGCTTCAAATTAAATCACACTGCATCTGCTTGTAAGTCAGTCAATACCTGTCGAGAATGTCAACAAAAACACAACACTCTACTTCATCTTTCAGAATCCACGTCAGCTAACGACAATTTAACCTTATCAATTTCGAACAAAACAACTGTCTTGCTGGCCACAGCAATTGTTAAAATAGCAGATTCCGCCGGTAACTATCATAATTGTAGAGCAGTTTTAGACTGCGGGTCTCAAAGTAACATATTAACGAGCAATATGTGTAAAAAACTCTCGCTTAAAACCAAACATATCAATCTTCCTATATCAGGTGTAGGTGAAATAGAAACTCGTGTGAAATATTCAGCAAATGTTTCCATGAAGTCATGTTACAACTCGTTTGCGTTAAAAATGCACTGCCTAATATTACCAAAAATTACAGAACAATTTCCAAATCAAACATACTCGCGAGCCAATTTGAACATTCCCGATAACATTGATCTCGCAGATCCTCATTTTAATGAATGCGATAAAATCGATTTGTTAATTGGTGCAGAATTTTTCTGGAGGATAATAGGTTTTTCCCAAGCAATCGACATTCTCAACAAACAGATTTATTTACGACGCACCCTTTTAGGATGGGTCGTTACAGGCAAAATCATAAATGGTCAAAATAACAGCGGCAAACACTTTGTCGGCTTTACCTCCAATAAAAACCCAGACGTCGAACTTTCTAATCAATTGACAAAATTTTGGCAACTCGAAGAGCAAACCGACAATCAACCACCGTTATCAGCAGACGAATTTGCCTGCGAAAAACACTTCGCAGAAACGGTCAGGAGAGGTAGCGATGGTCGTTTTGTTGTTCGATTACCATTCAAGGGTGACGTGTTACTAATGGGACCATCAAATAAAATGGCCCTCAAGCGGTTTTATTCAGTTGAAAAACGGCTTCATCAAAATCCAACGTTAAAACGCGATTACACAACTTTCATGAATAAATATTTGCATTTAGAACACATGATGTTAGTTTCACCATATGTGCCAGAGGACAACAGTCATGCCAATCAATATTTTCTTCCGCATCATGCGGTAATTAAAGAATCAAGCTCCACCACAAGGGTCAGAGTAGTTTTTGACGGATCCGCCAAAACTACCACCGGAATCAGTCTTAATGATATGTTGATGGTTGGACCCACAGTTCAACAGGATCTGTTTTCAATTATTACCAGATTTCGAACTCATCAAGTTGCTTTTTCGTGCGATATTGTCAAGATGTATCGCCAGATCTGGGTTGATCCACGCGACACCGCATTTCAACGCATTTTTTGGCGTGATGATGTAAGGAAATCTGTCAACATTTATGAACTGAAAACTGTTACTTATGGAACGGCATCAGCGCCGTATCTAGCAACTAAGTGTCTGCAAGAATTAGCCATAGACGAACAACACAATTTTCCGTTAGCCAGTCCAGTAATTCTAAAAGATTTTTACGTAGACGATTTGTTGACAGGAACTAACACAATTTCAAATTCAATCGAACTACGAAATCAGCTAATCAGCGCATTAAGTAAAGGAGGATTCCAACTACAAAAGTGGGCCTCGAATTATTCAGAAATTTTACCTGCTCATGAAACAGGTGCAAATTCTACAGTTAAGCCTGATCATAAACATGAAGTTAAAACCTTAGGATTAGTCTGGAACTGTAAAAACGTTACTCTGAAATATACGGTAAATGCAAATTTCAAAGAATGTCCGACAAAAAGGTCCGTACTTTCAACTATTGCTCAAATTTATGACATCTTAGGATTACTTTCACCTGTCATTGTAAAAGCAAAAATTCTCATTCAAGAAATGTGGGCACTTAAGCTTGAATGGGATGATTCTCTCCCAATTCATATACGTGAAAAATGGATGAAGTTGTCAGATCAGCTGCACATGCTAAATACATTGCAAATACCCCGAAAAATAATATCAAATGCACAAAATCAAGTTGAATTGCATGGGTTTTGTGATTCTTCAATGGCCGCCTATGGTGCATGCATATACATAAGAACATGCGATGAAACAAACAATACATACAATACCGAACTTTTATGTTCTCGATCACGAGTGGCTCCGCTTAAAATCATAACTTTACCGCGGCTAGAACTGTGCGCGGCAGTACTCCTAGCGCGAATGGTTAACAAAATTTTGTCAACATTAAATCTAGAATTTAAATCAGTTTTTCTTTGGACCGATTCATCTATCGTTTTATCATGGCTTAACTCATCGCCAAATACTTGGAAAATATTCGTAGCAAATCGGGTAGCGGAAATTCAACGCCTAACTGAAGTCGACAATTGGCATCATATTGGTTCGAAAAACAATCCCGCGGACCTAGTTTCGAGAGGTGTGCTTCCAGAAAATTTAATTGACAATCACTTTTGGTTTCATGGCCCATCTTTTCTGTCAAATCACAAAACCGAGTGGCCAAACTCACTACCTGATGAAACGAAAACAAATGATTCAGAGAAACGTACCAACAACAAAGTTCTAGCGGTATCGGTTAAATTAGAACTTCCATTCCTAACAAAATACTCTTCTTTTGCAAAAACACAAAGAATTCTTGCATATTGCCTGAGATTTATACAAAATTGTTCATCCAAAAATGACTTAAAACAAACTGATAAAACACTAACCGTCGCTGAATTAAATAATGCTGCTAACATGATAATCAAACTTGTACAAAAACAAGAATTTGAATCAGAACTGGAAGAATTAACGAAAAACCAGCCAGTAAAAAGGTCCAGCAAACTGTTAAATCTAAATCCATTTTTAGACAATAACGGCATAATTCGTGTTGGTGGTCGATTAATTAATGCACACATAAATTATGAGCAAAAATTCCCAATCGTTTTACCATCTAAACATCATATAACAAAATTAATAATTTTAGATCAACATGAAAAAGAACTACACGCAGGGCCATCAGCCACAATTACGGCAATTCGCGAAAAATATTGGCCATTATCAGCCAGGTCAGTTGTGCGAAACTTAATATACAAGTGCCATACCTGTTTTAAAGTAAACCCTCAAACAACAGATCAGTTAATGGGAAATTTACCTTCAATACGGGTAACACCGTCGATGCCATTTTCAGCGGCGTGGACTATGCAGGTCCCATTTTAATAAAAGAGGGTAACCGCAGAAGCAAAAAAACAACAAAATCTTATATTGCTCTTTTCAAATGTTTTGCAACAAAAGCCGTTCATATTGAGATAGTTACAGATGCCACATGTGAGGCATTTTTAGCTGCTTTAAAACGCTTCATGGCTAGACGAGGAAAGGTCTCCTCAATTCATTCAGATAACGCAACATATTTTACCGCGGCAAACCGGGAATTAACAAAATTATTTACATCAGCAAACTTTCAAAACGAAATCATCCAGTCTTTAAAGCAACAGAATATACAATGGTACCTTATACCTGCTCGTTCTCCACACCGCGGAGGTTTTTGGGAAGCCGGCATTAAGGCAATTAAATTTCATTTAAAAATGGTTGTAGGCAATGCACTGTTTACATATGAAGAAATGCTAACAGTATTGGTACAAATCGAAGCGTGTATAAACTCCAGACCTATAACCCCATTATCCAGTGACCCAAACGACTTTTCCCCGTTAACCCCTGGACACTTCCTAATAGGACGCAGACTCACATCAAACAGTGAACCAGATTTAACATTAATTAAGGAAAATCTCCTCTCACGATGGCAAAGAGTTCAACAGGTGACCCAACATTTTTGGAAACGGTGGAGCAAGGAACATCTGAACACACTTCAACAACGAAACAAGTGGCGTCAACGATCACAAGAAGTTCTACAAGCAGGAACTCCCGTCCTCCTAAAGGAAGAAAATCTTCATCCCCTGTGCTGGCGTATGGGTGTCATTCTCGAGGTACACCCTGGGCAAGATGGACTGATACGAACAGCAACCATCAAAACATCCACAGGAATTGTGACGAGAGCCACGAACAGGATATGTCCCTTTCCGACCGAAGATTTTGAACAGGACCGTTCAAAGGGGGGCAGGAATGTACAGGACCGACCTGTACCGTTAGTTTAGGTACCTGACCAGGGAGGACCGCACCCCACCACCCTCTCTTAAAAGCGAGACGATTCCCACAGGATAGAACAGATACGACAGATACATCAGATCAGTCAAACAAATTCAAACAGACATAACCATTTTTATACAATCATTTACTTATACTTTGTTAATGTTATTGTTTGGAAGTTATTAAATATTTAAAAATCAACAATTCTTTTCCTGCGGTACAACGCCGCAACAGCCCCTTTCCATCGGAAATAGAATCATTGGTTGCTGGGCACATCTAGCTTTAAACATTTACTTCAACTATCTTGAAACTTGGAAAATTGTTTTATTATTTTCATGTTTTTCCCCTCGGTTGACTTATAAAGCTCAGGTCAAAAGCCGAAATCATGTTTATATCTCCTCTAATGCATAAATATCTGTTTACTATAATTACACTTTGAAAGTTGTTCAAATTGGTTGACAAAAATTTGTAAATTTTTACAGCAGCAGTTTACAACTTTGTACAAAAAAAATTTGGTATTTGACTTGTACACGTTTAATACATTGTATGTTTGGAATTTGTGATAGTAAAATTTACCGTTGACTCTATGTTGTGTTGCAGTAAGTTTAGAAAGATGGTGCAGATTACGGGGTAACCTACTATTTTATTTTAAAAATAAGGATCCGTTGTCAGAACCAGTTGGTGTGGTAGTGTTAGAACAATGTCAAGTAAGAATCGACCCTCCAATGGCATCTCCACCGCTGACAGCTGATGGTCATTTTCCTTTTTACTTAGGTATGAAGTACCCAAAGAAAATCAACATAAATAGCACGGTTTTATTTGTATTTTTTCAGTTTTTGATGGAGGTCTGTGTCAAGCTTTAGCGTCCATCTCGGATATTGAACGGTTGAGTTGGATGGATGCTATTAAATTAGCAAGTTATGAAGGAATAAGAGCCGAATTAAATGCTCTTAGACAGTGTTTGGACCGCAAACGCAATCACAAACCAAGTATAGATTTACAAACATGGAGATTACAAAAGGCACATATTTTAGGTAATGCTACTCACGAAAATCATTTTTATTTGGAACATGAAACACCGCCACGTATATTGTTTAAACTTAGACTAACGGGAAAATATGTTATCTTTTAATGAAATCAAGTTCTAAAGAATTCTTTCTTTTAACAGTAGAAAATCATTCAAACAGTAAGTTACAGATATTTGAAGTTATCAAATAAATGTCAGCTCTAGTTTTCCATGAAAATATTAGTTCTCTCTTTGATTAACTCAAACGGATTTGAACTTCTTTGTTTGGCCTTATCTAAAAAATAAGGTATTTATAAGGCATTCACATCTTTTCGGGACCGAGTTGGTTATGATCATTTAGTGATTTTGTTGGCAGTACCTCGGCAATAACTAAATTCCCGAAAGGAAATTGACACTTTTTGTGTTAGGTTAGGTTGTTTACAGTTTAGGGTTATATTTTCTGAATAGGTACTATCGCGGCCATCCAAAAGTGAACGATTTTTTTAAAAGTTTGATTTTTACTTTAAATCATAGGCGTTCTAAAATGTCAAAGTTTGCCATTAATTGTCTGTGGTTTGACACTAGCGTTAAAAAAATTATTGAAACAATTTTTTTAAATGCTACATCTTACTCCGATTCAGATACCTAGGGCTATTGCAAGGCTAGAAGAAAATTGGTCGTTGGCTGCTGTGGCGAGAGAATTACATTGCAGTAAGACTTGCATCTTCAATATAAAGAGTTGTTGGCAAGAAAACAGGCTTGAGAGGCCAATACGAATAGGTGTTGGAAAGGTTTCTTTACTAAAGTTTACTTTCATTTTAATAATGCATTAATTACTTCTCAGCCTCATTTTTATTAAACATTATTTATTACAACTTTTTATTATTAAAATAGCAACGTCTGCTGCACGAACGCCAATGAATACAGCTACAGTGCTATTCTCTAAAATTTTACTGCATAATGTAAAAAGTTACAGTATGTAGCTAACAGAGCAATGTAAGAAACGTCCTTACAGAGATACATAAAATTCGTATTCTCTAAATACCTCTGTACGTTGTCCAAGAAATTGCAATTGCAATTGCAATTGGTACTGGTCCCGTTTTATCGCCAAAAGAATGGGCCTTGTTCATGTTTATCTTTGTGATAGTAAGTCGGTATAATCGGTAGAACCCGACAGAATTAATATGAAACCAAACGTCAAGATTACATGTACCTACTGACATTTATGATGAATTGATGACTTACAGAGGCTTTACAGTGCTTATGGTGACGATTTGTCTCACCATAAATTTACATCGACTGTAAGCTATAGAATGTATGTTACAGAGACAATTTCCCTTAGAGAATACCATTTTGTGTTACAGACTGTAGCTTATAGAGTTACAGTGGGCGACTTTTGCTTATAGAATAGCACCATTAATCTCTAATGAAAAATACGGAAATTTTCGCAAGCTAGGTATCGTTCATTTTTGGATGGCCGCGATTCTACAGTTGCGGCCCCTGAGTTTGTACAAACTCAGACAGTGTGACAAATAAAAAATGTTGGCGGTGTAAGATGGTCCTAAAATTGAAGTTTATAAAATGTCACCCAACTGAAAGAAAGTCAGTGGCGTATAAAATAAGAAATTTGAAAAATGGAAAAATTCAAATACAATACAGTTAATATTTTATTGTATCACCGTTAGCATTTTGGAGTCTCCTCGGCATTGACAGAACTGTGCGTTGTACACCGTCCACAGATATTTGAATTTAATTGAGGCATTTTAAAAATTGTGCACGCTTCTGACTTACAAAAAACTGACACTGACATTGCCATACCGGATAACAGTCAAATTTACACATTACAATGTTTTTGAATTTGGCAGAATGTGTCAAAAGACATTGTCTGAGTTTGTAGGGGCCGCAACTGTAAATTGTTGCCGGATCTTTTAAATCTGATCTGCCCTTTTTAAATTAAATTAAATAGTTTAATAGAAATTTTTTATCGTATAAAATTATTTTGGCAATTTTGACTGTTCCTTTGACGGAAATTTAAATTATTTTTACGTACTTAATAAATCATTTAGTTTCTTACGAATATTAAAATAATAAATCTGGCAATCCGGTGACAAGAAAATGTCGAACAGACACTGACAGAAAAAAAATTACTTCTATTGCATCACTGAGTCAGTTAGTCCAACATGAAAAGAAAAAATCATAGCCAACTCGGTCCCAAAAAGATCGTGAATGGTTAATAGAATATCAGTAAACACAATCGAGGCACCTAGAGAACGAATAATTTTAAAAGTCTAAGAATTAATTATCTCATCTCAAATTCTACAAATTATGTTTTTCTAATTTGCTGTTTTAACAAAGCGGTTACCGCATTCGTTTTGAATGCGTTAATAAGCTATTAACGTTGGTAACACACATTGCCGGCAGCAAATTGACGTTGGTATTCTCTGCTATTGGCCGCATTTCTGGATAATTAATTCATCTTTAATTGCAATTTCACTTGCGAAAAATGACAATTATGTTTAGTCTAGATTCACATTTAGAATTTTACTTTTACACTTTTACCATGAAGTAAATGTGTCACCAGCTGTCACAAAATTCCCTAAATTACCCAAATTGATTTTATTTGTGAAAAACATGTATTTAATATGCAAATTAGAAAAAATAGCATTAAAAAACTCATTTTATAAAACATAAGAGCACTCGTCATTTACAGGCACTCCTGCCTGCAGCAGTGTGCTGCAAATCTGACTCGTGTTTTTATAAAACTCATGTTTTAATATATCTACAGGGTTATTCTAAATGATTGTAGTCGAAGTAGGCCATGCCCATGTTATTACATTTTTGCCGCTTTTATGAGAACTGTCAATTTTGTCCCTGTCACTGTCATTTTTCAGGTAAAAAGTGCGGTCGATGAGATTTTTATTTATTTTTGTTAAATTAACGATTGAATCCAGAAATATTGAGTTGTTTTGCAATCAATTTTTAAAATATTGAGTTGTTTTGCACCCAATTTAACTCCCGTGTGTGAACGGTGTGTACTCACTTATTCACATCATTTTGATGTTTTTTTATGTGGAGCGGCACCCAAAAAATTTACATTCAGTTTTCACGCCTTCGACTACAATCATTTATAATAACCCTGTACTATTATAGTAATTTACGTTATAAGTCCGGTAGGTTACTTGTAACAGTACGAGTTAGACATTATGGACGAGGCGACGTTAGGAGCCGAGTCTAGAATGTCTAAACGAGTACCTGTTACAAGTACTACCGGATGTACACTATCGGACAAAAGTAGAGCAACAAAATTGTTGTTTGAATTGTAACTAAAAAAAGTTTTAGAATTTGGAGATTTTTTTAACTAATTTTAATGAATTACCACCTCTTACGTTGAGTAATACATCAGACAAAAATGGTACAATTTCTGCATAGTTTGGCTTCAAAAATGTTAATATTAAAAATTAATGAAAAAACCATTGCGACAAAAGTAGAGCAACACTTCTATACAAAACGATTTTATTTAACTTATCGAAAACAACAATTAACAAGAACATTAAAAAATAACAATTATCTATAGTACTACTCTAATAATTAATGGAATATCCATTATTATTTATAATCGCTCTACAGCGCCGTGGCATTGAGGAAATCAAATTTTGAATGGTATTGTCTGGAAGGTTTGCCCAAACTTCATTAATTTTTTCAAGCAATGCCTGTGTATTAGGAAACCGAGTTGTGCGAATTCGACGTTCTACCTCGTCCCATAAGTTTTCGATCGGGTTGAGATCTGGAGACTGTGCTGGCCACTGCAAAATCTCAACATTGTTATTCTGAAACCATTCCTGAACAAGTCGCGCCGTGTGTTTAGGGTCGTTATCATGTTGAAACACGAAACGCAAAGGCATTTCCCATTCTGCATATGGTAGCATTACATTTTGCAGAATGTCCCGATAAACAAATCTGTCCATGATTCCCTCAATACGGTGCAAGGGACCTACTCCATTCCACGAAAAACAGCCCCATAAGAAAACACTCCCTCCTCCATGTTTAATTGTAGGCGTAACGTACTTGGGATTGAATCTGGTGTTAACTGGTCGTCTTACACGTTTCATTCCATCAGAATTGTACATTTTATAGCGAGTTTCATCGCTAAATAAGACTTTTTTCCAATCGTGTCCAGTTAATATGCTCTCGTGCAAATGCAAGTTTCTGTTTCTTCTAGAAACAAGGGGCTTTTTCGCTGGACGTCGACTAAACAATTTTGCTTGTACCAATCTTCGTTGAATTGTTCTTGGACTAACCAGAATTTCCGGAATTTCTGCAATAATTTGTGGTGCAGATAACCATGGATCATTTTGAGACATTCTTTTAATCCGTCTATCCATTAAAATAGTAGTTTTTCTGGGTCTTCCTGATTTTGGAATTTTGTCTAAGTGTCCTCATCTGTTGTACGTAGAAATTATTTTTGACACGCTGTATTTCGGCAAAAGAAACTGTTTCGAAATAGCAGACTGTTTCTTTCTTTCTAAATGGGCATTTATTACCATCTGCTTTAATTCTTTGCAGATAGGGATGCCTCGTGGCATGACTAAAATTATGTGGAAATAACTAACAATAATAAATTGGAATATTTTAGTTCTTACTTCAAGGAAAGACTTTATTTTATGAAAAATTCAAAGTGTTGCTTTACTTTTGTCGCATAAACGGCGTGCACTTTCGACGATAAAATTTCTTAAATTGCTTTGTGTTAATATTATAAACGATTAGTTGTCACAGGCGACAGCCGCCTATTTGGGATTAAAAAAGTAATGAGAATTTGTTTGTATTTCTGCCATTTAAATATAAAATATTCAATTTTTTCCTTTTCTTTTTTGAAGTTGCTTTACTTTCGTCCGATAGTGTATATCGTAATGTATTTTATTTCATACTGGAAGTCTCTTGTGCATCATCATTTTATTTCAAAAATTAAAAAATCACATTATATCGTGAAAATAGCCTCACCTTTTTTCCTGTGGCAACGGCCGTTGCTATTGTTTTTCTAGATCGAATATTTTTTGACTTTTTCACTTTTCAATGTCAGATTTGATGTATAAAAGGAAAACAGTCCGGTAGGTGTTGCTAAGTGACACTTTCCGGCTCTGATACTGTTATAACTCACCTACCGGACTCAAATTGATGATGCAATCGAGCATCTACCGGACAGTATGAAATAAATACATTGAACTGAAGGCTCTCAATTTTTCTCCAAGAGAATAGACGTATTCAAGATTTGTTGTATTTTATTCACATTAATTCTGAAATTGTTCTAACCTAAGATATACATCACGATAATTCCAACTGTCTGCGCTTCACACATTGATTACGTGAAAATAATTTTGTTTTAGTAAAAAATAAAAAAGTATTGTATGAATATCAATCAATGAAAAGATTGTTCTTAACATCTCATTTAAACATTTTAAAATTTAGCAATTTTTACTTTTGACTGTACTTAATATTGTTAATTGTTATTTTCTAAAGTTTATTTGGCCCTTTCCAATTTACAATAAAATATCTGTATATTTTACCAACTCATTAAGAAATATTACACAATAATGAATTCCAGAAAAAAACACTTAAAAATTGTCGTATGTAAAATGTTTCGACACCTTATTAGGCTTAAATTTGTTTTTTAATTCCTAGTGTACCCGATTGGGAGTTTTAAGAAATAGTTATGGTTTTTAGTTATTTGAATTTTAGATATTATTTTTAGACGAGACGTTTAAAATTAAAGTGCAAATTTATTTTATAGATATAGCGGAGGTTCCTATTTGTGAAATATCCTTAGCTTGCGACAATTTATTGTGTGATGGACATGGTTGTCCTCCAAATCCTTCTTTAGTTGTAGACGTTTATATGCCTACAGCAAAATTATGGGTACAGTACGGACGTACAGAAATCATAGAGGTGGGAACTGTCTTTTCATTACATTATTTTTATTATATTATTTCTTTTTAGCGAAGTAGTAATCCAGGTTTTCTGAACACAATAAGTTTCAGAGCAAGTGATGGTTTAAGCTGTGATTCTCGTGTTAGATTTACAGTTTTCGATGTAAGAGAAAGAGTATCTCATACTGCCATACCATTGGGGTCTGCATGTGTTCTCTTAAGTGTTATACAAGATTCATCACGTTTGCGCATTCCTCTAATATCTAGAACTCAATCCACTGTTGGCTTTCTCTCGGTTAGTGCTTGGGCATTAGAAGCAGAAGATAGGGGTAGCAGTACCGAACATACGCCATGCAGAGTACCACCTCATAATAATGGACAGGTAAGGATCTGTCAAAAGTAATCTTTGAAGCAAAAGGTATGACGTTGTCGTAGTCGAGCATTTCGTTAAAGATAAAAATTGAAGTGTACACTTCTTCAGATAAAGGATTTAACTTGACTTACAAATGATGCAGATTATAATAGTAGCTTATTTAATCAGTTCCTGTGTAAATTGGGTTTTTTTGGCACGAGTGGGCCATTTTAAAATGCGAGTGAAACGAGCGTTTTAAAGGTCCATGAGTTGAATACAACGTTTTTTTGTTCGACGAACTCCTTAAAGGCTTCAAATCGCTTAAAATCTTTAAAATTAGCTTGACGTTTCGATTTGACAAGTTGTGACATTTATCAAAATCCGTTCATAGACTCCGTCCACTGATAGATTGCACTTTTTTAAATATCCTTAGATAACAAAATCCCCAAACCATAACATTAAAATATTATCAAAGTATCGTAGATTGTGTTGGTAATACCTTGAAACATTCGCGCCACTGATTCTCATTGGTTCTTATAAAACCCACGCGAAAAATAAATTATATGACATTTCAAATTTGAAACTGTCAGTGCTGTCAAGTGGTTTAAGCATTTAGATTTGCGATTTTTCATCTTTAGAGCTATGTTTGGCGTTCCTCTGGTTTTAAAAGTTATTAGTTTTGATCGTGCTGCTGTTTTGATCTGTTCCGTTGCGATTTTTGTTGATTTTTTTGAATTTGTGAAGTGAGTGCGTGCCTCAAGAATCTAGCATAATGAACACTTTAAGTGACATTACAAACATCGAAAATGATTCAGAGGTAATTTTTGTTCATGCATTAAAAAAATCTTTTGTTTGTGTTTAGCCATTTCCGAAAAAAGCTGGATATTTTAATTTCAGTAGCCAGCTTTTTTCGGAAATTAGAAAATGTAAGTGTAATTAAAATACGTTTTTTATGCACACTGTTGTTATTTCAGACCAAATTTAACTTAAAAAGAATCAAATTTTATAAAAATTATTAATCTTAAAATTTCAACGAGTATCAATCTTGTGTTTTCGAAGAAAACCTGTGAAAAACTTAGAAACCTCATTAAAAGTAAACGTCATGAACAACAACAGAGAACATCGTCATTTATCTGAAATCGGGGTCGTTAAATTAGTGACTCTTCTCCAAGAAGGTCATTCCCAACAAGAAGTTGCCCGAAGATTAGGTGTGAGCCAGTCTGTAGTAAGCAGAGCTTGGCGGAGGTATAGGGAAACTGGTATCTATCACAGACGACAAGGACAGGGTAGAAAAAGGAAGACAACGTATGCAGAAGACCGTTTATTGAGAATTAGTGCAAAAAGAAAGCGGTTTTGCACCGCAAGGGAATTAAAAAATGACCTCCAGCTCGCCACTGGTACCACAGTCAGTACAGATACCATTAGGAGAAGACTCAGTCAAGCTGAACTCAAACCGTACCGACCTGCTACTGGGCCAGTTTTAACCGCAGCTCACAGAAGAGCCCGCTTACAGTTTGCCCATAGACATGCCGAGTGGCAAATTGACGATTGGAGACACGTTTTGTTCACGGATGAGTCAAGGTTCTGCCTTTCCACTAATGATCGTCGTAGAAGAGTTTGGAGGAGGCCAGGTGAAGGATTTGTTCAATGTGCCATACAAGAAGTGGAACGGTTTGGTGGTGGATCAGTTATGGTTTGGGGTGGAATCACTTTTGAGGATCGTACCAACTTGGTGGTTGTAAACAGAGGTTCAATGACTGCAGTAAGATATAGGGATGACATAATAGCCCCTGTTGTTAAACCATTTGGAGCCATACATCGACCGGGATTTGTCTTTATGCATGATAATGCTCGGCCGCACATTGCGAATGTTGTGCGACAGGAACTTGTTGCGGCTAATATCAATGTTTTGGAGTGGCCACCACGGAGTCCTGATCTTAATCCAATTGAGCATCTCTGGGACAACCTTGACAGAAAGATCAGAGCTCTCGAAAATCCTCCTCGCACGTTGCACGAGCTATCCATTAGGCTGCAAGAAGTTTGGACAGCAATTCATCAAGAGGAGGTTGCTGCACTAATTCAAAGTATGCCTTCAAGAATTGCAGATTGTATAAAAGCAAGAGGTGGGCACACTCGTTATTAACACTGGAGTTACTCAATATTTATTACTTACTTTCTTTTTCTAATTGTTAAAATGTTGAAATAAGTATAGTTGTAAATTTAATAAACAGTTCCAAATTCCATAAAATGATGTTTAGTGACAATGCCAGTAAATATAATTCATGATTCTCATGTAATTTTCAAACGTGATTATATTTTCTTTAATATCCCTTAATTTTGCTGCGAAGTGTATATTTCATACCGCAAGAGAATAAAACATTCCGCCAAATATAAAGTCCATTCACGTTGGATTTTCGCTGCCAAATTGTCGTCACGTTGCAAGCCTGCGCCTCCTTTCCTAGTAATTTTTACATTATCGTGTTTTATTCGTGATAGAGCGATTGAGAGCGATTTGACGTCTTTAATTTTGAATGTTAGTTTGACGTGTGAAATAAAGTCACAGATTTTTTAATAAAATTCTATTCCTGGGTGATTTTACCATGGCGAAAAGACAAAAGGTTAATTTTAAAATTGCGTTAACCTTCCACAACTGACGTAATGTGACGAAACCCGCAAGCTAATACGGACTCAAGAAAAAATAGCTTCAGTTCGAAAATTAATTAGTTAGAATCCTTTAATATTTAATGTATTGTATGTATTAACATGATTATAATATATTTACGACCTTTATTGAGCAGTTTTAACAATACAACGTTATTTTAAAGGTAATATGTACTTACACCAAAAAAACTTAAATTAGAAAAAAATCATTAAGAATCAAAATACACCTTTCTTTTGTGGTATGCAATTGTAACAATACATTCTTGAAACGTCACAACCACAATCAAATCTCTGAATAACTGAAATTTTATTGCCAAATTTGTTCCATCATTTAGATGCATTCCTTACTTCCATCGCTTCCAATGAAAGAAACTTCACACAATTTCTTATTGGGTTCATTTTCTATAACTTATTCTTGCTCCTCATCACTCATCATGTTAGTCGCAGAAGGTTAAGTAGGTAAATGTAGTCATTATGGGTTTTTTCACTTAATCAACAACGCAAGCAGAAAAATACAACACTAGTAGGTAGGAGTTTGGTATTTTTCTTTTATACCTATTGTATGTTCCTAATCCTATCATACCGATTAACAACTGACACTATTTTTAGTGCAAATGATAACAAAATGGATGTATTATTACCTATTGTTATCCTCTAAAAATGTTAATAACAATATTTGAAAAATGACTGTTTCTTTGCTGACAGCGAATAACATACCCTCTACAGTCTACGAATGACTTGGTTACTTTATCAGCCCGTATTGGTGACATACACAGCTAAAGCATTTTTGAACTAAAAATCACACCGCCACAATATTGAATTATTTGACCTTGACTAGGAAAATCCAACGTGAATGGACTTTAGTTTATTTTCTAATCAAAGAACCACAACACCGCAATTTACACACAAAATAGAGGTGACAACATTGTACACTTTTGACGTAGGGTGAAAAATCTCATCATATAAAAATTGAGGTTGTTAGAGATATTAGTAGCGCAGCATGTTAATAAAGTTAATAACAACGAATAACAACTAATTTGAGAGTTTAATAAATGTCTTACTTTGCGAAGCATTTTTAATAACACGTTCAAATTTTAGCTGCGAGTTTGCGTACTTTCAAGGATATTAAAAATGTCAGACGTTGGCTGGTATAGCCAATAGATATCATTAAATTCCCTAAATTTAGTAAAATTTTATATTTACAAACCTAAATCAACAGGTCGTGGTTCTTTGATTAAAAAATAGACTGTATGTACTATCGCGGGCAAAAAAAGTGGGACATCAAATTTCTGTAGGTTTTGAAAAATTCGATGTAGTTCAAGCTTTCTTGTCATTTTTTTGACACTATTCCAGCTGACAGTTTAAAAATTTATTTTATACTCCTATTTTCCTTTTCCAAATGCCCTCTTCTTTTGATAAAGGTAGATTTTGATTGGAATTTTGCATTAAATAAATGGTCTAATTCACTACGTGCTTACTTACAATCATTCCCTACAACCTACAATACTTAATGACAACGTCAATGAATTCAAAGTAGGGTTAGAATCAGGTACTGCTAAAGTCTATTTTTTCCTGGTAGGCGCGTGCGTGCGCATCTCCGAAAGGTAGAATCACATAGCTAAAATTTTTAGCAGGATGCAGGAATTATTAGTATTTTTGGTTGCATATTATCTAGGGGGATCAGTATTTGTGGTTGCATATAAAACTCATGTTTATGATTTAATTTTTGTATAATTTGTAAAATGTAAACAAAAAAGTTTATGAATAAACTCGTGGAAAATTTGATAACAAATATTATATGTACAACATTTTTTATTTTTATTTTATACATACAGGAGTTTAATTGGGTACAAAATAACTCGATACTTTTGGATTCAATCGTTAATTTAAAAAACAAAAATAAAAGAAAATAATCATCAGCGCACTTTTCACTTATAATTACACGAGCTTTTTTTTGCCGAAGTAAACTTGACATTTCAATGAGAATGTTGTTGCCTGGCAATTCAACGAAAAAAACTCCCTCTGGCAGTTTTTTGAGTTTAATTGCTGGCAACAAAACTCGAATTTATAAATGTAAAGTTTACTTCGATCCAAAAAAACAAAAACTTGAGTGTAATTCGGTAAGACAATTTAATGAATACGGAAAAGTACGATGATGCAGACCTACTAGAATCAAACGCTTTCAAAAGTTAGGTTCCGTTTTGTCGCTGGAAAAGTTAGGGCAAACTTTTTTCGCTGTCATAGTGACAAAAACACCGCTGCTTATGGGATTTTTAGTGTATGCATTAAATTGTCACATACAAAAAATTACAGTGACATCGACAAAAATTGACAGTTCACATGAAAGCGGCAAAAATTTCATAACATGGACATGGCCTGCTTCGACTACAATCATTTATAATAACCATGTATCTTGCAAGAGAAAAGGAGATATTTTTGATGTTCATCCAATTGAATCATACATTTGCTATCAGGTTTCTTCGGTGCCTTTTCTTCCGCCAAGTATCGTTGAATGGTTCTAAATCCACAACCTTCAACACAAAGTAATTAAGCTGTGATAAAACAAAAACAAATCTGAAATCAATACCAGTATAATCTGCAGTTTTTTCCATTTGAGCCGTCTTGGTTAACTAGGCAAAATCCTTGCAGATCCCACGAAATACTTAAACGATCTTTCTTCTCTTCTCTTCTAGATCTTCTCGGCTTGTGAGAAATTTGCTATAAATATGAATTTATGCATTAATAAAAAACTGTTACTTGCTGTTAGCATAAATCCAACTTACGCCGTTTGTTTGGTGATCGAAATTGAGACATCTTGTTGACATATAAAAACTTCTTAACCTCTAAGAACTATGACCTGTTTTTTTAATAAATAAACGGACACAACAGAAAACAGACACGAAACAGAAACAAAACAGACACAAAACACGAACGGAAAAGTAAGACACTATGAAACAAACATGGCAGCTTGACAGTACAGAACACTGTAATATTGCACATTTCTCTAGTGTAAGTAGAAAAATAAAGTAACCAATAGGAAAGTCGCATTTCGTTGCAGGATTTTGTAAATGCGCACGCACGCGCCTACCAGGAAAAAATAGACTATAGTCAAATCTTAGATGGCCGCTAAGGATGCGCAGAAGAGGGAGTGCAATGCAAGATGTGGAACCGAGATGCGACAAGGTAAAGCGGTAAAGTGGGGTATAATTCTGAAAAGTACACTCAGATACAGAAATCGACTTGTTCTAACTCCGCGTTGTCGACGAGATTTTAATCCTGTAGCTGTAATCTATACTGACGTATTGCGAGTCTTCAACGGATTTGTGATCTGCAATTTTTATTACCTAAATAATAATAACTAGGTACCTTTCCCACTAAATTTCCAACGGCGTTGTAATTTTTACATTTCTCCTTTTTAGAACATGACACCCATAAAGTTGCTCTTCTTGTTAACACACGTTGTACATTTTGATAATTACGTCTCCTTAAATTAAAATCATAAAGCACTGTAAATTTTATTGAAGTACCTGTTCTTGCTATTTTGTCGGTGGACGAGTCCGCCTAAATTACAATTACAAACAAATGTTCGTTATTCGCAGCGCTTCAGCCACTTTTACATAATGCCGTAATGTAAACAATTTCCCAGAATTCAAATACTGTAAGATGAGGCACAAAGAATTATTCATTATTTTAATAAACTGTTATGTATTACGAAATCAAAGACATTATTCCATATACCTAACTCATAATGTCATATTAATCGTTTAAATTTAAAACATGTTTCACTCTGCTTTTAAAAGCATGGTTTGGAGTGTACAAGTGTGTCCATTGCTGCGACCACAGAACAAGTGACGTCCCCCACTCCTACCGTTACCATTGCGCATCCGAATCTCAGCGGCCATCTAACATTTGACGAGCAGTAAGGGTTATTTCACATTAAAAGTCAAATGAACCTCTAATATCCCGACTTGGCACCCCCCTCTTTTCGTCATGTGTCAGGTCGGGTTTTGTGATCAGGTATTGCGGCGGCCCCAGATAGCAGGTTCAAATGTGCAAAATAATAGTTATTTTCAATATAAGGACGCTGTCACATCATTTTTCAGGTCAGGTCAGGTCAGGTCAGGTGTAGTCGGCGTTTTAATTTTTAATATGATTTACTCTTACATTTTGACAAGTGGTGCATAGTGGGAGGTGCCGAATCGGGAAATTAGAGCTTCGTAAAGTCAAGACAATGACGTTGATGACCCACTTTTTTTGCCCGCAATAGTACCATTTTATTTACAACTATCATCATCAAAAATTACGGAAAAAAGTAAAAAACGGGTTACTTTTTTTAAACGGCACTGTTTAGGTGGGATTACGCGAAGTTGCGGATTGCAGTTTTGAAAGAGGAACGAAAGTCCAAAAACGACGCTGGGACGAGGGGGCCTGTGCCAAATTGCAGCGGCGGTCAAGTCCTAATCTTTTAGAGGAAGCAAGTACTGATTTTCAAATGATATTTCAAGGTCAAATAATTTTATTTTTTGGCTATAAATAATAGTAAACTAGCTGACCCGGCGAACCTCGTACCGCCTCAGAATCAATAAATGTTGTGTCAACTTATTAGCTGAATTGAATGAAGTTTTTTTATTAAGATAAAATGAATAATCAAAATGAATTGAAATTTAATGATTTAATGCATACACAAATTTAATGCTTACACATACTTATTTAAATTTAATGCTAAGCACTACGCCCTCTGACGGAGATTATTGGTATTCACGTCACGTGATGTGCAAATGTGATTAACTCCCATGAATTTACGACAATTCATTGATAAGAGTACTGAAAAATTAAGTTTTTTCGGTAAATTCATTTGCAAGAAGTGAGAGTATAATGAGTAGTAGAGCAAATTGCTGTGTCCCGAGTTATAACTAACTATGCAGTGAATTTTTTATCAATGAACCATAGGGATTGACATAGTGTAAACTTTATTTCATGTCCGAAAAATAATTTTGAAATTAGCAATAGAAACACCATTGACGCGAAATAAAGTTTATACTTTATACTATGTAAATCTCTATGGTTCATTGATAAAAAAATTCACTGTATAAAAATAATCCGGAATTAACAATCACCATAAACGCATTGAATATTTTAATGAGTTTGGTTGGGATGCAGTCAACATCTGACGGGAAGGAAATATGGAAAATTAAATTAAGAATTGGAAAGAGAATTACCTACTAAGCATATGCGTGTTTGTTGGAAACATTTTGTAGATGAAGATTTTGTTCCACTGGTTTGTTGGTTTGGACGCACTGTTCACTTGTTTGATAGTTTCGAGGTTAGGTATGCCGCACAGCAATAAATGTTAAACCCTAAAACAGCTTTCCCCGCGACGTAGCATTACTTGGGGTAGCATTTAAATAATTACAGACAGTTGACGTATATGCCGTTCACGATTATTTTAAACACGCAGGAGGCCGCGATATTTTTTTGTTAGATTGGCATCAGGTCCTGTCATATGACGTTTCGTTTTTAAATATTCGCATTGTTGTCAATTCCGTCATTAATTTGGTTAATAAGAATTTACGATTATTGTTCCTAATGCGTTCAATTATTTAAAAAATGTAACAACTTGGGAGCAGTGTTCGGTTGAATTATAACCTAAAATAGATTTATTAAGACAAATCACAATACTGCCAACTAAAATGTCAGATTTTCATAGATAGTCCGAATTTGAAATAATCGTGAATGGTTTATACTTAAATGCATAATTAGTTAGATACAGGTGCGATACACTGAATAAGCCCATTTCTAGCGTTAGCCATGACATAGCAGCGGGTATGTTCGCAATTTCTGCAAGGATGTTGGCCTTGTAGGGTCTTTGATGGTTGATATAAACGCGAGATTTAAAAAAAAAAAACACAAACAAAATTGCAAGGGGACAAATCCGGCGAGCGGGATCTCTACTACAAATTGCCCCTTATTGAGGTGAGACTCCAGTTCTTCGTCTTGTCGCACTCCCGGCTTGTCTGAAATCATGGTCTGAAAGTAGTGACCCATGTAACAATTGATTTCTGGTTCGGGACACGACCCAACATTGAAGCGATTTCGGAAGGGTTGCGATCACAGAAAATCAGTTTGAAAAGTAGACATCGACAGCAAACGCAGGCTTTCCACTCTTCCAACGCATGATGGCAGCTGACAAGGATAGGGAACAAATCTTGAAAACCGCGGCTTCCGAATGAGACCACTCCCGTCCCATTACGACCCATACAGTCTGAATAGCGCGCATTTCAAAAAAGGAAGTTATGTTGTCGCACCCTGTACAATGCAAAAGTAGGTGTTGTTGATCACCATTGATCACACTTGGTGTTAAAACTCAGCTGACGTTAAATCTCAATTAAGTTCAAATTGTCGATGCGCGCACAATGACAGATGACATAACCCTTCAAAATGAATTTTCACTTATAATATCCCTAGTGCATTGATTATTTCCGGAAATTTTTTCGAATGCATTTGTAAAACGTATTAATTAGCCCGAGTGGAACACGAGGGCTAATTACGTTTTGGAAATGCATGAGAATAAAATTTCCGGATACTAATCAATGCACGAGGGCATATTCGGTAAGAAAATCGCAACGACACGGACATTATGCTTCTTAAATTATAAATTTTTAAATCGTACGACACTCATTAAAGACCAATAGAAAAATTAGTTCACGAGCCATAACCAAGACAACAACAAAATAAATGATTTTGATTGGCTGAAAAAATTTCCACTTATTAATTTCATGTTGGGTTAGCTAGGTGCAAAAAATTTCCAGGAAATCTCAATATTGTTATAGAAACGACACCGAATTCTGTTTTTCTATTGGCTATTTTTAAGTGTCGTGCGATTTTCACTTATAATATCCCTAGTGCATTGATTATTTCCGGAAATTTTTTCGAATGCATTTCCAAAACGTATTAATTAGCCCGAGTGGAACACGAGGGCTAATTACGTTTTGGAAATGCGTGAGAATAAAATTTCCGGATATTAATCAATGCACGAGGGCATATTCGGTAAGAAAATCGCAACGACACGGACAATATGCTTTATAAATTTTTAAATCGAACGACACTCATTAAAGACCAATAGAAAAATTACTTCACGAGTCATAACCATGACAACAACAAAATTTCTTGGATTTTTAATAAATAAATGATTTTGATTGGCTGAAAAAATTTCCACTTATTAATTTCATGTTGGGTTAGCTAGGTGCAAAAAATTTCCAGGAAATCTCTATATTGTTATAGAAACGACACCGAATTCTGTTTTTCTATTGGCTATTTTTAAGTGTCGTGCGATTTTCTTCATAATTTTTTTTCGTTAGTTATTCGACGTTTTAATAGTTATTCTGCTAATCGGGGCGGAGACAAATCCAACAATCCATTAGCCACCAGTTAAGATTTAGTAAAATGTTTAGTTTTTTCCAATATTTTCAATAACGTAGGTACCCCTACCCACCCCACTTAAAATTAAGGGTAAGTATATAACACTTAGTATCAATTTTTCTTGTGACAAGTTAACATTCTATCTCTGTGAACAATGAATGTTCAAAAAGTTATTTAGAGTGAAAAAGGAAACCCTTTATTGGTTATTAATGGTGCAAATTTTTTTAAAGCTAGTGTGATGAAAGATGGAAAAACACGCTGGAGGTGCACAGAAAAGTTTTGAGAAAGAATAAATACTTTGAAGTGTACCTGATTTGCCATGTCATTTTCGTGAAATTAGCCCGTCCCTGATAATCTTCTACATTTCGCTACCTGACCTGACATCCACCTTGGTACCTGCATTTGGAGGAACTCGTTTGCGCCGGGATGGACCGCCGCCGCGCCGCCCGTCTCTTATCCGATTACAGGTACTTGGAGGAATTCGTTTGCCGATAAGGATCAAAAAGGTAGAGACCTGCAAAAATTTGACCGCGTGGAGGAACTCATTTGCGACCTTGGCCACATGCATTCATCAAGTTTCAAAAATTCTGGAGGTCAATTCTTGAAAATTGTGAAAATTTCCATATCATATCATATAATTTTCATATCATCAGTTATATCATAAGAATGGTTTGCATCAATTCTTGAAAAATTGTGATATGATATATGACACCAGTCCAAATTATCACCCTTTTATACCGGATCATAATTCGCCATAAAAAAAACAGAGTAATCGCTATACCTTAATCGGCAGTCATCCGCTCGTTGCCAAGGGAACCAAATTATTATTGATTGTAGGGTGATTGTTTGGCAAAAATCCGTTATTAAAAGTTAGTAAAATGGAAAATTCAAGAATAATTATTAAAAAAAGAAACCATTATATGACAGACGAACAAAAAAAAGTTTAAGTGATTATATGTGCAGTAATCCGCGCCTAAATAGTGGAAAGCAGTTGAACAATTACACTAACCGGATGATGAAAGAAGAGTGGGAACAGCTAGCTCTCCAATTAAATTCTATCGGGGGTGGAAACAAGAACGGTGCAGGATGGAAAAAAAGTTGCCAAGATTTAAGAAGAGGGACTAAATCTAAATCTAAAGCAGCAGAAATGAAAAACCATGCTGAAGGAACAGGCGGTGGTCCCTCTTCAGCATCATTAAATCCCATACAAGAAAAAGTGGCAAGTTTTTTGGTTTTTGGGAAATGCTGTGATTTATGGCTATAACACTGGACGAGTCAGCGTGTGATTTTACCGATGATGACGACACCGGCACCAAATTTACAGGAACAACCAATGACGAAGGAAATTCCAGCAATGCAAAAATTCTGAAGGTTGTTCCTAACCCAGATGTTATATCGGAAAATGCTTCTACCAATAAGAGAAAAATTAAAGACGCACTTGAAAATACCCCAGCAAGTAAAATTGCTGCAAACAGCGACAGAAAACTGAAAATCAAAGAAGAATACTATAGAAAGAAATTAGAATTGTTGAAGAGGCAGACTGTGGCCCAAGAAGAGTTAGTGCAGTGTATTAAAAAATATTTTGAGTAGGTAAATAACATAATTATTTTATTACAATAGGTATATTGTTATAGTTATAGTCCAATGTTATTTTCAACAAATAAAAACGTTTAAGCAAAATATTCATTTACAATCCTTTGGCGCAGCATTCTTCCTCCTCTGAGAAGTAAAATATTTTGATTGACATTGGCAGCGTTATTAATATCTTCATCAATTATTCCAAAATCAGCATTTATAATTTCTTCATCCCTATCTGGTTCGGGTATTTGATGATAAAGGCACATATTATGTAAGACTACTGCTGCATTAATTATTCTTGATGCTGCTTCCGGTGAATAATGAAGAACTCGATGCTTCAGAAGTGCATGAAATCTGTTCTTTAAAAGACCATTGCATCGTTCAACTAAATTGCGTGCTCGTTTATAGAAGTAAACAACCATGGCAGTTGCGAATATCCAGAATCTCCTAAAAGCCAAGTTGATGTGCTATCATAGCTTGTCGAATCCTCGAATTTCTCCAAATAAATGCATCATTGGTGCTTCCTGGATAACGAGCATTAACATTCAAAATCTTTAAATTTACGTCACAGACTAGTTGAACATTGATGGAATGATAATGTTTTCTATTAAGATAAACGTATTCAGGATAATTGGGATTTATTCCTGATGGTGATGCAATTGCCACGTGAGTACAGTCAATTGCTCCCATGACTCCAGGCATATTGTACCTTTGGTAAAACCCGTTTTTTACACTATTTATTTCCGCCATGTTTCTAGGAAGGTGCACCCATTCATTGAATAGGTATGTATTAATTGCTTCTGTAACTTCTTTTAAACTTCTACATACAGAGGACTGACTTATCCCCAAGTGAATATCATACCCAACTCCTGTCTGGTAGCCTCCACACGCCAAAAATCTGAGAGTAGATAACACTTTCACAGTTGTAGACAGTGCAGAAGACCTGCTAGGAGGGTCGATAAATTCTTCAAGGGAATTAATTAGATTTTCAGCCAAATTCTTATTGAGTCTAAATAGTTTTATAAATTTTTTGTCAGAAATATCGAAAGGATTATTGTGTTCATAAAATCTCCGTCGATGCCCTTGATTTAGTTCTTGGAAACCATCCAAAACTGCAAACATTTCTTCCATATTTGCCATATTTTAATTTTTATCAGCGCAGACGACAATTTTTTATATTCGCAAAACGTCACTGTTATTTAATATCACATACATATCACCGCCTTAGATATAAGTGAAAAAAAATGACGTAAATGAGATGATATGATATGATAACATTTTTCAAGAATTTCAAATATGAAAATACGTGATAATCACGGATCACGTGGTCAAAATTTCATCGGTGATATTTTTCACAAACTTCAAGAATCGGCGTCCTAGTAGTGAAAAAAATAGTATATAAACCACGCTAGAGAAGACAATTTTAAGCCTCGCTTCTTTATTCCCTTCGCTGTCTTCTCTACCTTGGCGTATAATATACTATTTTTAAGCCGAGGTAGTTTATTCACCGAGAAGCGAGCTTCGAGGGGAATAAAGAAGCGAGGCTTAAAATTGTCTTCTCTAGCGTGGTTTATATACTATTTTTTTCACTACTAGATCCGTTAAAACCCTTTCTAATAATAATTATTAATTAAATTTGTTTGTCCGATGCGACGATCCGAGTTCTCATTTTTCAACGGTTGCTATGAAAATTAAAAATCGTCTGTCTACGTTAACCAATAAAATCAAAGAAAATCTTTCGTTGCTAGGTGACGGCTGTTCATTATTGACCTTGGGAGAGAAATTCTACTTCTGGGGTCGGTTCGAGAGTCAATAATGACGCCTTCTGAGACTAGTAGTGAAAAAAATGTCTTCTCTACCTTGATGTATAATTACTATTCTATGCCGTAGAACCGTTTTAATGATGAATTTTTCGTATTACCGATTGTTAGGTTATTGTTTTTGAAAGGGGGTCGTATTATGAAACGACCTTCCGTATCGCGGGTGGTGTTTTCTTGAAAGTGCCGTTCGCAAGCGATCTTTTCAAAATCTCTGGTGTTCGGCATAGTTGGTTACATAGCAACTCACAATGCATTGATCTGTGTTTTTTAAAATTGAACATAGGGAATAAGTATGGACTACTTTCAGAGTTAAAAAAATGTCCCGGTATGTATGTATCCGGCGTTTTTTTTTTTCACCCCATAGTAGGCGTTGAAGTGCCGATTGTGAACGCACTGTATCTACTGGTTACGGATCACGGATCAGCTGTTTGAATCTTACGTTTTACACGAGTGGTGCGTTCACAATCGACTGTTCAAGGCCTACTACAAGGTGAAATTTAAAAAAACACCCAATATAATGCCCAGGTAAAGACTTGGGACGACGCCCGAATCGGGAATATTTTCAGTAACGCACGAAATGGGAACGCACGAAACGGCACTAATTCAGTTGTCTTGCTGTTTTACACACATTTTTTTGTCAGGTCGATAATATTTACGCTGATGGCACATTCCAATATTGCAGCAATTTTTTTTTTTAATTATGTATCTATCTTTAATTTTTTTTTGTTTGTTGCTAAACAAAATTATGTTATAAACCTAAACGAGTGGTCATAGATTTTGAAGTTGAGATACACAAAGCAGTTGGTAATGTTTGGCCAAATGTTACTGTTGTAGGTTGCAAGTTTCACCTTGCGGAATGCTGATTTAGAAAAATTTAAACCTTAAGATTAGTAAGTGAATACTGAAATACGAGTAGAGAATCAAAAATTGGTAAATTTTTAAGATTATCAAAGATAATCCAAAGGGTCTTGACTATTTGAAATCTTCGAATGTTGTCGATCTACTTGTCTTTGAATTGTTTAATAGGATTTAATAAGTTAGGTAGCCTGGTCCAACCCGTGTACGCCCTTAATCCCCTACCCTCCGGAATACTTAGAAAACTCAGGTAACGTGGTCTAACTCCCATACGCCCGAATATTCAATGGACATAAAGTGCTTGGTTATTCCAAAAATAACCAAAAATCTACCGTTGCAAACCATCAGCCCATCCTTCTTGGAAATTCCAAAGAACATTTCGTTAGCCGATCCTAAATTCTTTCAAAGTAGTGAAATAGATTTATTGATAGGCGCTGGCTCCTTTTGGAAATTGTTATGCGTAGGATAAGTAATTTCTCCGAGAGGCCTCACTTTTCAAAAGACCCACTTTGTCCCGAGTTCAATAATACAATCACCTGTAATCTGGCGGCAAGAGTAAACCCCAAAACAAATTTAGAAAAACAGGTACCAAATTTTTGGAATTTGGAGGAAATCCCGGGTATTGTTGGCGACACGGAGAAATTATCGGTATGTTAAAAATTGTTCCGATTGATGGAATTGGTCTATCACGTGTTGCATTGGAAATGTCACGCACATTTCTAATGCTCTGATTGGCATAGAATAACTGCATTATGTGTATTTCTTCTTCAAACAATTTGACCATTTTGTTAAACTGTCAAGTACTTATTTTCGTTACCTTGGTTACGTCATTACATACATGCATTGACCTGTGTTTTTTAAAACTGAACATAGGGAATAAGTATGGGCTATGTTCAATGTTAAAAAAATGTCCCGGTATACCTACCTACATACTCGTATTTATTCCTCGTATTTACTATGTTTCGCTGTCAAATAATGTTATCCAAAACTCTTCAAGTTGGGATTGATTTCGTTCACTTGACTATACAGGGCTCTCCCAGAACTCGCGCGTCAGCCGTTAACTGCGAATTTTAATATTTAATCCGACAAGGATTCTACAACAAAAAACGTCAAAAGCATGTTAGTTTTGAAATGAAAACGATTTTAAGATAACCAATCACACACGCCTTCCTGAAGGTAACTCTACCAAATGTATGCGTTTCCGAGGAAATGACTTTAGATGTTGCTGCTAAAAAACTGTGATGAAATATTTGTACAACGTTTATTAACTTCTGTCACTTTGACATTAACAGAAAACAGAATAGTTATTTTAGTGGGAGAGCTGATGACGAATTTGGAGAAGGTATTTTAGGCAATCAGAAATTAAAAAAAATGTACTATTTGAATGTTAGTGAATCTGGAATCGACAGTCGCTAAGGGCGTTTGCGGTTATTTTACTACTGCGCAGCATATGAAACTTGCAAAAAATTTATCCCAAAAAAAATACTTTAGGCAACTTGAAATTATACTGATTTTTTAGTTTAGCATTTATAGATTACAGAAATGAAAATGCCAGATTATTTGAACGGTTTTAAAGTACAACCCGACTGCCCCAAAGTCATTTTTTTAGTATACGCAAAAAATATACTTTAGGCAGTCTGAAATTTTTATGGCAGATTTATTAATTGATATTAAAAATATGTGCAAAAGAGCCAGACTAATACGAGGGTTTTAAATAATAACCCGACGCGAATAAACATTTTAAATAAGTGCGACAAAAAAGTCTTATGCGTATACATAGGTACGAGAGAGATAGTTTATCGATGTCTGCCAGCAGTAGCTAAGGGCGGCCCCGGCTCGTTTTTTTAAAATAGATTATAGATTAAACAAATCTTTTCTTCAGCAACGCCTTTCTTTACTATAGAGCTTATACATATGTCTGCTTAGATATTCTATCTAAATAAATGTGATGTTAATTACCTAATATGTATTAAAAATTTGCTTCAAATATGCGAATGAATATTGTCTGAGTTAAAGTTACATATGAAAAAAAATCAATAATTTCAGATTAACAGAAACAAATTGCTATGTTTAGAAATAATATGTTTCGAATTTTCATTAATAAATTTACGGCTTTTATATTAAAATTAGTTTAGTTCGTAAAGTTCGGAATAAATTCGATAGAACCTCGGATAGAACTGTAGTTTAGGTGTTTAGGTAGTGAGAAGATCTATTAGAAAAAGGAGAAAAAAGTGGGACTTGTCATTTAAAAAAAATATTGATGACGTCATTATTAGGAGATGAAAAGCTGTCAACATAAGTAAAGTACTGAACAATATGCACTTTTACAAACAAAGTTGACCTCTTCGATGATTTTTCTCAGATATTAATAGTTACAGTTTTATCGGAGCCGACTTTTTTGTCGCACTTATTTAAAATGTTTATTCGCGTCGGGTTATTATTTAAAACCCTCGTATTAGTCTGGCTCTTTTGCACATATTTTTAATATCAATTAATAAATCTGCCATAAAAATTTCAGACTGCCTAAAGTATATTTTTTGCGTATACTAAAAAAATGACTTTGGGGCAGTCGGGTTGTACTTTAAAACCGTCCAAATAATCTGGCATTTTTATTTCTGTAATCTATAAATGCTAAACTAAAAAATCAGTATAATTTCAAGTTGCCTAAAGTATGTTTTTTGGGATACATTTTTTGCAAGTTTCATATGCTGCGCAGTAGTAAAATAACCGCAAACGCCCTTAGCGACTGTCGATTCCAGATTCACTAACATTCAAATAGTACATTTTTTTTAATTTCTGGTTGCCTAAAATACCTTCTCCAAATTCGTCATCAGCTCTCGGACTATTTAGACAACGAGTGTTAGAAGTGCAACTTTTTTTCATAAGTGTGGAAGTTTATTAAACGAGTCGTAGACGAGTTAAATAATCCACACGCATGAAAAAAAAGCACGCTAACACAAGTTGTCTATAAAGTTTTTTAAAATTTCATAAAACAAAACCTATTTTAACTGTAATTTGTGCTTCCATTTTGGTCAGGTGCGGTGGCCGGTTGTGGTAACTAAGGAAACATTATATGTTTATTGTTGTAAAATTAATTTGTCAGTTTGATGTCAGTCTCAATAAAAGTCAAAATGAGTGATTCAGATGAAGATCCTGAAATTACTAGTGGACTAAACAAAGGTGGGTTTAATGTTACTAATTGTTCTAATCGTTATTTCAATTTTCATTTTGATAAATCACTTCTCTGTAGAATACGTAGGTATATCGTTCATTCATGGATTAAAACCAAGCAGTTAAAAAAAGTTGCTGATATCATAACTTTTTTTCACTGAGTGAAAAAAAGTGATACTTCTAACACTAAAATCAATGAAAAATAGTCAACTTTTTTTAATGAAATTTTAAAAACAACATTAAACGAAAAGTACATTTTTAAAGTAAATGTTTAAGTTGTGGATTTTCTGCCGACCATATGTGAAAATTGTGACTATTAAAAGTCCCTTAGCGGCAAAAATAGGATTTATCCGCAAGTAACACATTTGTAAGAAAGTCTGGATTCTGTTCGTGTTCTTGGAGTTCCAAGCGAGGTGCATAATCTTCGGATAATAGGTGTTGAATTTGGTGTAATGATTCGGGTGCACGTGGTTACCTTTTAAAAAAAAATTACGGTACTTTCTCATTGATTTAGGATGTCGGCCACATTTCTCATACTTCTCGTTCCATCTTCCGTAAATGATTGAAGTACGACTCCTTCCGTATCAGAATTAGGAGTGCGAACCGTGCGGTCAATACCACCAATTCGTTTTCAATCGGAAACCAAAGAACCAGTGGTTCTTGTTCTGTTTACTAAATGTAAAGAACTAGGATGCCGTCTGTGTGGAAAGCGTTCACGGTACAACCTTGCGACCCCTTTAGAATTCCTGCCACTTTCCGGGATGTGGTAAATTGCGCACAGTCAAATTTAAAATTCAGGAACCCAAAGGGTCCGTTAAAATAGAGGCAAATTGCGCACCAGTGGTGACGACGTTCAGTCATAATAATTCTCGTTCAGGACTAGATAATGATCTTCTTTTAACCACTTGGGCTTTAACACTCCGAAATAAATACATCGGACTTTGTTGACATTATTCGGTTCATCTTAGGGTTCTGTAGGTAAATTCTGAGTCGGCCAGTTGGACCAACCTACCTGCGTCGAGTAATGTCAAGTAAACGGTCAACTTAATCCCATGGGCCTGTTGGGCCAAGCTTGTAGGTAATTAGTTGCCGAATGATATTTGAAGGGATGCCGAATATTAGATTAGCGTTTTTTTTTTGTGGTCGGAAAAATATCGTGTGTACTGTGCCGGCCAAAAAATTTTGGCCGTCATTGGCTGTCAATTCAAAAAAAAAAAATTGTAATCCGTACTTTATTGTCATAATGTTTACCGTCTTGATTGTGAACGTTATTTTTTGGGTGGTAGATTTTAAAACTCAAAATTATTTTGTCATTTCTACTACACAGAACGTTTACCTCAGGTTATTTATGTACGATTGTTCTAATTTTGTTTATTCATGTCTGATTTTTGGAATATCTGAGCTTCAAACAGTTTAAATTGATTGTCAAAATGACAAGAATCGAAAGTGGGGTTACGATTCCTTAAGGTTTATTTACACTTTACTTGAATGTCAAGAAAGTGACGGCCAAAATTTTTTGGCCGCCATAGTACCACCTGTTGAAAATTCGATTTCACATTCGTTTGCTTAAGCCACGCGCCTACGGCTTGTGGCTCAATTCTGCAAACTCGTGTGAAATCTTTCATTTTTAACTCTTGATATACAATATACTATTTCATTGCATTTCTGTTACCGTACAAATAACTGAAAAATGAAGAAATTGTCAAAGAAAAAAACTTCACCGATGACTAATTTTAAAAGGAAGCAAAATTGGAATTACGACTCTGTTTCTTGATTCAGTTCAAGACGATTCAAGACTTGTACTTGCGGATCATTGGGGTTCGGTTACTTACCACTTTTACGACAACCTTCGTTATAAGAGGACTCATCTTTTCCAATAATTGTCTAAGTCGGTGACAGGGTTCTTAATCCCCTGGCTGGGCATATTTGGCCCAACTCCGACTCTGAGATTAGGGACGGCCCGTAGCGTTGGCCCAACTGGGCTACGCCCGGTAAATTGCGGTAACTTACAATTTTTACATAATTGAATCTATGTGATTCAGAAGTAGAATTATTTTTATATAAATAATGGATTCCTCTAAGAAGAACTGCCTCTTTATTATTTTGCCATGTAGTTTTTTTCTCAACATTGGCGCTTCTAATTTTTATTTAGAGGGTAGTCTGAAATGTAATAAGAACATTTACAAAATTAAAGATATTGGGATGCGCCGAGTAAAAGTTTTTCCTGAAGTGATAGAACACAATGACTCACATACAGGCTGTTTGATAAAAAACGCCTCAACCCATAACTTTTTTATTTATTATCCGATTTCAATGAACAAAAAAACCAAAGATATGGTTTTTCATGCAGTCATAATTTTTTTTTTGCGTTATTTTCAGTTGCTAACGATAGTCAACTTTTTTTTTTTAAATGGACACGTAGTTTTTTAGGCTCAGTCTGGTAAAGTTTTTTTTTCTGAATCTAATGATGTATTAAAAGTTATCGTTTGGTCCATAGCTGACTGAAAAAAAAAAAAGAATTTTTAATTGTGGTTCAGCTTATTATGAAATTTTCAAGTGTGCCGTGAAAAACAATTGAGTTTGAACATTTTCAGGTGCAATCTTGAAGAGTTTTAGGTAATTGTTCACTTTAACTACTTCTGGAATTTTCGCGTTTTTTCTGGCTAGACAGCCTCAGGACGTCCTCCTACATCGTTTCCCACCAGTCAAACCTTGTGCAAATGAAAATTTTCCTTACCCTTTAGTTATACTAAGACTTGACGCGACCTTGAAACACAACAAGAGAAAAAAAAAGGCATTTGCACAAAGTTTGAATGGTTCGACACGATCTAGGAGGACGCCCTGAGGCTGTCTAGCCACAAAAAACGCAAAAATTCCAGAAGTAGTTAAAGTGAACAATTACCGAGTTTTATTATTACATTCTTAGAAAACATGAATAACTATTATTATTTTTTTCTATTAACTTTTTGTTTTTGACGAATTACGATTTTTATTACACTCGAACATAAAATATGTAATAGTCAAATGACTGCTATCCTGCATGACTGACAATGTTATTTTATACTTAAATAAAAAAAGTTTAAAAAAGCAGATGAAAATTTCTAAGCTGACGTTTAGCTGACATTTATCGTACTTTGTATTCCGATTGTTTTCCACAGCACTCTTAAAAATTTTATAATAAGCTGAACCACAAAAAATTTTTTTATTTTTTTCACCAAATGATAACTTTCAATACATACATCATTAGATTCAGAAAAAAAAACCTTACCAGACCAAGCCTAAAAAACTACATGTGTCCATTTAAAAAAAAAAAGTTGACTATCGTTAGCTATTGAAGATAACGCCAAAAAATACATTTTATGGCTGTCTAGTAGCGCTTGAAAAACCATATCTTTTATTTTTTTGCTCATTGAAATCGGGTAATAAATAAAAAAGTTATGGGTTGAGGCGTTTTTCATCAAACAGCCTGTATAAGGCATTCACGATCTTTTTGGGACCGAGTTGACTATGACCATCTAGTGATTTTGTTGGCAGTACCTCGGTGATAACTAAATTCCCTAAAGGAAATTGACACTTTTTGTGTTAGGTTAGGTTGTTTTCAGTTTAGGGTTATATTTTCTGAATAGGTACTATCGCGGCCATCCAAAAGTGAACGTTTTTTTTTTATAGTTTGATATTTACTTTAAATCATAGGCGTCCTAAAATGTCAAAGTTTGACATTAGCGTTAAAAAAATTATTGAAACTATTTTTTTTAAATGCTACATCTCACTCCGATTCAGACAGCTAGGGCTATTGGAAAGCTAGAGGAAAATTGGTCGTTGGCTGCTGTGCCAAGAGAATTACATTGCAGTAAGATTTGCATCTTCAATATAAAGAGGCGTTGGCAAGAAAACAGGCTTGAGAGGTCAATACGAATAGGTGCTGGAAAGGTTTCTTTACTAAAGTTTACGTTCATTTTAATAGTGTATTAATTACTTCTCAGTCTCATTTTTATTAAAAATTATTTATTACAACTTTTTATTATTAAAATACTAACGCCTGCTGCACGAACGCCAATGAATACAGCCTGATTTAATCTAACGAAAAATACGGAAATTTTCGCAAGCTATCGTTCACTTTTGGATGGCCGCGATTGTACATTGTTGCCGGATCTCTTAAATCTGGTTTGTCTTTTTTAAATTAAATTAAATCGTTTAATAGAAATTTTTTTTTGTAATAAAATTATTTTGGTAATTTTGACTGTTCCTTTGACGGAAATTTAAATTTTTTTTTACACACTTAATAAATCATTTAGTTTCTTACGAATATTAAAATAATAAATCTGGCAATGGGGTGGAAAGAAAATGTCGAACAGACACTGACAGAAAAAAAAATTGCATCCGTTGCATCACTGAGTCAGTTAGTCCAACATGAAAAGAAAAAATCATAGCCAACTCGGTCCCAAAAAGATCGTCAATGCCTAATACCTTGGAAATGCGAACAACACTTGAACGATGCTAATCCCTTGGTTGCAGCTACCTGGTCAAAACCCCTGAACAATTTTAACCATGTGCGCAGTTTACCTGCGTCCCACTTTCCTCGTAGAGTATCATCATTTCGGTGTTTCTTCGGAAGTGAATATTTATTACTGTGTTTCTGTCCAAGAATCGAGACTTCAAGTACTAATCATAGTCACTTTGACGTTTGTATAAAACGTTTGCACAGTTGACCAGACAAATATTGACTTTTTAACATTAATTTTGTTACTTGGTAACAATAGTACACGGAACAATTCACCTAATACACCTTACTAATCATTCTTCTGTGATTGGCCATCTTAAAATTGCTGTAATTGAAAAACTGAATGGTTTAAGAAAAAAAATCTTGAAAATCCTATATTAGATGGAAGAACAGAGTTTGTGGTTTACGGCTGACGCGCGAGTTCTGGGACACCGGTAGATTTAGCATAGAATAAGGTACACTTAGCCTTGTATTTTTTTTTAATAAGGGCTTTATGACAAACTTCTACTTATTTTACACCTACCTATCTGAGTGCATTTAAGACCAAAATAAATATGTTTTTCACTTTTCATATTAGACGTGAAGAGCTTTTATAATAACTTTTCCCTTAGCCAGTACCTGTTCAGGTACATACACCGGTATAGGACAATTGCGCCGGTATTACCAGTTGTTTTAAGCCGATGGCACAGATTACTCATATAAGCAGATAGTGCACTTGACCAGCAATGCATTGATTGTAGCGGTCCAAGATTCTTGCCGCTGTAGCTTTCGTTTGGTTCGCGCGAATTTAAAATGTGACCCGATCGACGCGGAATTCTAAAATTGTAAATAAAGCAAATAAAACCAATATATGAGTTCTAATCAGTTCTATTGATGTTATGTCCATAAAAATGATAGAGAAAATAAAACCAGAATAAAATATTAACGTAATATATCTTTCAGAAAGAAAAAATAATTAAAAAAAAAGGAATACAATTCAAACAAATCAATTATTCTAAATAAAACAATCAAACTGGAAACGGGCTAACCCATACAGACTTAATTGTGGCATGAAATAAGTTTAAATTTTGTTGTATTGAATTTAAACCACAGTTTTATTTATACCAATTAATTGTAAGTTATTATTAGGCTTTGGTTCTAAAGATATTATGTTGTAGTCAATTATAACTACACTAAGGCCCGTATTCACCAACGCCAGTTAAAGTTAACTGTAGGTTAAAATATACGAAAACATTCTTACAACAATAGGTAACTAAAGTAACGAAGCATTTTAACCTACAGTTAACGTTAACTAGCGTTGGTGAATACGGCCGTTACTGACACAAAAAACGACTCACTTTGAAATTTATTAATATAATTAAGTAATTCATTGTCTTAGAAATTTTTTTTGATGTCATGTATTGATAAGTGTTATTTAAGTTATTCTTTGTCAAAGAATATCCGACAAACAAAACATTAAACACAGCAAATAAAATTTTAATGAAAAAAAAAAGTAATTTTCCAGAAAAAAATTTATTTTATGAAAAATTGCCAAAATTTGAACAGCATTTTGAATTAGTATCTCGTATTGTCACATTAAATCTTTTAACACGTAAATTAACCGACAAAAACACAACGTGGAAAAACGCAAATTTTCTAATTATTTATTTAAACAAAACAATTCGGTTGCCATGGTGACCATAGCCCTCCCGATCATTGAAAATATCCCAATTTAACTATAATAAAGAAAAATAAGCACAAATATAATTTCTAGATCATTTATTAAAGAAATCATAATGAGTCGTTTTTTGTGCCGGTGAGTGTATTATATTAAGTATATATTTCTATATTTTCTGGGTTAGGCCGTTTTATCTTTTACACTACCTCAAATAAATGCTTCACAAAGTCACAAATGCGATACATTTAATAACTTTCTGTTTTTAAGTGTTGGGCAATTTATGTTGCGGTTGTAATATTTTAATGCATAATAAATTCTCATGTGGACATACAGTTTTAGAGAATAATCTAAGGGAAAATTCTTCGTTATCGTATTTATTAACAAAACCAACTAAACAGGTTTTTAAATTCGTGCGAACCAAAACAGAGACTTGCGCACTGAAACTGGAAACAATTCGAGGTCCGAGTGCACTATCTGTTTATATGAGTAATCTGTGCCGATGGTACGATTGCGCCGAGGCGACCCAAGTGGTTGTTAACACCTAGGCACGATTGCGCCGGTAGTAGGTAATGGTGGGCCCCAACGATGTTTAAAAGCAATTATGAAAACCAAATAATATAAAAGATTCTCAACAAACCATTTATTTACAAAAAAATATATACAAACTACATACGTATATTTCGGAATTTAAAATTTTCGAAAATTACAAGAATCTTGCCGCGTTCACTAAGCATCTTCTGCATTGTAGCGTTTATTCCAGCGATCACTTGAATATTGTTGGACGAAACTAATGATTTTAGTAAAACGCTGTCCGAATATTCTCAACTACCCCTACTTTATTTGCAAACAGGTACACGTACCTTTCTAATTACCCTTCCCGTTAAGGGATTAAATTTAGTACCGGTGCAATCCTACCTGTGGTTTACAGGTAGTTTGGGAGACCCCGGATTATAGCAGGTCATATCGGCGCAATCGTCCCCTGCCCACAGATACAGGTGTCCCAAAATTGGCAGACTAACTACCTACTACCTTATCGAGGATATTTAAATGCACATGAAAAAAATTTTTCAGACAAAAAAATTAATTTTTGTTATTATTATTAAAATTAAAGCTTCTAAATTCTCTATAATGCAGGATTAGATATTGGTAGTGAGTGATCTTGTACTTTGTGATAATATGTAGGTACGATTAGAGGTAGCTGTCATGACAATTTAATACATTTATTTCGAAATAATTGACCTGTTAAGTGCCACTTTCAAAGACAGCCAAATCAGCAAATAAGTCCAACAGAATTTTTTAAATATTTTTCTGACGTTTACGGTAATCTTCTACACCATAGTGCACCGTTAGTACGCCATTTTTGGGACAACCTGTATAAATTGTACCCCTTTAGTACCATTGCGGAGAAAGCCCTATAAAGGACAACACATGAACTGGCACTGGTCTGTGTTCGGCGAAATCTTCAAACGGATTAAGTCTAAACGACAATTTACTTACGGGGGGTAATTTGCAAGGCGGCTTGTTTGACATCTTGTGCAGATTTAGAACCTACAAAATTGCTATGTCCGCTGATATTACGAAAATGTACAGGATGATCGAACCCCGAAGATAGCAATTATCTTAGAATTCTCTGGAGAAACAATAGTAGCGAACCGATCAAAATTTATCAATTAATAAAAACATTATCATTTGGTCCCACGTGTGCGCCGTTTCTCGCTATACGTTGTTTGAAGCAATTAGCATCAGATATACAGGAAAATCATCCAATCTTGAGTGAAATCATAAATCGCGATTTTTATAAGGACGATTTGCTAACGGGAAGCAACTCAGTTGACGAATCTTTACAAATAAAAAATGGAGTCACCAGTATACTTGCTTCAGCGGGTTTTGAATGATATAAATGGAGTGCTAGCGATTCGCGATTGTTACCTTCAATTTCAGAAAATGTAGATTCAACCGTAAATTTCTCCAAAGATAGCGACGTCAAGGTGTTGGTTTTTTTTTTGGAACTGTGGTAATGACCACTTAAAATATAAAGTCCAGTTCCCATCTGGTTGTAAGACGATTACAAAACGCAGCATTTTATCTATATTTAGTAGCGAAAATTTTTGACCCCTTAGGGTTGATAAATCCAGTTGTTGTAAAGGCCAAAATCCTCCTACAGCAAATATGGCTGCTAAAACTCGATTGGGACAAATCCGTGTCCGAAGAAATCGCGACCACTTGGAAGTTGTTCGTCGACGAACTAACAAAACTTAATAAATTCCGTATTCCGCGCAAGTTAATAATTTATAATTTGCCAATCGATTTTATCGAGCTGCATGGTTTCGCGGACGCGTCGTCAAAAGCTTGTGGCGCTGCTGTTTATGTCAAAGCAAACGATGTAGCAGGAAATTCTTCCGTTACGTTGTTATGCGCGAAAAGCAGAGTGGCGCCCATAAAAAAGGTCACTCTTCCACGTTTGGAACGTAACGCCGCGGAGGTGCTATGTGCATTAATGAGCAAAATCAGTGAGAGCCTAAATTTAAAAATAAACGCCAAACTTTATTGGACTGACTCAACAATAGTTTTGTGTTGGCTAGCTGAACCCGGCGAAAATTGGTCGACGTATGTCGGACATAGGTGTGAATCAAATTCAAAGGTGTAGCGATATTTCAGAGTGGCACCATGTCAAATCGAATGACAACCCGGCCGATATTGTCGATTCATTGACGAAAATGGGCTACTTAGGGTAGGTGGGCGATTAAAACACTCACTCTTAGCTTACGAGAGCAGGTTTCCAATTTTGCTACCGGAAAAACATCATGTAGCCAAGTGGGATCATCCGAGAAACCAACGAAGATGAACTACACGCTGGCAACGAAGCCACTCCAGCTCCCGTGCGTCAAAGATACTGGCCAATATTGGGTAGAAATATTGTTCGCAAAATCATACATTCATGCGTAAGGTGTAATCGCGCAAATCCAAAGCCAATATCCCAAAAAAATGGGTGATTTACTGAAAGAGCGACTGCAGCCCTTGCGGCCATTTTCCACGTCCGGGGTAGATAATGCAGGACCGTATTTAATAAAGTCAAGCAAATTGCGCAACGCGAAAAAGGTAAAGTCCTACATCGCGCTCTTTGTCTGCTTCTCAACAAAGGCGGTCCACCTAGAGTTAGTCGGTGAGCGGTGACTTGACCAGTGAAAGCTTTTTAGCGGCATTTAAACGGTTTACGTCGCGCAGAGGTCATGTTAGCGAAATATTTTCTGACAACGGTACCAATTTTATTAGAGCCGAGTGTGAATTTTTGAGATCCGAGAAATTTAAAAAAAAAAAAAAATTCAAACGAATTTCTCAACACCTGTACTAAGTTTGGCTTTACCCCGGCAAGATTTCCGCATTTTGGGGGACTTTGGGAACGATGTGTTCAAAGCGTCAAACATCACTTGCGTAGGATACTCGGCGACACCTCAATCACTTACGAAGAATTGTATACCTTGCTTACGCGAATAGAAGCTTGTTTAAATTCGCGTCCCTTGATTCCACTATTCCAAGATCCCAACGACCTGGAAGCGTTGACCCCTGGTCATTTTTTAATCAGAGCGCCACTCACGGCTCATCTGCGCATCCCACATCGCAGTTCTATCCGAATGAGCTATACTCCTCTTTTCACCAGGAGGTGCCAAATACTAATCCCCTCGTTGTTAGTATTGCCTATCATAAAACGTTACTTAAGAAGATTAAAGTACGATTTATAGTTCCGTATACATATAGCATAACATAGTCAAAAATTATGAACATAACATAACTTTTTAAATTCAATTTATAGTTCATGACAAAACGTGATATGATTGTTGACTTTTTGTGTCAAACTAATTGTCAAATCTGTTTTGTGAAAACGTGGTTTTAGAAGCTGTTACCTGGGCTGTGGTCTTACACGAGATAGGTCGTAATAAAGAAAGAAGGAAGAAACCACAAAAAAAAAACCGTTACAAAAACATGGATAAATCAGCTACTCCAAATCATTTCCTTCGTCACACCGTCCTCAAAGTCTTTGAAAGACTTATCGTACGCCTTGAACCTTTCAACACACTGTACGATTAGAATTTTCTTAATTTTTTCCACCTTTTCAATAATGTTTTTAAATTGAATTTATTGATAACCTACCTACACGTTAAAGGCCGATTTATAGTTCCGTAACTTGTACGTATAACATAACATATCAAAATTGAACCCTATTGAATCAAATGTATTCATTTATAGGTCCTTTATCATAACATAAATCCGTATCCTTTTACATATGAATTGGCCAATTTCAATTATTATGTTGTGTACAGTTGGCTTAAAAAAAAAACGGGAAATGAAATTTGACCTAATGTGAATTGGAAATTTAATTTGTCAATTTGTGTCTGTTTGACAGTAGTATTTGTATTTGTATAACAGACATTTCTGACACATAAGTGTAGTTTTTTAACCTAAGTTCTAAAAGACCGTTTCCAACTATAAAAATTTAATAAAATCTGACAGAACTTTTTCTGACAGTTCCCGTTTTTTTTTGAAGCCAACCGTACCATGAAAGTTACGGCATTTTAATATTTTTCCATAGAAACGGTTACGTGTAGGTGGAAAATATGAAGGAAATTTTAATCGTACAGTGTGTTGAAAGGTTCAAAGCACCGTACGATAAGTCTTCCAAAGACTTTGAGGACGGTGTGAAGAAGGAAATGATTTGGAGGAGCTGATTTATCCGTGTTTTTGTAACTCTTTTTTTTCGTGGTTTCTTCCTTTTTTCTTTATTACGACCTATCTCGTGTAAGACCACAGCACGAGCAGCAGCTTCTAAAACCCCGTCTTCACAAAACATATTGGACAATTGTTTGACACTTAAAAAATCACCTATCACGTTTTGTCATGAATTGAATTTAAAAAGTTATGTTATGTTTATGCTTTTTGACTATGTTATGCTATGCGTATACGGAACTATAAAGCAAGATTTATAGTTCCGCATACATATAGCATAACATAGTCAAAAATCTTAAACATAACATAACTTTTTAAATTCAATTTATAGTTCATGACAAAACGTGATATGATTGCTGATTTTTTAAGGCTAGGGCCACACTACAGACTAAATAATCGGCCGATAATTTAGTCCTATTGGGTAGCTTCCGCGCCCACCACGTAAACTAAACTGTTTTCGATCAATCTGTCGGCCGACTACAATCGCTTTAGTGTGCGCACTCACATAAGTCCTCATACTTATTAAGCAACCAACTAAATTGTCGGCCGACGAAAAGTCTGTAGTGTGGCCCTAGCCTAACTGTCAAACAATTGTCCAATATGTTTTGCTGCTTGTGCTGTGGTCTTACACGAGATAGGTCGTAATAAAGAAAAAAGGAACAAACCACGAAAAAAACGGGTTACAAAAACACGGATAAGTCAGCTCCTCCAAATCATTTCCTTCTTGTCCAATATGTTTTGTGAAGACGGGGTTTTAGAAGCTGCTGCTTGTGCTGTGGTCTTGCACGAGATAAGTCGTAATAAAGAAAAAAGGAAGAAACCACGAAAAAAAAACGAGTTAGAAAAACACGGATAAATCAGCTCCTCCAAATCATTTCCTTCTTCACACCGTCCTCAAAGTCTTTGGAAGACTTATCGTACAGTGCTTTGAACCTTTCAACACACTGTACGATTAAAATTTCCATCATATTTTCCACCTTTTCAATAATGTTCTTAAATTGAATTTATTGACAGCATACCTACACGTAACCGTTTCTACGGAAAAATATTAAAATTCCGTAACTTTCTTGGTACATAACATAATAAAGGCCGATTTATAGTTCCGTAACTTGTACGTATAGCATAACATATGAAAATTGAATCCTATTGAATCAAATGTACTCATTTATAGATCCGTTAACGTAACATAAGTCCGTATCCGTTTACATATGAATTGGCCAATTTCAATTATTATGTTATGTATCATAAAAGTTACGGAATTTTAATTTTTTTTCCATAGAAACGGTTAGGTGTAGGTACGCTGTCAATTAATTGAATTTAAAAACATTATTGAGAAGGTGGAAAATATGAAGGAAATTCTAATCGTACAGTGTGTTAAAAGGTTCAAGCCACTGTAGGATAAGTCTTCCAAAGACTTTGAGGACAGTGTGAAAAAGGAAATGATTTGGAGTAGCTTGTTTATCTGTGTTTTTGTAACGCGTTTCTTTCGTGGTTTCTTCCTTTTTTCTTTATTACGACCTATCTCGTGTAAGACTACAACACAGGCAGCAGCTTCTACAACCTCGTCTTCACAAAACATATTTGGTAATTAGTTTGACATTTAAAAAGTCAACAATCGTATCACGTTTTGTCGTGAACTATAAATTGAATTTTAAAAGTTATGTTATGTTTATGATTTGTGACTATGTTATGCTGTATGTATACGGAACTATAAATCCTGCTTAATTGAAATTGGCCAATTTATATGTAAACGGATACGAACTTATGTTATGTTAACGGATCTATAAATGAATACATTTGATTCAATAGGATTCAATTTTGATATGTTATGCCATACGTGCATGTTACGGAACTATAAATCGGCCTTAAATCTTGCTTAACCGTTTCTATGAAAAAATATTAAAATTCCGTAACTTTCATGGTACATAACATAATAATTGAAATTGGCCAATTCATATGTAAACAGATACGGACTTACGTTATGTTAACGGATCTACAGTGAGCGGCAAAAGTATGGAATAAATTCCTTAAAAATTAAACAAAATTTTTTTCAAAAAATCTTTGCACAGGTCAATTTTAGTTTATAAAAATACATGTTTTAGTATCAAAGAAAATTCCAAGCAGTCATTTGTTTTCGAGTTATGACGTCATCGATAGTTTCTTTAAAACCCCCCTATTTTTTTCTTGATTCTGATAGCCCCTTTAATTGTATAAATGACAGTATAAAAATTTTGTTATCTTACATAAGGAAATTTTTGAGAAAAAAAAAAAAAGTTGGAAAAAATAAATTTTATAACGAACAAAAATAAGTCAAAAAATCAAGTAGGTAAATCAAATAGTCAAATGTTACTGTCAATTTCATTCGAAAATGACTCATTTAACAGAAACACAACGTATAGAAATTTTAATTTTGATTGGGTGCTGGGATAAAACTAAAACAGGGGGAATTTCTTCATAAACTTAAGCACAAGCTGGGGGATGGCAATTCGAACATGAACATTTAATTCCGTAATTTTAAATACATACTAACACAGTTTTTGACTTGTTTTTGTTCGTTATAAAATTTAATTTTTCCAAATTTATTTTTTTTTTCTCAAAAATTTTCTGATGCAAGGTAACAAAATTTTCATACTGACATTTATATAATTAAAAGAGCTATCAGAATCAAGAAAAAAAATTTGGGGGTTTCTATTTTAAAAAAACTATCGATGACGTCATAACTCGAAAACAAATGACTGTTTGGAATTTTATTTTGTATTAAAATATGTATTTTTATAAACTAAAATTGACCGGTCCAAAGAATTTTTTGAAAACAATTTTGTTTAATTTTTAATGAATTTATTCCATACTTTTGCCGCTCACTGTATAAATGAATACATTTGATTCAATAGGATTCAATTTTGATATGTTATGCCAAACGTACACGTTACGGAACTATAAATCGTGCTTTAAGCACCATTTATAGTTCCGTATACATATAGCATAACATAGTCAAAAATCATAAACATAACATAACATAGATTTTCGTGTGCCCAAAAATGCTAGTTACTTCACTCCTTCACGGGAAAAAGAGCATTCATCGGTAAACTAAATTTGTTTAGAAAAAGTGTTGTTCAAAATGTTTAGATTCAATAACCATCGACAAAAGCGTACTTTTCAAGGATAGTCTTCCTCTCGTAGATGTTGAACTCGGCTATAATGGTATGAATGTGGACGATCGCCTTTGATAAATCGATGGGTTGTGGATTTTGAGGAACCACACATTTCTGATATGACTCGCACATTTCTTCTAGGGTCTTGTTCGACAGCCTCCAGTACTGCTTCTTCCATTGGACGGACTCTTGCTGTACGTGGTGCCCCAGCAACCTCTTTTAATGTAAGATTCAAGGAACCCTATGTCTTGCTCTACTTATCAATCTTAAAATGACGTACGGATCGGGAGGACGCCGATTTGGAAATCTAGCAGCGTATTCTTCAGCTGCAGCTGTAGCATTCTGATTACACTCACCATATCAAGATATTCTTCATTAGAATAAGGCATGATTTGAGACTTGAATGACAAACGTCAGTGTCAAAAAAATTCATTCCACAGATTGTTACAATTTTACTTAAAAATAATTTTTTTTTGTTCGACACTGTCAGAATTTGAGAATTTTCTCCTATGTGAACGGATTTTGATAAATGTCACAACTTGTCAAAACGAAACGTGAAGCTAATTTTAAAGGTTTTAAGCGATTTGGAGCCTTTAAGGGGCTCGTCGAACAAAAAACGTATTCAACTCGTTCGTGTGTAAATTGGGCCTTTTTTGCACTCGTGGGGCTTTAAAACGCTCGTTTCACTCGCGTTTTAAAATAGCCCACGCGTGCCAAAAAAGGCCCAATTTACACACAAACTCGTCAAATAAACTACTATTGTTCGACACTGTCAGAATTTGAGAATTTTCTCCTATAGACCATAGTCTATTTTTTAATCAAAGAACCACGACCTGTTGATTTAGGTTTGTAAATATAAAATTTTACTAAATTTAGGGTATTTAATGATATTCTATTGGCGATACCAGCCAACGTCTGTCATTTTTAATGTCCTTGAAAGTACGCAAACTCGCAGCTAAAATTTGAACGTGTTATTAAAAATGCCTCGCAAAGTAAGACATTTATTAAACTATTCAAATGAGTTATTAGTTGTTATGAACTTTATTAATATGCTGCGCTACTAATATCTCTAATAGCCTCAATTTTTTATGATGAGATTTTTCACCCTATGTCAAAAGTGTACAATGTTGTCAGCTCTATTTTGGGTGTAAATTGCGGTGTTGATTAAAAAATACAGTATAATATATTCCATTCAAAAATAAAAAAACACCACCTGTTGCTTTAGGTTGGTAAAATTTAAAAAACCGTAGGTAGATATTTTTTCATACTATGTTGGTAACTATAAATTATGACATTTATTTGATTCAAAATAAAATTCAATTGCCCTGAATTCCGTTCATATTGTTTTATTAGCAGCACGTTTCATTTATTTATTGATTCTTATTATTTTTACTTAAACATGCCCAAATTTTACACTAAACAGCGTTGCCGATAGTAATTGTCGAGGAAAATGCCACGTTGGTGGTTTTTGAGTTTTGAATGGACTTTATGTGAATTGTGAACGGATTTTGATAAATGTCATAACTTGTCAAAACGAAACGTCAAGTTAATTTTAAAGATTTTAAGCGATTTGGAGCCTTTAAGGGGGTCGTCAAATAAAAAATTGTTGTATTCAACTTGCTCTTGTGTAAATTGGACTTTTTTTGGCACTCGTGGGCCTTTAAAACGCTCGTCTCACTCGCGTTTTAATTTGGCCCACTCATTCTTTATTAAATCGGGCTTCTTATTGGTGAATTCTTTTACTGTGTAGTTTCTAAACTGGTCAATTTTTTTGAAGATTCTGATTTAATTGTTAATACACTATTATCCGTTCACGATTGTTTCAAATTCGGACTGTCTATGAAAATCTGACATTTTTGTTGGCAATATTGTGATTTGGCATAATAAATCTATTTTGGGTTATAATTGAATTGCACAAAATCAATTAGGGAATTGACAACAAGACGAATATTTAATAACGAAACGTCATATGACAGGACCTGACGCCAATCTAACAAAGAAATATCGTGGCCTCCTGCGTGTTTAAAACAATCGTGAACGGCTTATAGGACTCCTTCACGGGAAGGGCGTTCATTCTGGGACACCCGTATAAAATCAGCCTTGATATTACGATGTATTATCTATTCATTTTGATTGTGACTTTTATACTAGTTGCGTCCCGAAGACATTCCAGGATCAGCTAGGTTGCTTACTAATTATAACCAACAACGTGAAATTAATAAAATACACTTAATAAAACGTCTGTTGTGTTTATAAAAGTTTATTGATACCTACACATAATTACTAATTTTTAATTTGCATGTGGCAAACACTTATACGCAACCGTTTTAACAAATTGGAATCGGCGAATTTCATTTGTCTTTAATTTATTTATTTTGGTTTCTATAAGTTTCTTTTTATCAATAAACGCTTTTCGGTAAAGCTTTTTTGGAATTGATGCTCTTCTTATTTGTATGTATCTATCTGAAAATTTTTCAATACTTGAAAATATATTTGGATGCCTACAGTACAAAGATGTATTGACATCGAAACAATTAAAAGAACTTTTCCTTTTTCACTCAACATTTCTATTACTGGTGATACTGATTCGGGCTGCATTTTAAGTAAAATGATTTGAACCTTCTAAAGGTAAATCAAAAACTATATCAAAATCATCCTGAGATGGCAGAAATAATTTAACTGATTAAATTTAAACCTATCACCCTTATTATTAAACATCCTACCAACACTGTACGAGTAGGAGGTAGGAGGAGTGGGCAAAATGGAGAATCATTTATTTTAATCCGCAGATAGAAAAATGGTCAACCGGGACGCAACTAGTATACGATTTTAGGGGTCGGTTTGACCGCGTCACGCAACTAGTATGCGGCGCCACAAATAGAGAAACTCTCCATTCAGTGTTTTCAAATATCTTGTTTTTTTACTAAGTAATACCTATTATGTATTATCTTTTCTAGGTTTGGTCGCATCGAAGGTCGCAGTCTCTTCCTCCGAGACTGGGTGTTAAAATGCGATTACCTAATCAGTCGGAGTTGAAATTACTGTATTCATCTCCATTTATGCAGACCTACAGATTTCATTCCGGTCTTGGTGGAGATATTTGTGTTCATGAATTTATGGCTGAAAGTCGATTGTGTTTTACATTTCCTCATCAGTTATTGTAAGTGTAATGTTTATATTTTATTATTAGTTTAAAAACTGTGCTTATTACTCTCAGAGCTGTGTGGATTCAGCAAGAAAAAGAATTATTACAAGAAGTTGCTGGTATGGGCGAATTAAGAGAACCCTGGCACTCTCGCCAAGTTGAATTATTAGATAGGCATTTGCATTTACTGCGTTTGTATTCTCAAGCAAGAGAAAATTTACACGCTCATAGGGGCAGACTTTTTAAACCTAGTTCAAGAAAATCGGATCGCAGCTTGGAGTTTGCACCGGTCAATTTACATTTGCAACGAGTGTGGGTTCATAATGATACACTGAATAAAGCAGGATTTTATGATTGGATAACAGTTGGCGCTTTTACAGCGCATTCACATAAATCAAAAAATGGCGGTCTGATTAAGTAAGTTGTCATTATTGTTCATCTTATTTCTCATTAAAAATGGCTATATTTTTTAAGACTGGTTCAACAACTTAAAGAATCGCCAACTCGCTCGAATTCAAATTATCAAATCACAACGAAGATATCAATGGCTAATGATGCTATACAAGTAAGTTTTAAGTTCCAATAAATAACACATTTTAAGAACTTATTAGGTACGCCTTGTCTTTAGTTTAATATTGGTAAAATTTATTAAAGTTTGTCCAGCGAGAGATTGGTTGACATAAAAATCACTAAATTCTACGCAGAGAAAGTAGTACCTAGCGCGCGTAAAATTTGAAATATATCCTTCAAGCAGTAACATTTTGTGCCCTGAAATTATGCTCTAATTAATGAAGTACCTTAACGAATAAGAGATAAAATGAATGAAAATATTACAGTTGCAGTATTTTACACGAAGACGTGTACTCTTGATAACCACTTGCGTCAAGAATATTTAAAAGTAAAACCTCAACCAACAAGATCGTTTATATATCAATTTTATATCAATGCGAAATCAAACGACTTTATTTTGCTGGTTGTGAAATGTCTACGAAATTGTTGTGTTCAAAATAGCGGAAGATCAGTTCGTGAAGCAAAATAATATGGGGAACTTCTCAGGGGGCTAGGAGTTAAAATAAAACAATTCCTTGTGTTGAAGGACGCCTGTATTTAATTTTTCAAATAAATAAAATCAAATACGTTCTTGTTTTCACCTGCAGTAACTGGTTAATTTCAAATTAAATTTCTGACTTACACAAAATTATGGACAGTGCTGCTCGAGTATCCTTAAGACATAATACGTAATATAAACATAAAACAAAAATGGACAACGAGATCGTCAAGGTTAATTTAAATTAAATCCTGAGATTTCCTGCAGACGTTTGTCTGAATGACCGACTATCGTGCGCCAGTCCGAATTCAATTTGACTTATTTAAATATATTCTAGAATATTTAACTTTACTTATTGAATAAACATAAGAAGAGCCTGTAGCGGTAGAAGACTGAAAATTTAAAAAAGAAATATTTCATTGAAAAAAAACTAGCTTTACAGTACACAACCCTTGTCTTACTGCTCTGCACCATATCATTGAGTACAAGATGAACTTCTTGCTTAATATTGCAATGCAAGTCTGCTGTAACTCTTCTGGAATGCTGCCTCGTCAACTTTCTTGATGATGTTTTAGTTGGACCATCTTTACACTTTGACACTGTGTTTTTGTTAACTCCTAAGCATCTCGCAGTGACCTTTAAGAAAAATACTTTTAATCCTTGACTAATCTGACCTAATCAATGATGATGTCAATAAAATTATGATATAATACCATTTTGTGTTATAAGATAAGGTATCAAAAGCAACCTCCAATGGACTTTCAGTTGTAAGTTTTTCATTTATGAAAAATGAATAAGCACTTGCATCATCCTCTGGGCTGCTGGGTTGCCAGCTACAGTCAAATAGCTTCGGGTTGCCTACAAAACAGTTTTAAAGCAATATAATTAAATAAAAAATATTATCTTCATACCTTTGCATCAGTCTAGATATTGTTCGAAATATCACTAAAGGGATTCATGTTTATAAATAGAAATGTCACTTAAACTCGGAACTCGAAGGTAAACAATAGAGAACTTATAGAACAGAAACAAACTAAAACAACAAACTAACTAATCTTAAAAACTTGGAAAGTTTAAACCACAAAAAAAATTGTTAAGCAAGAAATAACGAACAAAATACACATTACTCGGAGGTTAACAATATAGAACTTAGTCAATACAAACAAACAAACAAACTAACTTATCCCAGATAATTAAGAAGTTTTAAACACAACAAAATACCTCACTTGAAGACGAAAGAGCAAATAAACCACCACGGCCCCCTAGATTCATAAGAGACTCGTCTCTTATCCGGCCTGCCGCATTCGTAGTTATAAGCATTATTTTTGTTTTATAGGGTGCGCCACAATACGGGGCTTATGTGTTGTACTGGTTGCCTGCCTTGCAGGAAATTATTGTTTTATAGACGTGTTTTCAACATTTTTCAACAGTTTTAACGCACAAATACATCTGACACTTTTTCAAAATCTCAAATCAAAAACATTTTTTTTGAACGGTAAATTTAATTTCAACAATTTTCTTTTTTATTATTTTTTTTATTTGTTTGAGTGCAAGTTACAAAAATTTACAATGACAGGAAGTTCTAATTTTTAAATAAGTGTCTCACTCACATTTTACAATGAACAGGACCATGAATGATTTCCCGAAAAATATGAGGCTAAGATATTCTTCAAAACAAAATTTATATTTTCCTTTGGAATGCTTGGTAGAATTTCTACTATTGAAATTACTGTCAATTGTAGTTTGCGAACGAGAAATTTGAATTTTAGCTTCTTCACTTGCAATGGGTTTAGGGTAGATTATAAAGATTATAATAATGAAGATTTACGATAGTGGTAAGTTTATCTACCTGCTAGTTCCTAAAAAGGGATGCTGAATATCGGTAAAATGCAGATTGTTTGTCCCCCCTGGAATGAACTGCTCATAGTCGTACATCTTCATTATTATCTAAATGTTTAATCTACCCAAAACCCATTGCAAGTGAAGAAGCTAAAATTCCAATTTCTCATTCCCAAACTATACTATTGGGGTAACTTAGCCTTCCTCTATCTTAGTAATACATTAATTCCAATAAAGGGATTTTCTTTTTCGAATTTGGATCTCGTAAATGTGACAAGCAATAATCATATCCATGGATTGCCTCCGTTATTTTCATAATTAAGTAGCCACATAAAAAAGCCGTTGCCGCCGTCTCAATTTGAAAATTAGTACTTGGCAAATAAGTAAATGGAGACAATTTTTCTAGTTTTTCCAGAGAACTATCTTGCAAGGTGACTGAAACATTTACATTGGTCCTTAAATTTTGGAATCTTGGTAAAATTTTACTACTTGCTTATTCTGCGGCACTCATGATATTACCAGTATGATCTCTCAGTCCTATCTTCCATGCCGCATTTAAAGTGATATCATTGGGTAGATTATGATAAGAAATGTTGACTTTATGTTGTGAACTAATACAACATTTTTTCTTTGTTTGTGGCATTTTTTAAAGTTTCGACTGTACTTAGTTTTTGAAATTGACAATTTATTATGTAAAATGTCATTATTCATACGTATTTTTAGTTGCATATACTAATATATGGGTCACATTAAAGCCGCTAGATGAACATACTATACGGGGAATTTTGAAAAACAGACATTTATCGAATGCGACAGGCCGGATAAGAGACGAGTCTCTTATTAATCTAGGAGGCCGTGTAAACTACACACGGTGTTGACGATTCAAAATGACAGCGGCAACGACAACAGCTGAAATTTGACAATTTGCTGTGACAGCATAAATTGGCGTAGGATTACATTGCCCGCGAAATTATTTCAAAGGTACCACCACAATAATTTATTTATTACATTTTTTTGTATTGTATTCTAGTGCATTTTGTAGTGTTGGGTTACAAGCCTACAATTTAAACTCTCCCAATCTCTCGCTGGACGGAGTTTAATATCATCTCTTGTTACGTAGACTACTCTGATTAGTACGCAGTGTGAGTATATGTAAAGTACTCCCAGAACTCTAACGTTTTATGATAGACAATTTCGTTATGAAGTTAAACTGCTTAACAAAGAATCACATAATGGCCGTAAATAAACAGACCTATCACTTCTACCTTGCATATTTGAACTTCACTATACTCAATTTAATATAAATGTGCATCTAAGCAAGCCATGAAAATGTGATTTTCTGTAGCTAAAGCTAGTGACTTTGACTTTCAAAGTTGCTTGCTCTGCGCGAACCCGAGTTGACTAATTTTTCATTTTTTGTCCATTTTAACATTGCTGATTTCAAAAGCAATGTTACGTCTTTTTACTGATTAAATTAAAGCAATTCATATTTGTTTTTTTGTATTTTTACCAAGTAAAAGATGCAAATATTACGTTCCCAACCGGGATTTGAACAATCCCGGTCATCGATGACGTCACTTGCATGATGTGTAACAAAACCGGGATTCGTATGAATACCGGAGCCGGGCGGCTAGTCACAGCGTTTTTTTTTATCAGAGTATACCTCTACAGCAGGGATGAGCAACCCGCGGCCCGCCACACTTTCTCATGCGGCCCTTCAAAGATTTTACATTTTGACTTTTGAAACTTTTGTTAACCATTGCATAATTCACCAACAGAATCTTTACGCAAAAATTTTAAATATGCCTAATGTCACTACGCCTGTAATAAAACGTATTAATTTTCTCAAATCTCGAGCGTTAAATCACCGCCAATTTAATGAGTTTTTAAAAGATTTGGGAAGTGAATATGGTGATGTAATTTACAACACAGAAGTGCGTTGGTTGAGTAGAGGTGCTATGTTAAAAAGAGTATATAACTTAAAAAATGATATTCAATTGTTTGTGGAAATGAAAGAATATCGATTTCCCCATTTCGAAGATAAAGAATGGATGTGTGATTTTGCCTTTCTCGTCGGTATAACTCAGCATTTGAATGACTTAAACATGGAACTTCAAGGAAGAGACCAGTTCATTCATAACATGTTTGATAAAATTAATGTTTTTGAAAGCAAACTTAAAATTTGGAACAAACATCTGTTGTCAAACAATATGTCACATTTTGCACACCTAAAAAAAGAAAACCCTTCAGAAACCTGAAAATATGCCCAGCATTTACAAAAATTAATAATGGAATTTGAATCGCGCTTTAAAATATTTAGATCAGAAAAAACCGTTCGTAGTTTTAACTTTTTTCTTGCCCATTTAATATAGACGTGGAAACAGTTCCGGATGAGTTACAAATGGAATTAATAGATTTACAAAACGACACGGATTTAAGAAATAAATTTCAAAATGTTGACACATAATTTCTACCAAAAATACATAAGTTTAGAAAAATCCCCACGATTAGGCAAAGCAAATAATGACACTTTTTGGAAGTACCTATGTTTGCGAACAATTGTTTTCCGCAATGAAATAGTTATTTATTTAACGAGTTCGTGTGTAATTTTGGCCAAAATTACACAAAAACGAGTTGAATACAACGTTTTTTTGTTCGACGAGCCCCTTAAAGGCTCCAAATCGCTAAAAATCTTTAAAATTAGCTTGACGTTTCGTTTTGACAAGTTGTCAAATTTATCAAAATCCGTTCACACAGGAGAAAATTCTCAAATTTTGACAGTGTCTAACAAAAAATAATTAAAAGCGATCGTCGATCGAGATTAAATGATGTACGGTTAGAAAGCTGCGTGCGAGTTGCTGTGTCGTCTATATCTGCAAATATAGACCAATTGTTGACCAAGAAGCAATGCCAAATTTCTCATTGAGTATTTTATTTCGGTAATTTTTATACTAGATTTATTTTGTTAATAAAGATATAATTTGAGTTCATCATTATCATGTTTCTTAAATGCGGCCCGCACAACATTTTTAAATTTGAAGCTGGCCCGTTGTAAAAAAAGGTTGCTCATCCCTGCTCTACAGGGTGTTTTCGAAATTGAGGCGTTTCTTTTAACATGTGATAGTATGCGTTGTTCTAAAGAGTTTTAGCCAAAATCACCTTAGTAAAAAGTGTACGGCAATGAAGAATTTTTTGAAATTTTTGAAACCGGTTCTGTTTAATTTTGCGCTGATTTGTTAGCAACTAAAATTGACAAAAAAAAAATCAAATGAGCATGAACGTTAATCAAAAATACTGTCAGAATTGTCATCTAATTAGTCGGAATGGGTTATCATTACGAAAATAACGAGCTCACAAATATGTTGCTAAAGTATGGGCAATGCTATCAGAATATAGTTCCGACGTCCAGAGAGTACGCAGAGCGATTTTCGGAAAGATTCCATCCTGGGCCACGTCAGTTTATTAATCTAGTACAGCGGAGAAATAGACAGGACCGGACTCAAAATTTTAGAAAACTATAAAAATATGCAATCAATTATCTCCGTTAATACAAACATTTTACTAAGACGATTTAGGCTGAAATTCTTAAGAATAATGTATAGTACCTCCTGTTACAAGGAACACCTCAACTTCGAAAACACCCTGTATAATCATTGCGTATAATTTTTTTGAATTTTGTTCTATTACGTCAGCTGCGAGCGTGTACTATTGGGGACACGAAAAACTGGGCAGATGTCATTCAGTTGTCAACATTTCTAAACCATACCTTAGCTACTCATAACCAAGCTTAAGTTAATTTGACAGTTTTTTTTTAAACATTAATCATAATGACGGTAAAGGTGCATTTACAATGACACTTTTTGAAATGACAATAACAGACTGCCCAGGATTCCACGTCCCTCATTGTACTATCGCGGCCAAAATACTTTGGTCGTCACTTTTTGACACTTCACATGTAAATCAAGTATTAATGTCAATATACATGACAATTTCAAATTATTCTTGTCAAAAATATGGCACCTTCAGTTTTTGATAAGTATAGAATCGTTTTACTTGCTTCTGAAGGTTGTCTAAACCGCGACCATGTTGATATTTTGCTTTTGAACCCTGCCTCCGCAGCTGGGATTTACCTCACCCGTATGGCACTGATAGATTAAAATAATTTTGACAACAGTAAAAAATAAGGTTAAACATCCTAAAGCTTGCTTTACAACTGAATATCATTTATGTCACATTGACGACCAAAGTATTTTGGCCGCGATAGTACAAATACGTCATTATGCATTAATTTTCGAGTTATTGAAAAATACGAACAATTGGAAAAATGAGGTATAGCTTGGCTAAGCAATAACGCGTTTTTTGACATTTCCTTGTTTTTTTTTTTATTGCTATACTGGCCAGGTTTCGCAAAGGCTACACAGTTAATTTGCCTATCTTTTTCACATTATATAAAATTTAAATAAAAAAGCAATACAAAAAATGAAAAATGAAATAAAGAATACGTGCTTCGTATTTTTTTTATACAGGGTTGCGATTATGTATGGAACCGTCCTGCTAAAATGGTTTAAGCTAGAACCCTGAAATTTTAAATGCGCTTAGGACTCATTAAAAGCTACTTATCAAATTAAAAACAAAGAAAAATATCCATAAGTTTTCAAAATACAATAGTTATTTTTATATTAAGTGCGCGAAGAGAGTGTTTTTTGTGCATGAAAAGGTCTTTTACGCCGAGACGAAGGTCGAGGCAGTATAAGCCTTTGAATGCACAAAAACATCTTCGCGCACGAAATATAAACAATATTTTTTCTATAATTGATTCAAAAAATTTAAATTAAAAATTCAAATTTTTGAAGGAACTCTGAAGTTTCAATGCAGTGACCATGTTGCTAGGTAACTAATAAAAAACAGTGCGTGAAATGAAAAACAGAAATAGTCGTATGCGTGAAATTGCATTTCACACACTGTTTTGTATGGTTTCTATGGTTTCGATCTTACTAACAATGCAAAAAAAATACACGTCAGAAAATGACCCACTTCAGGCACAGATAACTATGCGTGAATTTCAATTTTTTGAATCAATTATAGAAAAAAGTCGTTTTTTCGCGACGAATATTATTCGTTTCAGTTTTTGAAATAGCTATTTATGCACCAAGGGCGTTACAACGATGATTACGCCCGGAGAACGATGAATCCAGCTCGAGGGTTTTAGCCCGAGAGATGGATATCGTTCAATGGGCGTAATCATTCGGTGACGCCGTGGTGCATACAAGATTTTATTTTTCACTACGTGTTCCTAAAAAAAAAAAAATGGCATCTGCAATTATGAATTGAGGAGGGCGTTATGAATTCATTACGCCCGCTTATTCTTATTACGCCCTGTTTTATTCCCCGGTTGTTATGGACATGTTTACGTATTTCGTAGCCTAGGAGTTATCATGCAATTATACAGTGTGGAATAAAATGATTTACATCTAGTTACCTTTGGAATTTTTGCTCATGTAAATTTTCCAGTACCGCTCTACTTTTTTTTTCGAAGTGCCGAACTATTAGTTCTGTCAATAAATGTCATCAATCGAATTGACAATCGTTACAATTTACTAAATTGAATTAACAAACGTTGGTGGCCACTTCCAACACTAGCAAGTCATTGCTTTTGTTAACTCCTTTTTAATTTCAATCTCAACTTTACATTTATATCATCCCTTCGCAATAAATCACATTTGGAATTTGGATATATATTTTGAGGTTAGGCATTCTTTTTTTTGTAGAGCGGCATTTCGTATTTTTACAAGGGTAATGCAAAGGTAACTAGATGTAAATCATTTTATTCCACACTGTACTAAAGTGAAAAATAAAATATTTGAAGATTTTGAATATGCGTACGTACACAATTTATTTCCATTTTCGAGACGGATGATAAAAATCAGATGCAGTTACAATTTATTTAAAAATAAAAAATTGTAGTGCTCGTTACGCTTTACTACTACTAATTTTATGGTAGTATAATTAAGTATATTCTTTTTTATTTTTAACAGGTTTATGTTTATAGGGAATAATATTAATTTTGTAACAAGAAAAATTACATTAGGTTTATTAGATATGTTATGTTATGTTTTACTGACTTAGAGTATGTCGACACTCGACAACTCTTAATAGCTATAAGTGACTTCTTCTATTTTCAACAAACCAATTTCTGGCAACCCTATTATCCATAATTACACTCCTTGACTCACATCGCAACACTATTATAATTATCAGTAATATACCATAACCTAAGTAACCTAACATTTCAGTGATTTCACAGCTTGGATGCCGTTCTTGTTGTCTCCCCCCTCCGATTAACATCAAATAAGTTTTTAAAAGATGCCCCTGTTGGTAGTTTCAAAAGTTAACGAGTAATTTTAAAAAATCTTTATCTGTGACATTCAACACGAAAATGAAATGCTTTTAAAAACTAACTAATTCATGCCGAAATATTTGTCGCGAAAAAACGACTAAAGCCAACTTGATTTTTTTTAAATTCCGATCCTGAATATACGAAGAGAGTTGTTGACACTAATTTGCATAATATCAATATCATTTCAATTACACATACAGGGCCTTTCACAACTCGCGCCCTAGAGAAAAAGGGCACCTGCCGACGACAATAAGTTGTCAAAAAATAGAAACAAAGAATTTACTACTGCTTTCATAACTGAGTTAAAGGTAATATCATCAGTCAAGGCAGTTACGTCATCACCCTGGAGTAGTACAGTGTTGCAAAATTTCCAACTTTAATCGGTACTTGTCAAACAAGGGTTGGACGTGTTAAAGTAAGGTTAGGTTAGGTACTGTCGATTTCTATCAAAGCACAACAGAACTCGAGAATTGTGAATTACGTCGATCTACGAGTTCGGTGCAACAAGATGTCCCACTTTATGGGAATGTAAGAATTATGATGTCAATATATATATATATATATATTCGTATGAAGAAAAATACAATTAAAATTCGAAATTCACAAAATAATTATGGTAAATTATATGTTTTTAATTTGTTGTAAGTAGATGAAGTTTGGAGAAACCTTGCTGGAATTTAGTAAGGGGACATTCTTTTTTGGTTGACGATGAAAAAATAAGTTCCGCCCCTTCCATAAAACCATCGCTGTTACCTGCATGAACAATTATGTATCTAAAATTATAAACTTTTAATATTTTCTTTATAAGGATTTCAAATAACAAACCTTTTTCCTTCGACTTTGGTTTTTCGTACACTTTTTACGTTGTTATCTTGCCATGATTTACTTATGGTTTCATCCTGAAATATCCACGTTTCATCCATAAAAACAAAATTAATAATCCCTCCTCTTTTAAATCGATAAATGAACGTAAAAAATTAATCCTTTTAAAAACAATATGGCTCATTTCCATAAGTCCACGGCGTAAATTGTCTTTTTTCCACTGGAAGCCTATGTTGTTTAATATTCTCCAAAGCGATTGTCTACTTCCTTCAAAAATATATTTTTCTTGTAGTCGTACTAATAAAGTGTCGAGAGTAATGTGTTTTTCTGTAATGAAATAAATAATTATGAGTAACTAATTTTACAAAATAATTACATCAAGCTTACATTCTTTATACATATCATATATCTGATTCCGAATCTCTGCTTGTATAGTTTCATCCACTGCCGTGACAGGTTTTCTTCGTGGACGCGTTTTTTTCGGACTTGTCTGAGGGAATCCACATCTTCTGATGGTTGAAATTCGGTTTACGCTAGATAAACTTAGCTGTAAAGCATTTGCCACCCGCTAAACATTTATTGTAATTAATTAATATAAACATTAAGTTGTGTGTTTATAGCTTAAATATTATCCTACAATTCACACTTACCTCTCTTACAGCAGATAACGGTAATAGAGGTCCTCCATTGTCACGTTCTCTTTCAAAATAAGAAATAAGGGCCGACACAAGTTCTTTACTTTGCTTCCGTAAAGGTTTTGGCATTTTCACAATTCACAAATAATCACCAAATAAAATGACAATATCTGTCACTTTGAAAATGAAAAATAAACGCGGCAACGCTTTTGATTGTGCCAACATAATTGAAGATTTGAGAATTTACTTTATTAGTAAATATTAGTTTCTTTCATTTTGTGAAGGTGAAATAACTGTTCACCAACTGATGACGTAACTGCCTAGACTGATGATATTACCTTTACAAGACTTGTAATTCTACCAATCCCAGAAGGGCATCTCGAGGTGTGATGTTATTACAACCAAATAAAGCCAGTTGCTAGGTTTCAAAAATAATACCATCAGCTACAAAAAATGTTTGGGTTACTGTAATTTTGACACTATTAGATTTGACTTTTCATTCTCAATAAATTTAGGTTAGCAATCTGAAATGTTAGAGCTGTCATTACATTGCAAGTTCAGATGTCTACTGCTTAAGCTAAGCCAATGGGCGATTCTAGGAGATGCTTGGAGTGTAGCACCTCCACGGACCAGAGCTGAGCCACCAGTGTCGGATCTGACAATAAATCGGTTACAGAGGCTCTGATGCACAAAACCGATGATTTTTGGCTGGTATGACCAGGTCGGCCGCGCTCTCAAGTTTTGTCTTGGACGGGCTGCGGGCCTCGGACTCGTGGGGTAGTGGTTGATGCTTGATAATCGCAACTAAATGGCATTCTAGGTCATTTCAATTATTATTAAAACGTATTGTAGCAAAAAATAAGAAAAATGTGTTGCAAACGAAAAAATAATTGTCATTTCTGCCCGGAAAACGTTCTTTGAAGACTCTTGCTGCCTCCCTGGCGTTACGCTAACATTCCCCAAAAATTATTATCATTTCTAAATAATCAGCGGCTGAATACATGATTGTAACCAAATAAGCAAAGGTTTTGGCTTTTTTTATTACATACAAATTTAATTTGACAGTGACATCTTTCAAAAACAACTCCAATCGCCCAAATATTTTAAAGATGTTTTTTCTTAAATGAAATCCTAGCAACGTAAAATTACGGCAAACACACCTTGGATGTAAGTAAGTAAGTAAGTAAGTAAGTAAGTAAGTAAGTAAGTAAGTAAGTAAGTAAGTAAGTAAGTAAGTAAGTAAGTAAGTAAGTAAGTATGTAAGTAAACAAAATAAAAGAAAATAACAAAGTATGACAAAAAAAGGAAAAAAAAAGAAAAATCAAACTTAAATCTAATTACAAAGCAAGAACTTAACATTCGTATCGAGAAACCGCACACATTAAGGCGCGTACAGACTACGCGAACCGAGCATGTAATGTAACATGTAATGTAATGCTCGTCGCAAAATTGGTGCCACGAACAGCCGACGAACCGAGCACACAACGAACAGCTATACTCTGTCCACTGATGATAGATTGCGCGCTTTTTTACAGACACAGAGACGAGTGTCTACACTTTATAACATTTGCTATATCATTAATACTCGAAGAATAAATAATTCCAACAACAGTTTATAACAATTATTGAAAATACCTGTACTGAAACTTCATTTAGAGTCACAGCTGTAATTCTGTAAACAACATCATAGGCATAGGATAACTACTGGCTGGATGGAGAGTTTTGTATTTTTCAGTGCGTTATGTTTTTAAGTGATTTTTTTTATAATCGTCTCAGTTCAGTTCGATAGTTCCGAGGTTGCGTGTCATTACAGCTACATTATACAGGGTCGCTAAAAAGTATGGATTCAGCTAAATATTTTCAGAACGGTTTAGCAGAACGCATTGAAATTTTGCACACAGGTAGAAGTGTTTAAATTTTATCATCTGATAGTTTTTTCAATTTTCTAACGTCATTTATTTTGAAGATGCAAAACTAACTTGGTTTTTTTTAAATGGCACGGGGGATTTAAATGTAATATTTTTGAAAAGAGTATTTTTTGTGAATTCAGTGAAGTAACACATGCCCACATCGCTGCCATTTTGAATTTTTTTTTTGCTTAAAAATTATGTATTTCGCGTTTAAACTTTTTATCTTTTTTATTAAAATGTATCTGTTTCAGTTAAATGTCTTACTTCTACACTTATACTTTTATTAAGTTTTTGGCCAAAGTGCAGGCGGCAAAGAATTAACAATGGCTAAAAAAACATTCCAAAGGTCAAATTTTTTCAAATTTTATTAATTCGATAATTTTTTTATAAAGTTTCGAGTAAATTGAGATATGCATGTGCTACATCACTGGATTCACAAAAAAATATTCTTTTTAACGATGTTAAATTTGACCTCTCGTGCCATGTAAAAAAAATCAAGTTGGCATTGTATCTTCAAAATAAAAGATGTTATAAAATTGAAAAAAATATCAGCCTATAGAATTTAAACACTTCTAGCTGTGTGCCAAACTTCAACGAGCTCTGCTAAACCGTTTTGAAAATATTTAGCTGTATCGATACTTTTTAGCGACCTGTATGTGATAAGAGTGATAACGAAAAACCGTTAGCTTTAATTCTGTGTAGTGATGCAATAAGAATTATGTGGAATCTGATGAAAAAAGAGAAAAAGGCTCGACGAACTTCATAAAGATTAAAGTTCCAACATATTAGCGGACAGCATAAAATATTTAATAGAATGTCTCCCACAGACGGTGAGAATTTACTAACCAAAATAGGACCCGAAAATCTCCAAAAAAAATACGCGTTTTCGATGTGCAATCTCAATTTAAGGCAGGTAAGTATTAACGCAAATATTGTTAGTTCAGAAATTTGTTTAACGAATTAAAAGTACCTACAACAATGAAGAAATATTTTTTCCTTTACCATTTTACAGGTAAACTTTTGTAATGACAATTTGTCAGTAGAAAACGTTTTTGCACCACCGGTCATTTTCACGTGTTTACCGATTTCATGAACATGTTTACTTATCAAAAGACGGTAAGTAATCAAATAAGAAATTATTGTTTAGATTCGGCATCGCGTGCAGAGCAATGTGCCATAAACTAGTATGAAAAATGTAAAAAATGCCTTCTTTAGAAAAATCAAACAATTTAATAAATTAAAAAGAAAATGGTATCTATTTATTAATAGTTCCGATGATGCAAAATAGTATATTATATATTGAGGGAGAGAAATGCATGATTTTTCCTAAGGTGCAGTTTGTAGCCAGAGGGCGAAGCCCGAGGGCTACAAAGCACCGAGGGAAAAATGAGCATTCTCTCCAGAAGTATATATACTATTTTTTTCACGGTAGGGAGTAGAAACAGCACAAAAATCTCAAATTTTAAGAATAAAAAAAATGATGACAAATGAGTTGTCATCTTTCGATGAATTTAATGGAATTAGTAGTTGCCTTGACAACACAATTAGATTTTTGTCACAACAGTAAAAAAAAATGAAAACTCCCATTAGATTTTTGTCACAACTGTCAAAAAAATGAAAACTCCCTAGGGAGCAAATATTTGCTCCCTAGGGAGAAAATGCTCTACTTCTGTCACGATGTTGACATCCGAAAAGTTGATTTCTACTCCCGATCGTGAAAAAATATTATTAAGCATCACGGGTGCTTGTCCGTCAGAATAACTGGATGCCCATTTTGGGGCCGATTTCTAATTTTACCTGAAAAGGTAGGAGCGGAGTTGCTGTTGATCATAACATTTACTCATTAATTTGTTAGGCTGTCTTACAAATATGGTGATCCATACATTTTATTAAATACATACCATAACTTACTACACTCTTTAAATAAATTACAAGGAAGCGTTCGTCTGATTTGGACGGCGAAGCTGTGAACCTCGAAAGAACGCATGCGCGCTGCGAACGGTTCGCAGTGCTCCGCTGACTGTCGGTTTTCTGACGAACACAAAGCCATTCACAAACCCATCTCGACAAAGGGAGCTGACCACAGTCATAAACTCATAAATCTAATCTCCAACAATTTCAGTTACCATTAGTTTTTGTCCCTTATTTAAACGGTCTTGATTGACAAATGAAACACTGTAGTTTTTTATGCATTTCATTTATGCTGAACAAAATAAATAGGTTATTATTTTTGAAAGCAACTCTTTACAGTAACTAATAAATGAGTTTCTCATTTTCTAAAATAATGCGAATTGTGTCAATTTGTTGTAAAAATGCATAAATCGACATGGAGCATGCCATCAGCTTCGCAAATCAATCCGATGTTTAAGTCAATTATTGTTATATTACTACAGATTAATTCCCACATACATCAAAGTCATCAAACGTGCGTGTTCAGCCAATCAGGGCGCTTGCTTTCATCCAATCAAAAATGTTTATCGCGGATAAATCGTCTTCCTAGTCTGTCTTCTGTCAAAAGCGAATAAAATTGCATGTTACGCCTGTCAGATTCTCAAATTGTTTTTAATAACTGTAAGTACAGAGTGATCAACAAGGACTGAAACTGTTGGCAACAATGACAACATGATGAAAATTTCAGTGAAGTTGGTAGCATTACATTTTCAGTTGTCAATTTTGACGGGCAAATTTAAACTTCAAAATCAAGTGTCATTTTTGTATCAATTTATTAATGAAAATGGTTTTTACACTAGAGCAAGACATTTTTATTGGTATGGCGTACTTTCGGACTGGAAATTTTGATGCTGCTAACGGTTGGCAGTATTCCACGGTGCACGGACGATACATTGCACCAATTTCAACAAATGTTCCCCGAGCCAGTTGGTACTTTGGGCGGCGCGGTAGCTTAGTCGCGTTTAGGCAGCACTGCACGAGATTGGTGCAACGTTACCTACAAACAGGTGATGTGAAAAAGGCAAAACCTACTGGCAGAAGATGTAGTTGAGAATGTTCGAGGTAGAATGGAACAAAACCCTCGAAAGTCAGTGCGAAAGCTTTCACTCCAAACAGGCGTGATTCTTATGTAAAACACACGCATCCAAAGTTCTTTGTTGGGCACGTTTAATGCAGGGCCTAATAATCCTTACCATTAAAAATCACGTCATTCCTTTTCCTTACTTTACAGGCTTGTCATATGGAAGTTGCCTAACCATTTTAAAGAAGAAATTAAAGTTCCAACCTTACAAATTTTCCCGGATCTAATCCCTGCATCCCGCAGACTTTCAACTCGAAAATAATAACGCATAAAACATGTTTCTGTTTCTCAGGAGGGGCATGCGGGCACGGCCTGTCGCTTTTATGAATATCGAAACAGTGGACCATTATTAAGTACCGCTAATTACATTTTATACTGTTTTTGGTCGTTTTGTACGTATCGTGTTTTAAAACTACCAACTCGTAACATAACCTAAATTTTTTGACATTCACAACTTGCAGCGGGTGCCAACACTGACGCACAAAAAAATTTCATATTTTGGGAATATTTTGCTGTCATTTGCTGCCAACAGCTTCAGTCCTTGTTGATCACGCTGTATTATAAATAAATAATTAACGTTAAAGTTTGTATTCTGGAATAATCTTGTCAAAAATAACGCGACCTAATTTTTTAAATCTGATTAAAAAATTAGGTCTTGTTACTTTAATCGATTATAATTTAATTTTTTAAAACTATACTGACCGGCACAAAAAACGACTCACTTCGCGACTCACTTTGAATTTTAAGTAATTCATTGTCTTAGATTTTTTTTTGGTATCATGTTGTATTGGTAGGTGCTATTTAAGTTATTCTTTGCCAAAGAATATCCGACAAACAAAACATTGAACACAGGAAATAAGATTTTAATGAAAAATGATAAAAGTTATTTTTTAGAAAAAAATTTTGTTATAAAAAATTGTCAAAATTTGAACAGTATTTTGAATTAGTATCTCGTATTGTCAGATTAAAAATTTTAACACGTAAAACAACCGACAAAAACACAACATGGAAGTAGCGCAAACTTTTCAATAATTTATTTAAACAAAACAATTCAGTTGCCATGGTGACCATAGCACTCCCCATCTTTGAAAATATCCCAATTTAACATAAAAGAATAAGCACAAATATAATTTCAAGATTATTTATTAAAGAAATCATAATGAGTCGCTTTTTGTGCCGGTGAGTGTATAATTTGTTTTGTTTTTTTTTGAGGGCACGGAGTCTATTTTCGGTACCAAAACTAAAAAACAACCAACATTCTACCTACTTTCTCCGAAGATGTGCAGTTATGGCTTTGCCTTTTTTTTTAATTTTACGATGGGTTTACACCCCTCTGTCGTATACAAGCAATGAGGCTGTTATTTTTTTTTTTTTTAATAATCGTCAGCTCAGTTCACTTCAATATTTCCGAGAGTGCGTATCATAATGTCCGATAACGAAAAAGCGTTAGCTTTAATTCTCTGTAGTGGCGCAATGATAGTTATGTGCAATATGATTAAGAAAGAGAAGAAGCGGCGACGTTGGTGGCGAACCGAACTCTACAGAAAACGCGTCGATAATGAACTTATACGAGATTTAAAGTTTCAACATGTCAGTGGACATTATAAAAATTTCACAAGAATGTCTCCTACAGACTTTGACAAATTATTAACAATGATAGGACCGAAAATCTCGAAAAAACATACTCGTTTTCGTTTTTTTTTAAATAGTCTTTGTCTTTGGGGTCCCACAAGACACTAAGACTTTTATAACTCTCTACTAAGAGCACTGCACATTCATCCGAAATATTTTCCATGTTTTAACGGCACGAATTCGAGATTCTTGGTTGTAGGTTCGCGGGAGAATGAAAATTTTATTTTGAGAGCACATTTTAGCGACGAATCCCTTCCTTGTAACCTCCTACCTTTTCAGGTCTACCGTCTTTTGATTGGTAAACATGTCGTTCATGAAATCGGTAAACATGTGAAAATGACCGGTAGTGCAAAAACGTTCTTTAAATTAAAAAAATATTTGCTACTGAAATTGTAATTTTGTGTAACACAATATGGGATAAATAATTATCTTTATTAGGTACTACCTTAATGTTTTTTTTTATACTTCGATACGTGCTCACAAATTTAACGGTCTATTCTTGTAATGGACTGTTTTGATATTCTGAGTTTCAATTAAAATTTAAAACATTGCATCTTCATTGTTGTAGGTACTTTTAATTTGTTAAACAAATTTCTGAAATAACAATATTTGGATGAATACTTACCTGCTTCGAATTGAGATGGCACATCGAAAAGGCGCGTCTTTTCCGCACTAGGCTACCTGGTCGTGTTGTTGGATACCTGTTTTTAGCACCAAGTGAGAGATTAAATACCAAGAAAACGACTCATTTCCAGAAATTGAATTTTGCCGACAGGAAAAAGATTCCATATACATACATACCTAATTATTATCAGTGCATCACCACACGGTTTTTCGTTATCAAACATAATGTAGCTGTAATGACACGCAACCTCGGAACTATCGAACTGAATTTAGACGATTAAAAAAAAAAATCACTTCCAAAACATAACGCACTGTAAAATATTGCACTCTCCATCCCTCCAGTAGTTTTCCTACGCCTATGATGTTGTTAACAGAATTACACCTGTGAATTTGAATGAAGTTGAATTATTTATTCTTCGAGTATTAATGATATACAAAGGTTATTTGCGCTTTTCGACTTTTTGCAGCACAGACAGTCGTCTCTGTGTCTGTGAAAAGGCGTGCGATCTATCAGTAAACGGACTATAGATGCTGTTCGTTGCACGCTCTGTTCGTCGGCTGTTCGTGGCACCAATTTTGCGACGAGCATTACATTACATGTTACATTACATGCTCGGTTCGCGTAGTCTGTACGCGCCTTTAGAACTAATAACAATACATAAGCAAATCTATAAAACTGGTCACAAAAATCGTTTTATGACTCAATCAGGTAACCAACACATAGTTTTTCTATTTTAGTTCTAAATTGCCCCTCTGGCAGATTTAAATATTCAAGAAATTTATTTAATATTGTAGGAGCCATATAAGAAAAACTACCTTCAAATTTTTTGGAAGAATGTGTGGTATCGTAAATGTATCGAATCTTATATTCCTACAATGTTCCTCAGACCTTCTAAGCAGCAGCTGATGTAAATAACTCGGAACTTTGGTTAACAAGAGCTTATGCAAAAAGACTGCTGCTTGGAATAAAGTTCGCAATCTGAAATTCAACTCATTGAGTCGCACAAGATGTGATGTGATATGATGTCTACGCGGTACACAGCGCACAAACCGTATGCAAGCATTCTGTATTTTTTGCAACTTAAGGCAGTTTTCTTTTGTCAAAAAATAATAGTACACCAAAGAACAATAATCGGAATGTGGATAAATAATAGTTTTGACTAACTGGAGCTTCGTTTGTTGATCAAGCTGAAATTTGAGACCATATACACTTCTCAATTTTTGCATAGACTTCCTATATATATTGTTAATATGTTCTTCAAACGATAGTGTTAATAATAACCAATCCTAAACTTTTTACACTTTGAACCCACTTGACATTTTCATTATTAAGTTTAATGGTAAAATTAGATTCAATGGTTATGCGTTGCCTCTCTGATCCTACTGTTAAAGCCAAAGTCTTCCCCGAATTAAGTCGCAAGCCATGGTCCGTTGTATAAGCAGCAATGTTAGCCAAATCAGAGTTTAGATTATTTATAGCGTCATATGCATGGTCAATATGAAATGAATATTGCAATTGAATATCATCTGCATACATGTGTAATTTGCAATACTGTAAGTATTTTGGCAGATCATAAGTGTATATCGAGAACAAAATGGGTCCGAGGACACTGCCTTGAGGGACACCCGATGTGGTTGCTTTTAACGACTGCATCGTATCATCTAAAAATATTTTTTGACGTCTTCCATTTAAATAACTTTTCATAAATCTCAAAGCACCTTCCTGGAAACCAATATGTTTTAGCTTGATCAGTAAGAGATCAGAATGAACAAGATCAAATGCTTTACTTTGATCGAGCAAAATTAAAATTGAGGGCTTTGACTTATCCATCGCATGAGCTAAATCATCAGTTACGCGCAAGAGAGCTGTCCGAGTGCTATAGTTACCTCTAAAACCAGACTGTATGTCAGGTAGTATATTATTTTGATCCAGAAAATTTACTATTTGCACAGCCAAAAGCTTTTCAAAAAGTTTCGATAATGCGGGCAAAATACTGATTGGGCGCAAATCGCTAAATGATGTAGGTGATGTCACTTTAGGAATGGGAATTACATTTGCAGTTTTCCATATTTTTGGGAATTCGCCAATTCGAATAGATTCATTAAATAAATTTCTGATTGTGTATATGCAATACGGCATTACCAAGTTTAACATTGCAATGGAAATATTATCTGCACCTGATGCGTTAGTTTTTATTGTTCTCAAACTTTTTAGCAAGTCATCGTTCGTTATTTCTTTAAATGAGAACATGGCGCTGCTACTTAAAGGATTGTTGCTATAAAAATTTGCCGTATCCTGATTTATTATACATGAACCTGCAACGCTCAAAATGTAGTTATTTAATTCCTCAGGCTTGCAAAGTGAATCTGGTAATTGATTCTTAATCTTATTTTTAGTATTTATACCCCAGTCTGATAAGTTTTTCCACAGTTTTTTTGTATCACCTTTACAGGTCTCCAAAATATATTTCATGTAAGCTCTTTTTTCACGGTTAATTGCAGCATTTACATAATTTCTCAATTCAACATAGTATTTACGACTTTCATTCGTCCTTTTCTGTAGATATTTTTTGTATGCCTTATTCTTCTCTCTAATCATTAATCTTAAATTGTAAGTTATACCGAGTATCAACCACCAAACCTGGCCATAGGCACATTACACATATTAATAGTTATTTATGTGACAAGCTTAGTAAATTAATCTTTACGGGCGCGCTGGCACTTGTTGGACGAGCGACGTAAGGAGCGAGTCCCACAAGCCAGTAAGCCCAGTATAATTTAACAGCTCCTCTGATATCAAAATCGGCTACTTTTGCTTCTACTTTCTTAGCTAATGATAAATTTGTACGTTTCTTAGAACCAGTTCGTATTTGAGGTTCTTCAAAATTAGAAAGATTTTCTTTTATATGCTTATTCAATGACTTATCAGATTTCTCTGCTACATTGAAAGCTCTATACGAAAAAAGCAAAAGATTCTCAAAGGATGATAATGATTTGGTCGAAAGACAATTATTAATAATGGAACTTAATTTATCTGCAGCTAAATGTCTACAAGCTTTTGGAATTCTTGTAATAGTTGGTAACTGAAGTTTAAAATTAATTAGCAATTTTGTTATTGACTCGGTTGAAGAAGAAGTAGAAGAAGTTGATAGATTATTATCGACATGATACTTATCTACGTGAATTTTCAATCTGTTGTTATCCTTAAATGATGTTGCAGGACATAGAGTACAACGTAATCGTTGAGATCCATCAGGTTGACTATCTTCTGATCCTGATTGTTTCTCATAATCCATGGAAGTAGGTGGAGTTTGATGGATTGTTTCATTTTTCCTTCTTGTTTTATCAATTTTTGAGGAAAATGATTCACACAAAAAAGATTGTCCCATTAGTCCATGGATTCTTGTTCTATGAATTTTAAGACCCTTTTCATTTTTAAAGTTCCTGTTGCACTCTTCACATTGAAAAACTAATTTATCTTCATAAATTGTATTGTGACATTTCTTGACATTTCCGAATTTTTCGTCAAGATTTATTTTAACGTTCGAAGGACCTGCGTCGGTTAAATCTTTATCACTAATTTTCCAGTGGGTAGTTCGTAAACGAAATCTTGAGTCTTGAGGATATTTAAATTCAAAAAAACTATCATTTTCGTCAAGAGAAATATTAGATGATGTTGACATAGGCATGGCATACTGCTTTTTGCCCAAATGTATTCGCAGTAAAGTTGACTGTCTTAACTTTGACATATGTCATCGTAGAGAAGATTTAACAATATCATCTATATTGTAGTTTCACAAGCGATTTACAAATATACAGTGCATTTTTTTTTACTGTTGCCATAGGGAATTGCATGGTAAAACTTGTACCCCCTGTTAACTTTTGTTCTGGTGAAAATATTCAAACCATTTTTGGAACAAAGTTGGAAGATTTTTTAAACTATCGGATAGATTACAATTCAATATCCTAAACTGTCGAAAAAGTTGTGAAAAAATATTTCTAGCGCGCCGGAATAATAGTACGTCGAGCGGCCGCCAGAATAGCGTCCCTGTCGGCTCAACTAGCACCTGAGACCAGGGCCCCATTCCACCAACATTTTTTGAAACTTTGCACTTTGCGCTTTTCACTTTGCCGATATTGAAAAGTGCAAACCTTTTACGTGCCACCAATATTCTTAACCACTATGCAAAAAAGTGTAAATTTTTATGTATTTGCAAAGCCAATTTACTTTTCCTTTGCAAAATATATTGTTGTTGTTGGAACGCAAAGTTGTAAAGTGCATAGTATAAAGTTGCAAAGTCGTTGGTGGAATAGGGCCCTGACCATCTCCACTTTTGACTTTTGTCACTTTCATTTAAAAAATAAATAGCGAGATCTCCTCGACGTTGTGATTAAAATAAATAATAAATTAAAATATAAAACCTAATTTTCGTTTAATTCAACGAAAAGATTAGATTTTGTTGTTAAAAATTTAATTTAAATTTTGAAGGTATTTGAGCAATTACTTTTTGAAACAATTGATGAAAAGTTGCCAAGCAACATTTTGTATATTCCTTAAAATCTGTCAACATCTTATTAGAAAAGTCAAATTGTGTAATAGTTATTTACATAATTAGTGGGATAAAAGCAATATTACAGGACTCGAGTGTGAAGATTGCGGATGACGAGGGCTAACGCCCCAAATTAAAAAAAGGTAAATCTTATCTATTGATTTTCGCCAGTGAAATAAATGAGTTTCATTACTGCACTCAGTGGGATAAGAATTTACTTATCTCTATTTAAAAAAAAAGTTGACTGTCTTAACTTTGACATATGTCATTGTAGAGAAGATTTGACAACATCATCTATTGTAGTTTCACAAGCGATTTACAAATACATACAGGGTGTCCCAAAAATGACGTACTAACGGTGCACTACGGTGTAGAAGAGACTACCGTAAACGTCAGAAAAATGTTTAAAAAATTCTATTGGACTTATTTGCTGATTTGGCGGTCCTTGAAAGTGGCACTTAACAGGAAAATGATTTTGAAATATATGTATTAAATTGTCATGACAGCTACGTCTAGTCGTACATATTATCACAAAGTACAGGATTACTCACTACCAATAGCTAATCCTGCACAATAGTGAATTTAGAAGCTTTGGAAATCGAAAAAAATATTTTAAATACGAGTACATCTTTGTTTACATTGTATTACCGTTAATAATAAAAATAATAATAATTTATTTTTTTGTCTTAAAAATTTTTTACATATTTTTTTCGTGTACATTTAAACATCCTGGATACGGTAGTAAGTAGTTAGTACGCCATTTTTGGGACAGCCTGTATATGGTTTGCTATACTTTTTTCTTAAAACAAAAAAGATGTAGGGCCGCGAATACCAAACTGAATCACCCGGTATAATAACACAATTCACCGAAAGGCTGCTTTAGATGTTCGCAACAAATAATTCGAAAATTCTCTTCACAGCACTGACAAATACCTAATTGATTTTTGTGCACTTGCGGCTGATTATGCATCGAACTTTAAGACAATTTTTGAATAAAACAACAAAGTAAATAAAGAAATGTTATTAGTTCATCAAAATATAGGAATTGATCATTAAAAAAACAGCTGCATTCATTTAAACGAGTAAAGTAGTTTTTTCTCAGTTAGGTTACAATTTCGTTGGAATGGCTGTTAAGTGATTATTTGATTAATATCGTCGAATGATGACGCTTATCGGATTTGTTTTTTTAATTTTTGACACTTTTGTTTTCTAAGAGGTGGATTTTGCAAAAATATCGAATTACAGAATCGAAATTTACTTTGTCCCATTTATTTTGGTCAACGACCTACAACTTTCAGGACAATAACTTAATTTTTTCCACAATAAGTCCGCCATTTTCGGTCCGCTATTTTGAATTTAACAAATCTGCTATCAGATTTGTAATCAGCGACCCCGAAAAGCTTATAGTACATACAGGGTTATTCTAAATGGTTGTAGTCGAAGTAGGCGTGAAAACTGAATGTAAAATTTATGGTTGCCGCTCCACATAAAAAAAGATCAAAATGATGTGAATAAGTGAGTACACACCGTTCACACACGGGAGTTAAATTGGGTGCAAAACAACTCAATATTTTTAAAATTGATTGCAAAACAACTCAATATTTCTGGATTCAAACGTTAATTTAATAAAAATAAATACAGGGTGTCCCCAAAAAAGAAGACGAGTCCATTACAGCCCTTTCACAATGGCGTTAACGTTACGTCGATGTTAAAACGTTAATGTTAACGTTAGATCTAATTACATGTATTTCAGTACTTTTTATAAACTATTTCCGTTGGCTAATGTTAGAATGTAACGTTGAGAATTCAGAACATTTCTAGAACTAACGTTAACGCTAACAATATCATGCAACATTAATTTTCATCATAACGTCATTGTGAACGGTCCACAATGAAATACATGTAATTTAGAATTTCTAGATCTAACGTTAACATTAACGTTTTAACATCGACGTAACGTTAACGCCATTGTGTATGGACCATAACTCCATTATTTATCGGAAGATTTTAATTATCTGTACACCAAATTAAATGGTTGTTAATAGGCTGCAAAATGGCATAATAAATTCAAGCATAGAACCATGGGCTTCAAGGGTAAACTGTCAAAATATTTTTTTTTCGAATTGGATTACATGTTTTTTTTTTAGTAATTCTGATAGATTTTTATTCTGAAAACAACAATGTATCACTATAGTCTGTTTTTTCCTGCAAGGCCCAAGCCGTGGCGGGAAATTTGAAATAAGCCAATAGGATTAGTTAAAAATCGGTAATTTTACAATAAAACAATAAATTAATCCTGCTAGCAGGGGATGTATCTGTCACATGTGTTGTCATTTCTGCTTTTTAAAAATGAGTGAAAAGATCAAAGGCAAACTTACCGTTAATGAGAAACTGATGATTCTTAATGTCTTTAAAGGACTAGAACACGATCATCCTCAGTTTAACAAAACTGTTTTATTAAGCAAGTGTTGCGAATACACAGGTAACATATCTTTTATTCTCTATATTAATGAAGACTAACAGAAATACTTATCTAATAGGTCGTTCTGTGCGAACAGTTAAAAGAGTTTTGGCCGAGGAAAAAAACACTGGCACCCTTAGACCACCGAAAGTACCTCAACGTGAAGATCTTTTAATTTTAGAGGAACATCAAAAATATTTAATACGACGAACTGTACACCAGTTCTTTTTCGATAATCTTCCCCCAACACTAAATTTGATTCATGCCAAGATACAACAAAATGAAGAAATTCCAAAAATGAGCAGATCCAAATTATATAAGATGTTAAAATCTCTAAATTTCACGTGAGTAGACAACAAAATTAGATTTTGATTAATTAAAAGCGTAATCTTTACAATTAACAGATTTATCAAGAGAGGTAGGAAAAGTATATTATTAGATAGAGAGGACATTGTAATGTGGAGAAGAAAATATTTACGTCAAATAAAAGAATTGCGAAAGCAAAAAAAAAACATATATTATTTAGACGAAACATGGGTGAACTCGGGTCATGTCAGATCTAAAATATGGGTAGATCCGAACGTAATGAGCAAAAGAGAGCTGTTTAACCAAGATTTGTTAGCCGGGTTAAAAAAATAGTGGTACACATTGGAAACGAGAAAGGTTTTGTTAACAAGGGGTTGTTAGTTTTTGAAGGAATTAAATGTGGAGATTATCACGACGAGATGAATTCTGAAAAATTCGAAGCTTGGTTCACTAAAATCTTAAGTTTGATTCCTCAGAACTCAGTAGTAGTATTAGATAATGCTCCATACCATAGTAGAGTTTTAGAAAAATGGCCAACTTCAGCATGGCGAAAAGAACAAATTAAAGAATTTTTGGAAATAAAACAAATTCCTTTTGAAAATAATTTACTCAAATGTGAACTGTTAGATTTGGCATCTCTTCATAAGCCAGTCCAGCCACTTTATGCAGTTGAGGAATTAGCAGCAGCGCATAACGTCAAAATTCTGAGAACTCCTCCCTACCACTGCGAACTCAATCCAATAGAAATGATTTGGGTTCAAGTAAAAGGTTATGTGGCTGCTAACAACAAAACATTTAAGTTGGAAGACGTTAGATTGTTGCTAGAGAAAGGTATCCAGAATGTAACACCAGAGAGGTGGGAAAAGTGCGTGCAACACGTAATTAAAGAAGAAGACAAAATGTGGAACTTGGATGGCTTAATGGAAACTGTTGTGGAACCATTAATTATAAATTTACGAGATTCCTCTAATGATAGTTCAGATATGAACATATCTGATAATAGTGACATAAATTAGTTTGAATCGGTTGTCCGTTTGTTTGAATTTAAAAGTTTTTTTTAAATCAATAATGAATTTCTTGTTGCTTTAATGCTTGAAACTCTTCATTTTTATTATTTTTCACATTACTGTTTTAACCCCTTGAAACCAACAACCAGTTATACAATGTGTTTTTCCGATTGCTTAACTTTTCCCTTGCAATATCCTACGAATTTTCAATATTTTAGCGGTGTAACTTGTACTGGGCCTTGCAGGAAAAAACAAAGTTTAGTATACACTTAAATACCCGAAATTCACAAAAAAAAAGTAAAAAAACTAAACGCTACTATCGTCTATGTTCCTTTTTGCGCTAAACATTGGTGGCATATCTGCGCAATCCCCCATGTTATTATTTGTCATTTGTTATTCCAGCTACCTTAATTTGGTTATTACATTGTAACACAATGCATTTTGATATCTTTTCGCTTGGTGCTCGTCATTTGTTTCTAAAGTTAGTGTTATTTTTTTATGTGAAGTTATACTTGTGGACTTATGGACTTATGGACTCATCTTTTTTTTTTGGGGGACACCCTGTAAAAATCTCATCACCGCACTTGTCACCTAAAAAATGACAGTGACAGCGACAAAACTGACAGTTCACATGAAAGCGGCAAAAATGTAATAACATGGGCATGGCCTACTTCGACTACAATCATTTAGGATAACCCTGTACTTTCAGGACAATAACTTATTTTTTTTTCAAAATACATCCGCCACTTTTGGTCTGCCATTTTGAATTTGATCAATCTGATATCAAATTCGTAATCAGCGACCCCAAAAATCTTACAGTACATAAAGGTGTTCCAGAATTCGCTCCCCAGAGAAAAAACGAAAAATCTTTATAAAAGGACAAAGAAATAATCCCAAAGAAAATTTTTTCTATTTTGAACAATATTCAAGAAAAGAACATTTTAATCCCACCAATCAAAGCGTGTTAAGCCATCCAGGTCCATTTCCCGTAATTGTTCCTAGGTTGCATATTTTATTACGTTTTCAATAAACTATGAAACTTTTGAGAAACGTCAGTGTCAAAATTTCATTCCAATCCCTTCAAATCGCATTAGTATAGTCCAATTTTTACCCATTTGCGATGACGTCATTATCTAGTAACTTTACGTATGTTTAAGCTAGGATCAGAAACAAATTTGAATTGATCACAAATAAGTATAAATGTGTCAAATTTGTTGACAATTGCTTCGAAATGTTATGTTTGTAATCAATGTAATAAGTGAAAGAAATAAAAAATTGTCAAATGGACAGAAGCATAAAATAACCTCAAAGTGACCATCAATAAATAAACGTGCCTTTTTTTTTGTTTTTTTCTGTTTCTGTCGTTTCTATAAAGAGAAAGCGAGCAAGGAAATCGTGACGTCACCTCAAAAGGGTAAAAATTGGACTATACCGCAGTCGTGGTCAACCGTCCTCTTTCATCATGTATTGGCCATACAGCGGATTATGTGGAAATGTTGATAATAATTTACGGAGAATGTGGAAATGTTGATAATAATTTACGGAGAATGTGGAAATGAAGAAAATTCACATGCTCTATTTTCAATAGCAACAATTTTATATAGAACTAGCTGACCCGGCGAACTTCGTACCGCCTCAGAATCAATAAATGTTGTGTTAACTTATTAGCTGAATTGAATTAAGTTTTTTTATTAAGATAAAATGAATAATCAAAATGAAGGAGATTATTGGTATTCACGTCACGTGATGTGCAAAACTAATTATGCATTTAAGTACGTCAACTGTCTGTAATTATTTAAATGCTACCCCAAGTAATGCTACGTCACGGGGGAAGCTGTTTTAGGGTTGAACATTTATTGCTGTGCGGCATACCTAACCTCGAAACTATCAAACAAGTGAACAGTGCGTCCAAACCATCAAACCAACAAACCAGTGGAACAAAATCTTCATCTACAAAATGTTTCCAACAAACACGCATATGCTTAGTAACTCTCTTTCCAATTTTTAATTTAATTTTCCATATTTTCTTCCCGTCAAATGTTGACTACATCCCAACCAAACTCATTAAAATATTCAATCCGTTTATGGTGATTGTTAATTCTGGATTATTTTTATACAGTGAATTTTTTTATCAATGAACCATAGAGATATATATATATAAATAAAGTATAAACTTTATTTCGCGTCAATTGCTAATTTCAAAATTATTTTTCGGACATGAAATAAAGTTTACACCATGTCAGTTCCTATGGTTCATTGATAAAAAATTCACTGTATAGTTAGTTACAACTCGGGACACAGCAATTTGCTCTACTACTCATTATACTCTCACTTCTTGCAAATGAATTTACCGAAAAAACTAAATTTTTCAGTACTCTATCAATGAATTGTCGTAAATTCATCGGAGTTAATCACATATATACAGGTGCGATACACTGAATATGTGAATAAACCCATTTCTAGCGTTAGCCATGACATAGCAGCGGGTATGTTCGCAATTTTTGCAGGGATGTTGGCCTTGTAGGGTCCTTTGATGGTTGATATAAACGCGGATTAAAAAAAAAAAAAAAACAAAATTGCAAGCGGACAAATCCGGAGAGCGGGCTCTCTACTACAAATTGCCCCTTTTTGAGGTGAGACTCCAGTTCTTCGTCTTGTCACACTCCCGGTTTGTCTGAAATCATGGTCTGAACGTAGTGACCCATGTAACAATTGATTTCTGGTTCGGGACACGACCCAACATTGAAGCAATTTCGGAAGGGTTGCGATCACAGAAAATCAGTTTGAAAAGTAGACCTCGATGGCAAACGCAGGCTTTCCACTCTTCCAACGCATGATGGCAGCTGACAGGGGTAGGGAACAAATCTTGAAAACCACGGCTTCCGAATGAGACCATTCGCGTTCCATTACCACCCCTACAGTCTGAATAGCGCGCATTTCGAAAAAGGAAGTTATGTTGTCGCACCCTGTACAATGCAAAAGTAGGTGTTGTTGATCACCATTGATCACACTTGGTGTTAAAACTCAGCTGACGTTAAATCTCAATTAAGTTGAAATTGTCGATGTGCGCACAATGACAGATTGTGACAGATGACATAACCTTTCAAAATGAATTTTCTTCATAATTTTTTTTTCGTTAGTTATTCGATGTTTTAACAGTTATTCTGCTAATCGGGGCGGAGACAAATCCAACAATATAAAGATCTTAAGAATCTGTCCAGCCGTTCTTGAGTTATAAATAGCGTAACTAACCCGACTTTGTTTTATATATATAAGATGATCAAAAGTCTTTGGATCGCGATAGCTATGAAATGTAAAAACCAATTATAGAATTATTTACTTCTACTGCCCGTAGTTTTTATGTGTACTTCAAAGTTGCGCTAATCTCTACATCCAATTACCATTGTCACCACGATTTCCATTACTGTAGTAGTATGATTTAATAATAAAAATTTTATGTTCTCTTTGGAACATTTTGAATTATAACCTACTAACTTGAAAGTAAATGTCAAAAACAATTGAAATAAATAATTTCATAGATAGCTTGCTATCTGATCAACCCTGATCCAAAGACTTTTTGATCATACGACATAAATTTGTGGGCTGGTCTTTTAGGGAATCGTGTGGTATGTCTTCAATAGAAATTAGTTTACATGTCACCTAACTGCCCTCTTTAGGTAGGACATTTTGAATTTCCTGTACGATTAACAGGAGACATTTACGCAGAATTTTTGAATACAGAACTTCCCAATTTGTTTGAAGACATTCCACTTCTTTTTTGTGCTAACGGCTGGTTTCAACACGACGGCGCACCACCACACTTCAGTCGACAATTTCGAGAAATTTTGGATAAGAATAACTCAAGCGTCGTGTTCAGGGAGCTTTGGCCACAGTTACTCCTGAAATGATTACGAATTCTAAACTGATTCTTTTGCGACGGGCACGATTATGCTTGCAAATGAATGTTAAACTTTTTGTCCTGTTTTTTCAGGACAATCTTAGGTGCATTAGAATAAACAAGGTTGTTTTCAGAACCGCCATTGGTTGTTTTATTAAAAAAAATTATTAGGATTTATCAGTACTCAATGCTTGATTGATATGACACCTATAACAGTCTAGGTCGTCATTCAAAATTATCAGACCGAGGCCGTTATTTTTGCTGCCGTTGCTACGGTTACGGCACAAATGACAACTAAATTTAATTTTTGAAGTAAAGAGAAATGTCAGTCTTACAAATAAATCATCGTTAAATGTTAAGTATATGTATTGGTATAAAGAAAACGATAATAGCTATGTATGCAGCAAGGGCGTTACAACGATGATTACGCCCGAAGAACGATGAATCCAGCTCGAGGGCTTTAGCCCGAGAGATGGATATCGTTCGATGTAATCATTCGGTGACGCCGTGGTGCATACAAGATTTTATTTTTCACTAGACGTGTTCTTAAAAAAAAAAATTGGCATCTTTGCAATTTTGAATTGATGAGGGCGTTATGAAGTCATTACGCCCGCTTATTCTTATTACGCCCTGTATTATTCCCCGGTTGTTATGGACATGTTTACGTATTTCGTATCCAAGGACATACGGCCGATATGGATATAACAGACTCGGTTGATTATAAAATCTCGGCTCCGCCTCGATTTTACAATATCTCAACCTCGTCTGTTATATAATCCATATCGGCCTAATACCGTTATACTGGGTACCCCAAAATTCGCGGAACAACGTAGTAGTACGTTGTTAAGTAGGAATCATTAATATAGCAGGTAAAAATGTTTAAAAAAATCAATCTTCTAAAGAGAAATGTCAGTCTTACAAATAAATCATCGTTAAATGTTAAGTATATGTATTGGTATAAAGAAAACGATAATAGCTATGTATGCAGCAAGGGCGTTACAACGATGATTACGCCCGAAGAACGATGAATCCAGCTCGAGGGCTTTAGCCCGAGAGATGGATATCGTTCGATGTAATCATTCGGTGACGCCGTGGTGCATACAAGATTTTATTTTTCACTAGACGTGTTCTTAAAAAAAAAAATTGGCATCTTTGCAATTTTGAATTGATGAGGGCGTTATGAAGTCATTACGCCCGCTTATTCTTATTACGCCCTGTATTATTCCCCGGTTGTTATGGACATGTTTACGTATTTCGTATCCAAGGACATACGGCCGATATGGATATAACAGACTCGGTTGATTATAAAATCTCGGCTCCGCCTCGATTTTACAATATCTCAACCTCCTCTGTTATATAATCCATATCGGCCTAATACCGTTATACTGGGTACCCCAAAATTCGCGGAACAACGTAGTAGTACGTTGTTAAGTAATCATTAATATAGCAGGTAAAAATGTTTAAAAAAATCAATCTTCTTTTTTGTGGAAGATATAGACCTTTTCGTTACACTAAATGTGGCAAGATTTACAAACATTCTATGCATCCCAATAGTCTGCAAATATTTCATTTTTGTTGTATCCATGGAAATGAGAGGGAAAAATCAGAGCGATGTTGTCCTACGTTATTTTAGGTAAAACGAATATAAAATTACTACTTGAAAATGCTGGAAATAAAGAAGAAAATAATTGCAAACCTGATCACAATCGTTCAGAATTATTAGGCCACTGGGTAGTAAAAGACAAATAGACCAAATCTTTTTTAATATTTAAAATAAATGAGATCAAAGCTGCACATTTTGAGCCCCCATATCTTCAAATCTAAGAGGTATAGGATTTTTTTATTATTTTTCTCGTTATCTTCTAACATGAGTTGACATTGCCTCATTGAGTTGTTCCGCGAATTTTGGGCCACCCAGTATACTATACAGGTGGTCCCGATATAACCTGCCAAAAAAATTCTGGGTCATTAGAAGGATTTAAATGTTAAGTATATTTATTGGTATAAAGAAAACGATAATAGCTATGTATGCACCAAGGGCGTTACAACGATGATTACGCCCGAAGAACGATGAATCCAGCTCGAGGGCTTTAGCCCGAGAGATGGATATCGTTCGATGTAATCATTCGGTGACGCCGTGGTGCATACAAGATTTTATTTTTCACTAGACGTGTTCTTAAAAAAAAAAATTGGCATCTTTGCAATTTTGAATTGATGAGGGCGTTATGAAGTCATTACGCCTAAGGTACTATATCTTTAGAAGGTAGCGCCATTCCGCTCCACAATTTTTCGCCCCGAAATTAAAAGAGATGGCATTATCGACAAATCCTGTGAGTGTGACAAAGATAGAATCTGTTTGACTCGATACAAACATCCCTTAAAATTGTGTATAATTCTATGTTTGTCACACTCACAGGATTTATCGATAATGCCATCTCTTTTAATTTCGAGGCGAAAAATTGTGGAGCGGAATGGCGCTACCTTCTAAAGATATAGTACCTTAATTACGCCCGCTTATTCTTATTACGCCCTGTATTATTCCCCGGTTGTTATGGACATGTTTACGTATTTCGTATCCAAGGACATACGGCCGATATGGATATAACAGACTCGGTTGATTATAAAATCTCGGCTCCGCCTCGATTTTACAATATCTCAACCTCGTCTGTTATATAATCCATATCGGCCTAATACCGTTATACTGGGTACCCCAAAATTCGCGGAACAACGTAGTAGTACGTTGTTAAGTAATCATTAATATAGCAGGTAAAAATGTTTAAAAAAATCAATCTTCTTTTTTGTGGAAGATATAGACCTTTTCGTTACACTAAATGTGGCAACATTTACAAACATTCTATGCATCCCAATAGTCTGCAAATATTTCATTTTTGTTGTATCCATGGAAATGAGAGGGAAAAATCAGAGCGATGTTGTCGTACGTTATTTTAGGTAAAACGAATATAAAATTACTACTTGAAAATGCTGGAAATAATGAAGAAAATAATTGCAAACCTGATCACAATCGTTCAGAATTATTAGGCCACTGGGTAGTAAAAGACAAATAGTCCAAATCTTTTTTAATATTTAAAATAAATGAGATCAAAGCTGCACATTTTGAGCCCCCATATCTTCAAATCTAAGAGGTATAGAATTTTTTTATTATTTTTCTCGTTATCTTCTAACATGAGTTGACATTGCCTCATTGAGTTGTTCCGCGAATTTTGGGCCACCCAGTATACTATACAGGTGGTCCCGATATAACCTGCCAAAAAAATTCTGGGTCATTAGAAGGATTTAACAAGTCCAAAAAACCCCTTTTCATTAGGTCCAAAATAAGGCGGATAAATTAACCCCTATCCACACCCATTCGACGCTGCTGACCACAAAAATACGTACCTACTCAGGAATTAATTGTTGCTGTTTGTAAGGATGACAGTGTCTAAGCAACATAGGTACCTGAATCGTTTATGACAAATCTCAAATCTGACAAACCAAATCAAATTAATGACATTTATTTTAAAACGCTGTACACTGTGTGCGTGTTAATTCACCAGCTTATTTAGGTACAAAAGCTGATTTTGTAGACTGAAATGAATGAGTAATAAATAAAGTGGTGTTCCTCAATGTGTAATAAATGTAGAGATAGTGTGTGCAAAATTGTGGAAGAACTGTATAATAAGAGTATCGTCTTAATTGTGGTTAAATAGCCAAAATAATGTATTGAATAAATTTATTTACACTTTACATATTCGTACTTCAACTCTAACTGAGAATATCTACTAACTAATGAAAGGTAAACTAGATTAGAAAAATTATTTTATAATAAATGTTCTGTGTGCCTTCCGTTGGCATTTAAGCACATTTGAGTACGCCGGTACCAATTTTCATAAACAGAATTCAGCATTTCTGGGTTTTTACGAATCTGGTTCGCGGGGTCTGTTACGCGTTTCTGGAGTTGGCCTTTTGTATTTATTTCAACTTCGTAGACCAAATCTTTCGTGTAGCCCCAAAAATTAAAATTCAGAGGGGACGCCATCGTATTGGAATCAGTCAGAACCAACCTCACATAAGTGCAGATGTAGCTCCACAAAAGTACAACGGGACGGAAGGACTCCTCCAGGAAAACGTTCGCCGTATGGTCGCCTTGCCGGTCTTGAATTACCACGTGTTTCGCCATAGAGTAAATGCAAATGGGCGTATTCTTGTTTTGTGAATTTCATAACTTTTTGAAGGATTCGTAAATTTATAATTAAACTTAACAAATGTCATAGGTGTTACAGGTACCGTTGCTAAAGAAATTGCAGCCAAGTAACCAGAATTACCTTTTCGGCCTCCCAATCTGGGAAATATAGCGTTACCTTACACTTTAGGTCAAGGGAGGTGCGATTTCCCGTACAATGTCAAAAATTTCTAGTGGAATGTGGGAAAAATCTGGTGGAGTACGGGAAAAATGTGCGGACACCGTTGATTTATTCTTTTCACAGTTAATTTAAAATTAAAGTGTCCATACGTTACTTTAATTTAGTGTAAAAAAAAAGACATTTCCCTGTATAATTTTTCCGATAAATGTGTTTGTTTAATTTATATCGATCGAAAAAGAAAATAATCGTAACAGGGAAAATACAACCTATTGGGTTGGAAGCTTTATATGTCAAAAAGTTTGACAATTGTCAGGTATTGCATAAATATCTGCAAAATAGCACAATAAAACAAAACCACAGAAGTTGATATATGGTTTTGTGTACCTACTTTATCCAGTACTAGCTGTTAGTGCTAAAGTGCAACTGGAAAATAAAAATCTACAAAACATTCTAACCCCAAAATCTTGTATTCACCTGAAGAAAGATGATTCGTTTTCACCAGGAAGTAGTGGTTAAGTACAAGACATTTTAATAATTTGCAACATTATTAACATAATTTATTTTGTAAAATTACAGTTGTAAACATTATTGTTACAATTCTCCACTTTAGAGAACAATGCAGAAACAATTTGGTAACTGTCAGCTTTATTACTTCTGGGTTGAATGTCAATATGTTGTACTGGTGCTTCTCTTACGGTACTGATGATGGAATTCTCAATGTTGGATGGTTACATTGGAAGCAACTGCTAAAAATTTAAGTAGATTAAAGCACTGTATCGAAGTTTGTGACACAACTCACCATTGTTTGAGGAGCTGTAGCTGCAACATAGTACATTTTGTTTTTGATGTTGAAGGAAGGCCATCAGTCATCACGAATCATTTTAGGAACTTCAATCTTGTGTCCATAGGGCAATCAAGGTTCAAATATTTGTCAGTTTTATTTGAAATTGTATTAATATCAATTTAACCTGACTTCCATATATTTCTTCACAGTTTCAACCCAGTTTGGATTGGTAATGGCAAACGATCTACAAATATTGGTTTTTGTGTCAGTTATCAATATAATATCTTCTCTTGACATTTTCCATTTTCAGAGTATATAACTCCTTTCGGAGACAGGCACCACAAACACCTATTAATAAAACTGTCTGTAATAAAATATGGTTTATTAAAAATTTGTGAATTAAAGAATAGTTATTACATACTTTCGTGAGAAAAAATTGTCCTATGTAACGTTGTTTCGATTTTTGTGGTAATAAATCAGAATTTAGTCCTGCCACTAGTTGTACTGCCTCTGGTGTCACATTTAACTCGCTCTATATTATATACTAGACATTTTTTTCACTCGATTAATACACCAAAATCAAATTTTGAAGCACGACCGTGAAAATTTAGCCGGCAAATAATTTATTAGGAAAAAAACAAATGAGCGGTCACGGTCGTCAAGGAATTGATTCCACAACATTCTATTCTTTATTGACGATGTCAAATTCTACAATAAAATTAGTCTTGATTTTTAAAAGATTTAATATTTTGGTCAGCCGAAAAGTCTAATACAAATGTCGTACGGGACGTATTTTCCGGCCCTCCAACTAATCAGGCACTCGGCTGCGCCATCGTGCCCGAAACCAGTTGTCGTGCCGGAAAATTCACATCCCGTACTCTAATGTAAATAACTATTTCAAAACCGATTAACTCATTAGCGTACAGCAAATTTTGACCAAATTTTCAATTATTTTTATCTCGAAAACGAAAAGACTTATTAGAAACATTTTTTGTGTATGAGTTCTACGTCACCTATTACTGGATTTCTTCTGGCAGGTTATATCGGCACCACCCTGTATATGATCTATGGTGAATGTGACATCTTGAATGACATCTGCTTTAACCTAACATGTTGATCTTGACACTTGGGCAGAAATGTCATTCTGACAATGTGATAACACAGGGTGATGAAAAAAAAGTACCCACGACTGAAACTTAAATGTTCTTTTCTGTCGATGGATTGTGAAAATCAACACAAAAATGGTCTAAAAACATTCTTTTAAAAGTTAAACAGCTTTCCTAACAGTACAAATTTGCAATATTGCACTTTTTTCTTCTAAAAAATATTATATTCACGTAGGTACTGGGCCGTATCTAAGAAACCAATACTGATGACAGGTACGGTCACCTGCATAAAAGTAAAGCTGTCATGTGGATATGAATCAAAATTTTAATTTAGAATAAATTGAATAAAAAGGTAAATGTTTCAATTATAATAGCTGGTCGAAATTTCTCCCACCAACTTCAATGCACATTGCTGCTCTTCGAACAATGGTCTCTTGAACCCTTTGAAGCATAGGGACATTTATGGTATTAATTGCTGCGTTGATTCTTTCTGTTAATTCCTCTAAGTTAGCTAGCGGCGTAGCATATACAAAATTTTGGAGGTGACCCCAGAGGAAGAAATCACAGGGATTAAGGTCAGGTGACCGGGGGGGCCAAGTAATCGCGCCACCTCTACCAAATCCATCTATTTGGATGTCTCGTTACACCAGTCCCGTACTATCCTACCAAAATGTGGAGGAGCGCCATCCATTTGTAGCCACATTTGCCTCGATGTTGCAAGGGGCAAATCTTCAAGCAAAACTTGAGTCATTTTGAAAAAATTGTAGAAAATTTTCTGCATTCACTCTGGCAGGTAGCGCAAAAGGTCCTACGAGGTTATTATCAATGCCCCAGCCCACAAATTAATTCCGAAGCGATGCTGGTGTGCAGATGCCAAGGTGCCCAGATATGATTATTGTGTTGATTAAAAATGCCATCTTGAGAAAAATATTATTCATCTGTCCATAAAATGTTTTGAATAAACCTAGGATCGATTTTGTGACGTCCAAGTAGCCATTCACAAAATTCTATTCTGAGGGGATAATCACCTGGACGAAGAGCTTGCACTTTAACATAGTGATAAGGGTGATAATGTTTGTCAGCCAGGATACCTTGTACCGTGCAATAGTCTACGTCTACGTGAAACTCTGGCGCCAATCCTCGTATACTTCGTCCTACATCAGATTTAAAATTTATTGAAATAAATGATTAAAGTACAACTTTAAAATCTTGTAGCCATGGAAATAATCAACATAATTTATGAAACAATTATAACTAGTTGATAGTTGCCAAAATGAATTAGTTTACTGTAGCTGAATATGCAGATATTGTTTATCTCTACCTATAGGTATTGTGATGGTAACGGTCTTCAGGCGTCTAAAGAGTATCGCCGAGATTTACTGGTAGACGTCAACCTTCTCACAGAGTTTTCGTTATAGGCAGTATTTTTGTTTTATAGTGTATATGTATATTTCAATAAAATTTAAATCTGATGTACTGTAAATAAACAAAATAAGAGCTATATTTATGTAACATTTTTTTCTTAAAATGACTTCCCGAACACAATGTCAAAGTTTTTTACACCTATTATAAACCACCCTGTATATTAAATATTTTTAATATTTGCTAAAATAATTAAAAGAGTAGGCTATGTTTACAAATCAGTGATAGGTAATACATTCATTTTCCGATCAGAAGGCGGTAAGTAAGAAAATTGGAAAGCTTTTTTCCAAGCTGTCGCCTTGGAAATAGAATCTAAAAAAAAAATGTTTTTGACATTTACCCACTCTTGATACTTAAATAACTATGTAATAAGCGTTTTGGCTTTAACGTTTCTATTTTTAGGCCATTAAGCAACTTCGTAAAGAAGTAGTCGATGGAATGAAGATTTTAATGAAACTTGCCAAAGATAAACAAACAAATGGTATGTTGCCAATATGTGAAGATATGATTAGTAAGACCAGGATTCTTCTTAGTCTTTGGGATCCTGGACTTGTTGAAGAAGCACTTAATTTTATTGAAGAGTATAAATTAGTAATAACAAACGACTCAGGCGTTGGTGAAGGTTTTAATATGGATAATAATGAAAAATTTGTCTTGGTATTATCTCCTTTTAAACGAATTACACAACAACTTACTTCACTTGATTTAAAAAGTCCTGATTTTGACGATTTCGGTACTCCTTGTACACCTAATAATATTGATGACGTTTGGAAAAACTTAGAGCCAAATGACTCATATACTAAAGAAAGTAATTTATTAAATACCAGTGAAGGTGTTAAAAGTCTGTGCTCAGATATGCACAGTCCCGATGATACCAACTTTGTTATTTTTCCTGATTGCGAAGACAGTCAAAACGAAACATCTTTAGAGAATTTAAGTTGCAAATCATTAGAAAGTTCCAATGGAAACAAATCAAAATTTGTGGAACAAGATACAAGTCGAATATTTCTAGACACAAATGTGATGTGCAGTTCACCATCTGCAAATTATTATAAACCAACTGATGAACCTGAACCATGGGATATAACTCAACTGAACATCGAAGCTAGTGTGATGTGTTTAGTGAGTAAAGTAAAATTCTTATGTGGAAGATGCGGTAGTCCGGCCGTTCGATTAAGACAAAACTCAAGTATTTTTCCGAGAACTGTAATTATAGATCAACCAATAAGTAATGTGAACAAAGATAAAATAAACAATGAGTATGTCAAAGATACGAATGCTATTTCTAAAGCTGTCAATCGTGTCACCAAGGTTGTAAAAAATGGAAATAAGTTTACCGACGGATTAGATCTAAATAAAATTGTTGATTGGGCCGCAGAATTGCGACCTAGTATGAGAAAATTGCGGCAGGCAATGGATGGTCTCTTAAAAACAGCACGACTTACACATTCTGTATTTCGAGTACAAGAAGATCCTAAAGCGGCTCAAAGAGTTTGTAATGTACAATATAGACGCGACGTCTGTTTTTCACAATCGGTAAGTACTTTAGTCTATTTTTAGTGAAGTGGTATTTAGTGTTTAATGTACTTATCGTATGATCAAAAAGTCTTTGGATCGCTATACCAATGAAATGTAAAAACCATCTATAGAATTATTTATTTCTACTGTCCGTAGTTTTTATACAGGGTGTTTCTGAAATAAGTACATTAATTTTAACTGGTAATAGAACTCATCAAAAGGAACAACTTTTCTCTCTGCCATTTTGGCGAAAAACGTTGCGTAGTGGCTTAAAAAAATAGGAAAGATTTTCCTAAAACCGTTCATATCTCCAAAACTAAACTACCTAAAAACGTGAAACAACCAGATTCTTACGAAGTGGATTTTTTGCTATACGGGTAGATTTCTTTGAATTTCGATTTCTGCGTTAAAACACGTTTTCTGGATGAAAATGGACGTTTTTTTCATATTAGCGCTGATCTCAATTAGCCATTGCAGTATTTAGTGGCGTAGGGTTATTTTAGTGAAAAATCTCTCCAATTTTTTTTGGAATTAAACATCGTTTTTCCGCAAAATGGTATATAGAAAAGTTGTTCCTTTTGACGAGTTCTATTACCAGTTAAAATTAATGTACTTATTTCTGTTACACGTTGTATACCATTCACGATTGTTTCAAATTCGGACTATCTATGAAAATCTGACATTTTAGTTGGCAGTATTGTGATTTGTCATTATAAATGTATTTTAGGTTATAATTCAACTGAACACTGCTCCGAGGTTATTACATTATTACATTTTTTAAACAATTGACGCATTAGGAACAATAATCGTAAAATTTTAATTTAAATGAAACATACATATTTGTAGGGCAGTTCTGGGCAAATTATTATTAACTAAATTAATGACGAAATTGACAACAATGCGAATATTTAAAAACGAAACGTCATATGACAGGACCTGTCGCCAATCTAACAAAAAAATATCTTGGCCTGCTGCGTGTTTAAAACAATCGTGAACGAATTATATGTGTATTTCAAAGTAGGGCTAATCTCTCACGGAACTCATTTAAACATAATAAACTCAATTACCATTGTCACCAGGATTTCCATTACTGCAGTATGATTTAATAATAAATTATGTTCTCTTTGAAACATTTTGAATTATAACCTGCTGACTTGAAAGTAAATGTCAAAAATAATTGAAATACCTACTCCTAATTTCATAGATAACTTGTTAATTCCACGGCAACCTTGATCTAAAGACTTTTTGATCATACGATATAACGGGTGTTTTTTTAAATTTGGCGTCGAAGTAGGCGTTGAATTATCGATTGTGAACGCACTATACAGGTTACGAATCACGGATCAGCTGTTTAAATCTTACCCTTTTACACGAGTGGTGCGATCTCAATTGACTCTCTAACGCCTACTTCGACGCCAATTTTAAAAAAACACCCTTTATAGAATTGGATGGACGCGTAAGTGTCTTTATATTTCGATTATGCAGATCTAAGAATGATATGAATTGAATTTCCATTTTGTAAGTTATCGATTTAGTGATCCTGTTTTACAGAAATGGTGCGCAACTCTCGGATTTGGGTAGATGTAGTGAAAATAATAATAAAGTTGGTATAAAAAAATGTATTGTGAGATAACCCTGTAAAGATATTCACTCTTGAATTTAAGTATTGAAAGTCGATTTGTTATGATAACTTTATTTAGTGCAGTCGACCAAAGGGAAAGAGATCTGTCCTCAAAATTGTAAGAACGAAAACAACAGGACCGATGTAAAGTTTGTAACTTTTAGGGATTCGGGAGCAGAGCACTAGTTGGCCATTTTTTGAATTTATGAGACCTTTACGAGGACAAATGTTCTACTAATGTCATTGTTATACCAGATGGTTAACAACTGTTCAACCAAAGCTGACTCCAATAAAATTGATATATTTTTTACAAGCCCCGCCGAACTTAGATCTGTTCTGACATATGCCTCTTAGTAAGAGTATTTATAAGCTGGTAGTAAGTGTGATTCCTAATGGGAAAGTAGTCCTGCTGCTACTCATTCCACTTACTGCCTTAACTGATGATAGCTTGCCTGTAATTAGGTCATTACCTGTTGGCAAGCTCAACTAAATAATAATAGTAATAAACGTATAGTTGCTTGCAACTGTCAGAACAAAACTGACACATTTTTACAATTTTTTCATAGTGTGAAACCTTCTTACAAGAGATACCTAGGTTAGAATTATGGTCAAAATTCAATGAGATTTTTAGAAATTATTTGATAGGTATTGTCAAGTAGACAATTAACTGACAAATGGACAACACTAAATTTACATTAGGAAAATTTTCACTTCCCGTTTTTTTTTGCAACCAACTGTACTTACGTTTCATTTTGATTCGCGCCATAAATAATCAAATTGATCATTCGAAGCAACAATTTATTCTTAATTTATTATCCAACACCGCAGTACACGTCTTGTGTGAGATACGACGAAATTGAAGTGTTTTTTTGAACGTCTGTGTACTATGGGTCCAACGATTTTCACGTCAGACGGAAAAAAGTGTCTATAGCAGAATTTAGGTACATTTGTCTTACAAGGAGAGGTCGCCAGATGTGCGACGGGTTTTTGAACAAAACCCCTGAATGGAAACGCCCGAACGTTCATAAATTTACGAGAAAAAAAATGGCCAATTTTGACGTGTTTCTCGCGTCGGTGGGCTAAAGCGGCTCGCTCGCTCTTTTTTCCGGAGTTTTTTTTGCTGAAAGAAAGAAAACGCATTACTAGAACCTTCTTTATAATTTTGTTGTTTTTAATTAAATGTAAATAAAATAAAGTTTTAAATTTTTTATTTTAAACGCCTTTAGCCCACTATTTTGTTTCTCGTAAATTTACGAGCGTTCGGGCGTTTCCTTTCAGGGTGGTGATATGGACAGTTGGGGCAACTACCCTGATTTTTTTCGAAGGTAAAATAACAAGTCCTAATTTTACGAAAACTTTTTGCTCGAGCTAAAGCTCTCGGGTCTAACCAGAATAAAAATGCCCAAATTCAACTCGTAAAATTGTCTACAGCAAAAATGTTTAAGTGAAAATTGGGAAATTTATTTATAATACGTACATACAGTTATTAAAAACAATTTGAAAATCTGACAAGAGTAGCATGCAATTTTAATCACTTTTGACAGATGACAGAGTTTAACCGCGATAAACATTTTTGATTGGATGAAAGCAACGGCTCTGATTGGCTGAACACGCACGTTTGATGTATATGGGAATTAATCGTTCAAAAAGCCGTGGACCATCTGGCGACCTCTCCTGGTTAGTTGCACCGAAATTTGAATGAGATGTTTAATGTTCAATAGCTTAAATGACTTTTCAAAATTGACTGAAGTTTCGAAACCCCACTCTTTTCCCAATTCGTTGGGAAATGAAAAATTTTCTTAATTGGTGACAAATGGTGTATTATACAGACTGATCCACGTAACTTGCCGACCCAAACGAATTAAGTAGGTAATACGTTATTCAGTTATAACTTGATACCTTTATTTACTCTGAAATCTGGACACTCCTGGCGTTATTGACAATCACTTGACAATTATTTTTTGTATAATTCTGAAATCTATTGGGTAATGCATAAAGTACATAATATTTTTGTAGTTATTTATGGTCTACTCGTAAGTGGGTTATTTAAGATATTACCCACGAGAGGTATTATAAACCCGAGACAAATGGAAAAACAACGAGGTTTTAATTAATAAAAAAAATCAAATAAATAAATAAAAATTAAAAACTTAATATTTTGTCATTTGACACTTGTGACAATTTAAATAAAGCATTATTTAGAAGTATGTACTGCCGCGAGCAAAAAATTTTGATCCTCTGGAATGTATGGAAGGATTTCTGGTTGCATATACCTGTTTTAATTTACAGTTGGAAATTTTTACCGAAACTCGACCAAACAGGTAACAGTATTAGGCATTCACGATCTTGTTGGGACCGAGTTAGCTATGACCATCTAGTGTTTTTGTTGGCAGTACTTCGGTGATAACTAAATTCCCTAAAGGAAATTGACACTTTGTGTGTTACTCTCGTGTCAAAAATGGATTACTCCCTAGAATTCGAACTTTTAGGGAAATAACGTTTTTCATGTTGTGTGTAACTAGAATTTTCAAAAGTTATTTTGAATGCCTAAGGTTGGTTACTTTGAATTGAGAGATTAAATCCAAATAAATATGCCGCCAGTAACCAAAATTGATTGTGAAACGAAAAATCATCACTTAGCGAGAAATTAGTCATTTGCAACTGTTACAATTAATTTGCTATCTTACATTTTTGGGATATCTTTTGTTTGTCACCAGAAATCACATAGCCTCCAACCTAACCAAATTTATGGCAACCTAGTAACGAATATCCCTAAATCCTAGGGAGTAATCCATTTTTGACACGAGAGTAGATTACGTTGTTTTCAGTTTAGGGTTATATTTTCTGAATAGGTACATTGTTGCTGGATCTCTTAAATCTGGTCTGTCCTTTTTAAATAGCATCCTTTAATGGAAATTTTTTGTCGTAACAAAATTATTTTGGCAATTTTGACTTTTCCTTTGACGGAAATTAAAATTATTTTTACACACTTAATAAATCATTTATTTTTTTATGAATATTAAAATAATAAATCTGGCAATGCGGTGGTAACAAAATGTCGAACAGACACTGACAAAAAAAAGTTGCATCACTGAATCAGTTAGTCCAACATGAAAAGAAAAAATCATAGCCAGCTCGGTCCTAAAAAGATCGTGAATGCCTAATACTGTGTGTCCATTTTCCGTTATAGAAAACACGATTACGATTCAACGATGAATCTTTTATGTTCTGAAGTAAAAACCATTTTTGTGCTAAGTAATTATTGTTGATCGCACCGTATTTACAAATATCATCTTTTAAACAAAAATACTTATTTCTATGGTTCGAATACAATATAATCAACAAAGAGATCGGGAGCGCCTATGGAAAACAAAACTTCTAAACACGTGTGGCGCAGCTTCAATCATACTAACAGGGAAGAATGAAAAAAAAATTGGTACTATTACGGCCAAAAAATGTCGTCCACCCCATTTCCTGTCATTTCACAAAAATTGGGTGTAGTTTAACCTCTATTGTCATTATGATTGACGTTTGCAAATTACAGTTTGAAATTTATTAGGTACTGTCACCCATCAGAACATTGATACAATATGTCAACTTGTGAAGTGAGGTTATTCGTTCTTAAAGGCTGCTTTAGAGCATACGTGAGTGGAATGACAGTTGTGGACGAAATTTTTTGTCCGCCATAGTACCTTATACAGTGAGCGGCAAAAGTAAAATTTGTCATTTTCTCAAAGAAATTGTTATCCAAGGTACCAATTTTTTTTATTAATCGTTTAGGTAGTAGTAAGGTCTATCAGAAAAAGAAGAAAAAAGTCAGTGTTGTCATTAAAAAAAAATGGTGATGACGTCATAGCTCAAAAATGGATGACGTCATGAACAAGTGAAGCAACTTAAAATAAGCACCATGAGAAATAAAAATCGACCTGTTTCAGCATTTTTGACATATGTCATTAGTTTTGAAATTACTGAATTAATTTCATAAGTGGTTTTTACACTGTATATTCCGCCTCTGTAGTTGATAGGGCGACAGTTTTCTGTTTTTTGAGTCCCAAGACACAGGTCTTCCATTTAATAAAAATACGAATCCGCTGTAGGATCTTCTGTTTTCCGGACAGCTTCCCCAATCGGCATCGACGAAACCCTTGATTGGGCCGGCATTGGATCCATAGGTTAAACCCATACCCATGGTACCCTTTAAATAACGCAGGACTCTCTTCGCCGCCTTCCAATGTTCCTCCTTGTAATAGTTATTGAACTGTTTTAAACAGCTCACAGCGAAAGAAATGTCAGGCCTCGTAGTTGTAGCTAAATAGGTTAGCGCCCCTACAAGTTCGCGGTAGGGAAGTTTGAGATCCTCTACGGTCTGTTCGCCGTTTCTCTTCAACTTCGTGCTCAAATCCACTGGGGTTCCAACGGGTTTACATTCAGACATACCAAAACGTTCAAGTACGTCAGCTACGTAACCTCTTTGATGCATCGTAACCTGGCCGTCGACCTGACTGAATTTAACTCCCAAGCAGTGCTTTACGTCTCCGAGATTCTTAATCTCGAACTGATCGGCCAACATTCTTCTTATTTCGCTGATCCTTTTCAGGTCTCGAGAAGCAACTAAAATATCGTCAACGTAAACAGCTATTAATGTCACACCTTCCCCTGAACCGATGCGAAACAAACAAGGATCCGATGCCGTTGGAATTGCTCCATAATTCTTCAGTGTTTTGTTCAACTTACAATATCAACTTCTACCGGCTTGGCGCAGTCCATAGAGAGATTTCTTCAGTAGACAAACCTTGTCTCCTTTACGAAATTCTTGAAGCATTCTTTTAGCCTTCAGTCCAGTTGAGCTGTTGCCTTCAGATTCGCTGATCTCCCCCAGGAATTTTTCGAGTCCTTCGGTGCTTTCATGAAAATTTCTTCTTCCAATTCTCCGTTGAGATACGCGGTTTTCACGTCGAATTGTTTAATTTTCATCCCATACTGAGCTGCCAGAGAGGCCACAAGACGAATGGAACTAAATCGGGCTACAGGTGCAAATGTTTCTGAGAAATGAATGCCTGGTTTTTGGCTAAAACCTTGAGCCACCAATCTAGCTTTTCTCCTCTCAAAAGTTCCATCAGCTCGGTATTTGTTCCTGAGAACCATTCGGCTTCCAATGACTTGAGTGTCACGAGGTCGATTGACTAATTTCCAAGTATAATTTTTCAAGATAGAGTTCATTTCTTCAACCATGGCAGTCACCTGCGTCCGGCCCCGTCAAAGCTTGCTTCATGGGTACCTCGCAAGTTAAAACAAAGTCTGTATTGTTTGCTTCTTCTTGAGGTATTTCGTTATACACTTTCTTTGGCCTTCCAGGTGCTCCCGTTCTAACCAATTTAGGTCTACCTAGCCCTCTTCTTGACCCTTGTTGTTCTTGTACAACATTTTCTTCATCGCGTACGACTTCCCCTTCTTCATCTGCTACTTCATCATCTCGTTCTACTTCTAATTCCTGTGAAACGTTCTGTTGGAGCATTGGGTGAACGTCGACGTCGATTGTTTGGGGTCCAGTAATTTCTGGCTCTTCTTCCAGGAGTACATCTGTTTCATTTTCTTCAATTCTTTCATTCAATTCTATAAATTTCACATCTCGACTGATCTCGACTTTTCTTTCTTCCGGTATCCAAATGCGATATGCTTTCGATTCTTCCGAATAACCGACTACGATTCCTTCCTTGCTTCGACAAGTTAATTTTCCCTTGCCAGGTGATCTGTTCAGACAAAACACCTTAGATCCAAAAATTCGCAAGTGCTTCAGATTTGGCTTCTTCCGGTCCACATCTCATATGGGGTTTTTCCATTTAAATTTTTGGACGGACATCGATTCCTCAGATAATTCGCTGTATTTACAGCTTCGGCCCAAAAAGATGATGGAAGACCTGATTCAATTAACAAAGATCGTTCCATATCCAGAAGAGTTTGATTTATACGTTCCGAGATGCCATTTTGTTCCGGATTGTAAGGAACTGTCAGTCGTCTGGTGATCCCACGTTTTTTGAGTAACTTCTCAAAGTCGTTATTTATACTGGGACATTTTTTTAACTCTGAACATAGTCCATACTTATTTCCTATGTTCAATTTTAAAAAACACAGATCAATGCATTGTGAGTTGCTATGCAACCAACTATACCGAACACCAGAGATTTTGAAATAATGTTAAAAATTGTTCCGATTGATGGAATCATGTGTTGCATTGGAAATGTCACGCACATTTCTAATGCTTTGATTGGCATAGTATGACTGCATTATGTGTATTTCTTCTTCAAACAACTTGACCACTTTGTTAAACTGTCAAGTACTTATTTTCGTTACCTTGGTTACGTGATTACATACATACATGCATTGACCTGTGCTTTTTAAAACTGAACATAGGGAATAAGTATGGGCTATGTTCAATCTTAAAAAAATGTCCCGGTATACTCGGTACCATTATCGGACTGGATGCACTTGACCGTTCTTTCTTTTTGATTTTCCATGAGATTAATGACTTCAAATGTTTTCTCGACGACTTCTGTTTTGGATTTCAAGAATCTGACTTCACACCAGTGAGACTGATCATCAATAAATTCGAAAAATATTTTGCCTTACCATCCGATTCAGTGCGAAATGGTCCACATAAATCCGTATGAATTATGTCCAAAGAATTCGTTTTTCGGTCTGAAGACTTCGGAAAGGAAGTACGAGTCATTTTTTCCTTGCAACACACTTCACAAGTAGTGTTGCGACTGGTTGAATCGAGTGCTTCTACGCCTTTAATGGATCCGTTTGCTATAGCTTTGACTAGGTCGTTGTAGTTGACGTGTCCTAAACGGCGATGCCAAATTTCCAACAACGAAAAATTGTCGTTACTTGAAGTAAACGCCGAGTTTCTTGGTACACGCGCGAAGTACAAGTCCCCGACTCGATCTCCATTAATTTCACGTTTCCATCCGCGCCGAATACTAATGCATGGTTCTTTTTAAATAAAATCTCACACCCTTTGTCCGCTATTTTGCTTACGGACAACAAATTCGTGCGTAAATCTGGTACATGTAACGTGTTATCCAAGGTAACGTTCTTCACTTCTCCGAAGACATCGGCTGTAAAAGATGCGACCCTAGCACCTACAATTTTTGTCGATTGATTGTTCGCGAGATTCAAATTGACATTCGACACCTTTTTCTTGTTTGTTGTTTCGTGGTTCGTTCCTTAAATGTGAGGTAGGTCCGCTACCTAAACACCATTTATGTTCACGCCCATTAACAAACGATTCGACATGTGCACAAAGTGATACATTTTCTGCATTTTTCGCATGTTTTCCTGAATTGTTATTGTCTTTATTCTTCTCCTTCTTATACGTACACTCATTTGCTTTGTGACCGTATTTACCGCACTTGTGACAACGAAATTTGAACTTTCCATTTTCGTTTGAAGAAGTTCGTGAGAGTTCTTTTTCAGACTGTTTCCAATTCGGTTTGTTCTGCCTGTACCATGATTTTTTCGACGAGAACATAGCGTTTTCTGGAACACACCGCATACAGTTCTCTCGCGCGTCGTTTTCTTCGATTATTTTTTCCCTTAAAAATTTTCGAATTTGGACGGTAAGCTATAAAGTAGCATGATGGCTAACAAATCCGGATTAATTTCGACGTCCATTTCACCAAGTTTGTCCACGGCATCAAAAAAACCATTAAAGTGTACACGTACGTCGCCTCCTTCATCCATACGCTGTTTTAGCAGCGTCGCCTTTCGAGCAGGTCCCTTGGGTTGGTATATGCTCTCTAATTTAACCCAGACTTCTCGAGCTGTGGTGCAACCCTTTACTTGTTTCAATTCCGATGGGCAAATACTCAAAATTATTTCTGATCTGGCTATACATATTGTCCCCTTTAATCCAGGCTGCTATCTCCGTTTGGCTTGTCTCTGCGGCTGTAGGTTTTACACATTCTTCATTTGCGTAGTCCCATGCGTCGTTCTTTGCATTTGCATCTTCCAAGTGTCGTAATTGTCTTTGGACCGTTTCACGCATGGATTTGCTGTCCAAAGACAATTGGTTCCATGACAAATCGGCCCTGCCAAATCAACGCCCGACAATTCAGCGTATGACGATTCGGCGTAACGACAAATCGGCGCAAAGACAACTCGGCGCAAAGACAAATCGGCGCAACGACAAATCGGCGCTAATGTTGAATAATCAAAATATCGAATATCAGCAGAGTGCACAAAATGAGGAAGCGCGTTTTCTTGCAAGTCAGTCAGCATCAAAATGACAAGTCTTGTAATAGTAGAAAGTGAGGTTACGAATACCGCTACACTTATTTCCATTGGTTTAACTCATCGAAGTTACTTTACCTAAAGGTCAACATCTTTGTTGTCTCACAGGACGCAGAATTCCTTTACGCAGTGACGTCACTGTGCGGCAAAGACCATCCTTATTTGTAAAGGTCCATTACTAATCGTTCCTATATTTCGGTACATCTTACGAAGATGTCTAATTAATTTTTAAAATGTCATCATAACGCATAACCTAACTTTTTTGACGTTAAAAGACTGCTGTCATTCTGATAAACAAAATTCCCTGAAACTGATGTCTTCCTCGTCGCACTTACGACATTTGCATTTGTTATCTTTGTTCCACAATAAACTCACGCCAGGAATGTAATGGCGCTACCTTAACACGTAGTGTGTTGATCTAGTGACCTTAGTGCGCCGATTTGTCTTTGTGACGATTTGTCTTTGCGCCGAATTGACGTAGCGCCGAAACGACGTGCGCCGATTTATCCGCGCCGAAATGACGTGATACCGCGTGAAACACTTGCGGCACACATTTTCGTCAAAATTAAAATTCCGACACAAGATGACACGACTTCCGACTCGCGATTTTTGTATTCACGGGTTTCTAGGATTTCTGGGCACCAAAACCTGTTAGCAAAGTATGGTCAACGAAGTAGGTATGTTTTATTAATAAATTGCTTTATTAACGGAAGTACAAATTAACTTGACACATACAAAAATATAAAATTAATAGCAACTTGTTTTCTCGTCGTGCACTATTACTACTGTGTCGACCACTGACCTGCTAAGTCGCTATTTCTAACAGTTTCCATTTAAAAAAACTATCGATGACGTCAAAACTCGAAAACAAATGACTGCTTGGAATTTTCGTTGGTACTAAAACATGTATTTTTATAAACTAAAATTGACATATCCAAAGATTTTTTTGAGAAAAATTTTGTTTAATTTTTAAGGAATTTATTCCATACATTTGCTGCCCACTGTATAATCGATTCACGATGAATGTGAATATACAGGGTGTCTCACAGAGTGTGGTATACAGTGCCTTTTTTAAAGCTGGCTATAGAGCTTTTTCTAATTTGCTGTTTTAACAAAGCTGTTAAAGCATTCGTTTTGAATGCGTTAATAAGCTATTAACACATCCGAAATCTAGGAACTTTTTTCAGTTGGTAACACACATTGCTGGCAAGATTGACTCTGGTATTCTCTGCTATTTGCGCATTTCTGGATAATTCATCTTTATTTGCAATTTCATTTGCGAAAAGTGACAATTATGTTTAGTCTAGATTCAAATTTAGAATTTTACTTTAAATATTAACCATGAAATAAATGTGTCACCAATTGTCACAAAATTTCCTAAATTACCAAAATTGATTTAATTTGTAAAAAACATGTATGTAATATGCAAATTAGAAAAAATAGCATTAAAAAACTCGTTTTATAAAACATAAGAGCACAACTTGCCTTGATTATTTTGTTTTTACATACCTGAAAAACAACGTGTTCAAAAACAGGCCTGGCACAATTCCCGAATTAATATAACTGCAATTTAATTGATTTTGCGAGGGTCATTTGAAAATTGATCGTTGGATCGGTAATTCGCTAGTTTCGATTTATAAACAAGTTGCATGCTCACCGTTGAATAAAGGCCCGCCCGGGAGTTTTAAATCTCATTGTTTTGTCTACTGAAATTTTTGGTCACAGCCAACTCTAATTTTTTTTTCGATCTTACGGTACAAATAAATAAAGTTAATGCACATATTATTAGTTGGTGGTCATTGTTCGATTTCAAATCCCTTTAGAGCTTGATCGAGATGTGGTATCACAAACATAGCTGCAGAAATAATTTCAGTTCATTACAGCAATAAAAGGGGACTTACCTCAAGATTGTGGTGAATGTAGATAAATATTTCTAATAAATTATTGATTTTATCCAACACCTGTTTATTATGAAGTCATAATAATGCCGATTCTGAATATATTATGAGGTCTATAAAACACTAGTGGACCCCATAATTAAACTGTTTTTATTAAACAGTTTATAGAGTATTGACAAAATCTCCTGATTTCTTCGGTAGCAAACTCGATGTGACTTCTTCAACATCTTTCGCAACATGGCAACCAGTTCATAGGCTACCAGCTTTTAAATGATTATGTTTTAAGAACTGTTACAGAAGAAGGTGTTGGATAAAACTATGTATTACATTAAAAAATACAATCCTGGTAGTTTTTGATGAGATATTATCCAAGAAAACTACATATTTAAAACCGAAACGTTATTGCGGCAGTAGGTACTCGATAAAATCTGACGTCAAGGCATTGTTGTCTTTTTTTTTGCTGAGCAATTAACTTTAATTACAGAACTTTAAATATAATATTTATTTGATTATTACAACAATAAAATGATGCAAAAGCTCCCAAACAATGGGGACCATTTAACATTTTTATTTTTGAGAAAATCATTATGTTGGGAAACAATGGTATTGAGGTTTTCGACCACATTTTTCCTCACAAACCTACCCTGACATACTTGGGAAACCATTCCCTAACACCCTGTATAACTGTTTATGTAACGTTACTTTATTAAAGGTTCAAAATGTAAATTATTTGCCTCACTGCAATATTGACGTCTGTGCTTAAATGCATTTCTAATGTTAGCATTAGTGAATAACCTCATATAAAGTGCCTTTTTTTTAACGCCGGCCATAGGGATTTACATGACAAAAACTTTGGATCGTGTTAATAAGCTTTTTTGAAGGAATTTTTAAGTGAAATTTGACAGAATATTGGATTAGTATTTTATAAATCAATTTAAGTTTATTTTATACTACAGAATAAAATAATTACGGAATTAATTTAAAAAATAGTACTTTTAATTTGTTACATTATTTTTTGCCCAGAAGGTTTTATAATCGTTAGACAGTTTTTTATGATTTTTATTATCGTCTTGGTTAATGTCTTACAGCCTGTGGAAGACAGTTTGAACAATTTATGAAATGAAAATTCAAAAATAATTAAAATAGTTTAATATTGTTGAAGTAGAATTTTATTTATTTTGATGTAATTATGATTTCCTATGTTTTATGTTTATGAAATAAAACTGCACATTTTTCAGTCTATCCCATTCAATAATTTCTTTATTTGAAAAGGTGTCCATTGAAAATTATTACTGTTTGACGTTTGTTGGATTTACATTACGTCAGCCTACTTGGCAAGCCACGTGGTAAATTTAATAAACCTATTTTTGCTCTAATTCCGTGATTATTTTGTTTTGTACGATGGGCCGAACTGAAATTGATTTATAAAATACTAATCTAATATCCTACCAAATTTCACTTAAAAATTCCTATTAAAAAGCTCATTAACAGACCCTAAATTTTTAGCATGTAAATCCCTATGGCCAGCGTTAAAAAATAGGCAGTGTATAGTTTGTCCAGCGAGAGATTGGTTGACATAAAAAATCACTAAATTCTACATAGAGAAAGCAGTACCTAGCGCACGTAAAATTTGAAATATAATTAATGTATTCTAGTGCATTTTGTAGTGTTGGACTAATTTAATACAATTTAAAATCTCCCAATCTCTCGCTGGACGAATTATAGCAATATAATAATTGTGTTTGCATTTCTTTTTTTTTTAGCTAACATCTTTGGTGGCTGGATTAATGACGAGGCTTTGGTGTCACAAACCTCATCCTGCGTTTGTCACAATCTTAAGTACACTAGGCCCATTAGCATCATTTGAAAGTTTACTAAGTTACCATGGCAATGAAATTGATATGTGGGGAGATATGTCAATTGCAATTGAAGATCTCCGAACTGTGACGTTTACACTTGTTCGCTGTCCAAGTCCAGTTTCTTTGGAACCACAACCAATGCCTAAAGTAACAGGAAGTAGGAATTCCCTTACAGTTTCTCTTCCGGTACCAGATTCTTTATACAGTATGATTCCAAGTAGACAGATTTTATCCTTCCACGTTACTCCTGTATTTTTCAACATTGGGATTAATGAGATGGCGACGTTAGCTGAAAGTTTAGGAGCCACTCGAGCCCAAGAGGCTTCAAATATAGATAATTTTGTTAGATTAAACGAATACTACCTCCGATATCGAAAGTTAAATATTCCGGAAACATCAGATTTGTCCAATGATCGATTTCCAACATGTTCTTCTCAGTTGAAGTCTTTGTCAGAACTGATAGATGAATTGAAGTTGTCAGTCCATAATGGAAAATCGAAGAATGTGGGGATTTTACATTTGGCTTCCCAGATTTGTCGGCAAATGAAAGGTAATTTAATAAAATATAGTTTTAATGTTTATCAGTAACGTCAAAATGGTAACAAAATTATTTTTCCCACAGATTTTTTTTTTGCAAAAATTTTATCATAGATGTGATATAATACAGCATAGTCCAGTCAAATAGGGATTCAACCTCGGAATGAAAGATAATAAGCTGCAAATTTAACCTTTGTTTTGACATTTTATAAGTTGGCTCAAAAGTCTCATAGAATCTCGTGTCGTGTCTACAAATTTGGTCTTAAGCAATATTTTATACATTTAACCGTTCTTGAGATAGAGCGCGAAGAGTGGGGAGCATTTACCCGTATGTGTGATAACTGATAACGCTAGGCTTCATTACATATTAGATACTACGATTTGTAAAGCTAATTATTTACTAAAAATATTATAATTATGAAGAAACCTTAGTTATTTACTAATTAATATATCATACTTAGAGATATTAATGATATTATTCATAAATCTGCTTAGCAATATTGACTTCATTTATAATAATAATAAGATATTACAATGAAATAGTTTTTAATTATATGTTTTGTTATTTACCAACAGATTAGCGTAAATCTATTCCGATTCAAGTTTAAATGTGAGGGGAATTTTTTCTGTTATTTTATTATTAATAGCAAGCATGCAGCTTAATATTCCTCTTGTTCGTCACCGTCTTCTTCTTCTGGTCGCTCAACTTAAATTTCCAATTCATTATCATCATCATCCTCGTTGTTTGTTATATTCTGGCATATTCACTTTCTTCTTTAAGATCATCTGGATATGATGAAGCATTGAGGCATGCTTGTCCATTACACTCACCACAAACTGATGAGCATTGCAAGCCTAATTTTCTACATCCGCAACTCGAACCACAGCCTTTCTTGCAATTGCAAAATATCCTATAAAGCAGTTCTTCTGGTGCTGGTGGTAATAATGTTGTTGTCGGTTCCAGGATGTCATTTTGCAATATCCACCCCCATTCCTGGGCTTCTAAATTATTCCCTAACCAAGTTTGGATTTGGTACTAGACACGATTGAGCTGCTGCACTTGTAGGTGGAAGAGATGATAACTGCATCGGTTTGTTGAGTCTTGTTGATTTGATGAATTGCGTATATAGAAAATTGTCAATATTGTGTTCAGATTTTGGAGCATTATACATTGCTAAAAAGATACGTACCCTATTTTCAAAAATGTTTCTAGAGGACAGTTTTCTTGTTGAAATACTTGAGCTGATTGATCCAAATTGGAATGTTTTTCAAACATTTTAATGATTGACAGTAATATCCCTAGGTATTCAAGAGTTTACACATTTCAAAGAAAAAATACTTAAATTCTTTGCTACTTAAAATATAAGTATGATAGATAAAAATATAATTAAAATGTACCTATTTAAACTATATCATATTAATATAAATTAAGTACCTAAAATTAAAAAATTTAAAAATTTGTTACACAGTCTAGGACTGGTTTACAAATCTATGAGGGGCATGATGACCAACTCAATAGACCGGGACCAATGGCTTAACGTGACTTCCGAATCACGAGACAGAATATGGCCTTTTTTTTTTATTATTATTTAAATTTCGCCCTGGGTCGGAATCGAACCCGCGACCCTCGCGTCCCTGATTTTTATGAATAATACATAGTTATCTATTAATACCTACCTATATTAATTAGTAAATAATTAAGGTTTCTTCATATTATAATATTTTTAGTAAGTAATTAACTTTATAAATCGTACTATGTATTGGAGTCCATAGTTGACCTAGCGTTATCATCATACGGCTTACTCTTGGCGCTCTATCTCAAGAACGGTTAAATGTATCAAATATTTCTTAAGACAAAATTTGTAGAGAATTCTATGCTCTACAACTTTTGTAATAACTCCAAATGTCATGGTGGCTCGGTGGCCGCATGGCTGTCGGAGAAAGTACTCCGAGGTCACGGTCCCGATGCTAGTGAGTTCGAATCTCACCGAAGGGGGAGGATTTTTTCCAAGGGAGAAACCTCCGCCGGGCCATGGATGTGTGTGTATGTCTCCTCGGGGCTGACGGTAGGGTGGTGGAAGGAAGAATCAACACTCTTTCGACCACCACCGCGAGGTCAGCACGGGTTCGAGTCCCGTCGGGAAAAGGCGCCCATGGGTGTATAAGTGTTGTGTATGTCTGAGAATGTGAGGTGGAATGGGCGTGGGTGGCCGGGGAAAGTGCCCCGGAGCCCCGTCGCACCACCTGAAGGAAGGATATGATAGGCAAAGGAATTGGAAGTGAAAAACGGCCGGCCGAAAAGGTACCGTAAAAGCCGTATGGCAAAAAACGGGAATGGCATTAAAAAAAAAAACTCCAAATGTCATTTAGAGCAAGGGAAACAAGATATTTACAAAAAAAAAACGATTTTTGCGACATTTGACCTTCAATATCTTGACTCGCGTACACGAGATTCTATGAGACTTTTGAGCCAACTTATTAAATGTCGAAACAAAGATTTATACAAGTTTGTAGCTTATCTTTCATTTCGAGGTTTACCCCTTTTTGCGCCTTATTTGACTGGACTAAGTAGTAGTTTACTTAAGGAGTTCATGTGTAAATTGGGGAAACGAGTGTTTTAAATGCTGACGAGTGCCAATAAAGGCCCAATTTAGACACTAACGAGTTGAATAAGGTTTTTTTGTTCGACGAGCCCCTTAAAGGCTCCAAATCGCTTAAAAAGTTGTGACATTTATCAAAATTCGTTCACACAGGAGAAAATTCTCAAATTCTGACAGTGTCGAACAAAAAACATTTTTATTAAACAAGAAAAGGAGAAGTTTAAAAAAAAATGTTATATTTAGTCAATACCTAAAATATTTCAAAATTATTATTATGTGGTAATTTTATTTTTGTTCCACTTCTTATTAAAACTGTTCAAGAATTTTATTTTTGTGTTGTAGCTTTTCACTTCTTTTACACTTGTCAGGATAGTAAAAGTCAAACTTCTAATAAATGTTTAATAAAATAAGTTACACTTTACAAATATAATCGGTCAGCTTCTACGATTGTTAAGTCTACGAATTTCGCGAACTTCATCCCGAATGCTACATACATTTCCTTTATACAGTGTGGAAACTTTAACTGGAATAAAATTCATAACTTGGACATGGCGGTTTTTGTAAAAAATCCCGAAACAGGTCGATTTGTGTTTTTCCTTGCCCACATTTTGGCGCATATGGTTTTTACATATCTCCTCTCGGAAGTGAGCATCCACTCCTAACTTTTTTTTTCAAATGGTACGCCAAGTGACACTTCGTTTGAAAGCTCATCTTTTCGATGTGTTGTTTGAAAGTTAGAGATGAATCCAGAGTTACTCCTAGATACGTCGGGGAATAATTATGTTTAATTATAGTTTCGTTGAAGACTACTTTCAGTTTTCTATTTTTCTGGTTGTTCACGAGATGGAAACTGTCTTTTGAGGGTTTGGGCAAAGTCTCCATTTTGTGAAATATTTAATGAAAGGTATCAAATCGTCTGACACTCCGTTCTCTACATTTTCAAAATTCTGATGTTGGTAAGCCATTGCCAGGTCGTCAGCATGGAAGAAATTTCGGAAATTTGTTGTGGGTAAGTCACTTGTATATAAATTAAATAAGATCGGTGATAATACTGAGCTTTGAGGTAAACCATTGTTGAGAAATAGAAAGTTTCTGCTTTTGTCTTCAACGAAAACCCTAAATTGACGGTTCGACAGCATTTCTTCTAAGAGTGAGACCATTTTTCCACAAGGTATTACGTTATACAATTTACGTATTAGACCACCTTTCCAGACAGTGTCATAGGCTGCGGGGAGATCAGCAAAAACAAATCCGGTCTTTAGGCGTTTTTGAAAGCCAGATTCGATGTAAGATGTGAGGGCCAGCACCTGGTCACAGCAATTTCTGTTTGGTCTAAAACTTGCTTGCTCTATTGGAAGTTTTTCTTCTATTATGGGTGAAATTTTATTGTAGATAAGCTTTTCCAAGAATTTATGACACACTAGATGGTTTTCCTGGTTTCAGTATGGCAATAACTTTCGCTTTCTTGAATTCAGGTGGTATTTTACCTCTCAAAAGAATGTCATTAAAAAAAGACCTAAGCGAGTTTAAACCAATTGGTCCCAGGTGTTTAATGAATTCAGGATAGATGCCGTCAAAACCCGCAACTTTTCTGTTCTTCGGTGTTTTAATTACTTCTTGTATCTCTTCTACACTAAATGGACGAGATAGTATTTCCGATGTTAAGGCTGAGTTTCTTTGTTTATGCAATTTCCGTTTCATATTCCTAATTTCCCTTTTGTGTAATTTAATAGGATTTGAAACGTTAACCAGACGAGAAGCAACCGAATTTGGACTAATGGTAGATTTGGATCTAGTAGTGTTAGCCGCTCCTAGTTCTTCTTGAACTATTCAGTGATTTTAATAATTCATCCGCTGTGTCTGGATTTGGGCTTATTTGATATTTTTCATACAGATTATTAGTAGTACTTGACCAACATGTGGTATATTCTTTCCGAAAGCTTCTTGGAATGGACTTTTTAGCAGCAGCACTTTTAATCGCTCCTACGAATCTTTGATAATTGTTGCAGGTTGGTGGGATCCATCGAGCGGTTTGTTCTACTTGATTTTGAAATTTTTTCCAGTTAGCTTTTTGAAAATTCCAACGTGGTTTTTGGATAGTGTGGGATAACGGGATCTGTATACCGACAGTTATTAACACTGGCCTATGCTGGCTATGGGGAAAACCATTTAGTACACAACGTGATGTTTGTAAAGATTCGTCATTGTTATTTGTGGTCACAAAACACAAATCGGGGTTGTAGTCCCTTTGCCACCGTGCAGAATGAAAGCTTTTCCTGTCTTTAGCATGAAAGATAAGGTGTAAGTTATGTGATTCTGCTCATCTAAGTAACAATTCCCCGTTTTCATCGTTTTCTGCATAACCCCATAGATTATTATGACAGTTGAAGTCTCCAATAAATATTGCTGGATGTTGACAGTTGACACCCTGTATAATGATAATTGATAAGGGTGGAGGAGAAAAAAAAGAATCATTTGGTAGATATTAAATGAAAATAATTTTAATAATCAATATTTTAAACTGACCCTAATGAATCACTCATACTTAAAATAATGACAGAATGTCTCCTAAAATTAGTGTATTAATCCGTAAAAATTCTCATGAAGTAATCAAAGTAATCAATCACTAGTAATCATTACAAGAAATTTTCAAAGTGACCACCGTTAATGTCAAAACAATAATGAAGGCGGCGACGAAATGATTCTTCCACTCTCTTTAGCATTCCTCTGTTATTGCAAAATGTTCCAGTGGCAGCATTTTCCACCCGTTCTCTTAAAACTTCAATTGTATCAGTTGTATCTCTGGGCTGGAGGAACACTCCCGCACACTTCACCATACCCCAACACAGTATCTATGTATTCAATATTCGAAAATAAACGTGACATTTTCACAAAACTTTAGCTTAAATCACAGAATCAACACGTAAACACCCGTCTTTTGGAGTCGGATAACTAACTAAAAATTAAATCCTCTTGTCTCTACCTCGGCCGCAGAACGAAAAAACTTTATTTTAAATACACAATGTTTTCTGCTGATTTTACAAAAACTATTATCTTACGGTCACTTTCATTGGGTCAAATAACTAGAAAATAGACAGCTCGTTAATTTATGGGGGGTGGTAAAATATTGAAATTAAAATTATATTTCGAAAAAATGGTACTAGGTATGGCGGCTAAAAAATTTTAGCCGTCAATGATTATGATTGGTACTTTTGGGTGGTGAATTTTAAAACTCGAAATTATTTTGTCATTTTCTACTACACAGACGTTTACCTTAGGTTATCTATGTACGACTGCTCTAATTTTGTTCATTCATGTCGGAATTTTTGGAATATCTGAGCTTTAAACAGTTTAAATTGATTGTCAGAATAACAATATGCATGTCAAAATGACAAGAATCGAAAGTGGGATTACGGTTCCTAAAGATTTATTTACACTTTACCTGAATGTCAAGATAGTGACGGCTAAAAATTTTTGGCCGGTGGCTCGGTGGCCGCATGGCTGTCGGAGAAAGTACTCCGAGGTCGCGGTCCCGATGCTAGTGGGTTCGAATCCCACCGAAGGGGGAGGATTTTTTCAAAGGAAGGAACCTCCGCCGGGCCATGGATGTGTGTGTATGTCTCCTCGGGGCTGACGGTAGGGTGGTGGAAGGAAGATCAACACTCTTTCGGCCACCACCGCGAGATCAGCACGGGTTCGAGTCCCGTCGGGAAAAGGCGCCAATGGGTGTATAAATGTTGTTGTGTATGTCTGTGAATGTGAGGTGGAATGGGCGTGGGTGGCCGGGGAAAGTGCCCCGGAGCCCCGTCGCATCACCTGAGCAAGGCAAAAAAAAGGAAATTGTAATGGAAAAAGCGGCCGACCGAAAGGTACCGTAAAAATCCGTATGGCTAAAAACGGGAATGGCAATAAAAAAAAAATAAAAAAAAAATTTTGGCCACCATAGTACATAACAATTTTGTTGTTCTTGACGAAGTCTGTCACTGGTTAAAATTAATGCACGACCGATTCAGTTTTCTGGACGTCAACTCGCATTTCCACATCATTCCATCACTGACTAACTGTAACTACGCGAGGAGGGCCCGCTCAGAATAATAATTATTATTGTATGAGTATTGTCATATTAAAATTAATGCTTTTAAAATTTTATTATGTTGGTTACTAATAATGAACTGAAGTCTACGGGCGGGTTTCACCAACGTGAGTTAAATTTAACTACAGATTAAAATACACGAAAACATTGTTATATTATAACAATAGGTAACTAAAGCAAGGAAGCATTTTAACCTAAGGTTAACGTTAACTGGCGTTGCTGAAATCGGCCCTACGAGTATATAACAACTGATTAGCCTTAGCTTATGAACCTAAAAAACATATAACCAAAGAATTACGTAAACTGATGTAGATAATGACAAATTTTAAAAAATACTAACTTTAGCTAATAGGTAACAATTTAAACATTATTTTGTATGTACGTATTTAAACTGTTAACTCCAGCAAGAACCACGTGGAGGTATGAGCACATCTCGCCAAAAATTAAAATACAGCGTGTCTCAAAAATGGCGCCCAATCTTCTAAGGGTCTTAAAGAATAGAGGTCTGGTAATGTAAATCTCAATACAAAAGTTTGATCGGAACAATAGATTTTGTACAACGTGCTCTTAAATATGCTAATTTCAAAGAGATGTATCTCCTTTATTAACAAATTTTACAGGTGAATTATAAGTTTCTTTACTGTTTTAATTTTTCCAAGACCTCTTTGAGTAGTGGAACAACACAGAAGTCCTTCTCTTTAGAGTAATGACCTACCAAAATACGCTAAAATAACAGCTGCAACACTGACCTGAAAGGAGAATTGGTTTAGTTGATTGTGGTGTCCCAGAACTCGCGGATCAAACTTAGAGTGCGTTTTCCTTGATGATAACTGAAAGCAATAGCGTTTAAAAAAAGTACAGGATATAATCGATTATTTTGTAATCAATAATTAAAGTTAACCAATCAGAAGGACGCTGTTAATTTGAATTTCAGGTAAATTTAACCAACAGTTTGAATTGGCTAGCAACATAATTCTAGTAAGAATGGTATGGAATTTCCAGTAAATGTTTGGGCAACTGTGGAGATTTTGACGTCAAGTTATAATTTAATTCGAAATTGTCAAACTTTGTATTGAAATCATGTATATAGCTGCAGAGTGTGCCGAAATGCTCATACTTCATGGAGAGTGCGGGCGCAGTGCACGTGAGGATGCAAGAGAATATGCAATACGTTTTCCACGACATTTGCCATAACGTATTTCTACGGTTGGTGGATCGTGCTGGAGACACTGGGCCCTTGGTGCCTACATGACAAGAAATTGGTGGTCCCTCGCGAGAAATTAGAACGCCAGAGACTGAAGATGCTGTTCTTCAGTCCTTTGATGACGAGGGTAGAAGAAGTATATTTGAAGAACTATATTTACCGCGAACCTATCAATATTTTACAAGAACTGAATGACCGAATTCACGACGCACTGGCTAGTGTTATTCCTAATATGCTTAGACTGGCAAGGGAAAATTTAATAAAACGAGCTCGCCTATTCCTTCAGATGAAAGGTGGTCATTTAGAATTCTTTTTATTTTGCATGTTTTTTTATTTCATTTGTTGCATTCTACATCGTTTAAGTTATAAAATTTGATCTTAAATGATGCTAAAATAAATAGGTTAGTTCAATCCAGTTTTGTCTTCTTTCTTTCAGAACTGCCACTATGCTTGATCTGTTGTTCAAAAACTACGTGTAACTCCAGCTTTTTGCAATGTCAAGAATGTTCCTAAAAATTTTTTCTTTCATTTCGACGACGACGCGTCCCGCTCCTGTAGGTGCGCTAATACTTTGCAGATGCAGAGTGTATGCACCTGTGAAGTGAATCGGAATCACAAGAAATTTGTCCTGACTCCTGTGCATACAGTCTCCATACGTAACGTATTAGCGCAGCTACACGAGCGGGACGCGTCATCGTTCGAAATGAAAGAAAAGACTTTTAGGAACATTCTTGACATTGCAAAAAGCTGGAATTACACGTAGGTTTTGAACAACAGATCAAGCACAGTGGCAGTTTTGAAAGACAGAAGACAAAACTGGATTGAACTAACCTATTTATTTTAGCATCATTATTAGTAAAAATTTAAGATCAAATTTTATAACTTAAACGTAGAATGGAAGAAATGAAATAAGAAACATGTAAAATAAAAAGAATAATTAATAACAAGTACTCAAAATGACCACCTTCCATCTGAAGGAATAGGCGAGCTCGTTTTATTAAATTTTTCCTTGTCAGTCTGAGCATATTAGGAATAACAGTAGCCAGTGCGTCGTGAATTCGGTCATTCAGTTCTTCTAAAGTATTGATAGGTTCGCGGTAAATATAATTCTTCAAATATACTTCTTCTACCGTCGTCATCAAAGGACTGAAAAACAGCATCTTCAGTCTCTGGCGTTCTAGCTTCTCGCGGAGGACCACCAATTTCTTATCTTGTAGGCACCAAGTACACAATGTCTCGAGTACGATTCAACAACCGTAGAAATACGTTAGAGTTTGGATGTGGAAAACGTATTGTATATTCTCTTGCATCCTCGCGTGCATTGCGCTTGCACTCCCATAAAGTATAAACATTTTGATTTTGGCATATTCTACAGGTGTATGCATAATTTCAATACGAAGTTTGACAATTTCGAATCAAATTATAACTTGACGTCAAAATCTTCACAGTTGCCCAAAACATTTACTGGAAATTCCATAAAGTTTAATTTTTACCCTTTTGCGATGACGTCATTATCTAGTAACTTTACGTATGTTTGAGCTAGGATCAGAAACAAATTTGAATTGATTATAATATAACCAAGGGAAATACACTCTTAAGTTTGATTCGCGAGTTCTGGGACAGCTTTTATATTCACTGTTGTATTCTTCATCACTGTCGCTCTCTTCATTGTTGACTACAATAATAATATATCGGGTGTTTTTTTTAATTTCATCTCGTAGTAGGCGCTGAAAAGTCGATTGTGAACGCACCACTCCTGTAAAAACGTAAGATTTAAACAGCCGATCCGTGATCCGTGATCCGTAACCCGTATAGTGCGTTCACAATCGACTCTCTAACGCCTACTATGAGGTGAAAATTTAGAAAACACCCGATGTGTTATCGCTGATATCCGAAATCTGGTTTTATCCACAATACCCAGAGATTTTAGTTAATATGCATATTAACTAATATCTTTCGATAATATGCATAAACCCGAGAGATTTCAGTGCTTATGAATAATATCTTTACAATTTTAGTTATTATGCTTAAAACTAATTCTTCAGTTATTTATCTAAATAACCGAATTTATATGCCTGTTATGCATAACCACTGAAAAATGTAGATATTAAGTACAGTTGCGGCCACAGAACAGTTTACATCTACGTTTAACGAGCAGGCGTTTTTATTTACCTGTTTAACAAATTGGTACAAGAATAACTTTTTGCAAATCGTCGACGACACAAGAAAACCTCGTAACTCCCAAAAAATCCAAACATGACACGTTTACACTTTTACTCTTTTTTCTCTATTAAGCAAAACTTGAAAATCAGTTTATTATCAATTACTTACGCTATCTTTGATAAAATAAACGGGTTTAATAGTTGTTACTTTCATCCGAGTATTAATAATAAAGATATCAATGACTGAAAGTTGTATCCTGCAAAAATTAGCGTGCGGGAGTTACGAGGTTTTCTTGTGTCGCCGACGAAATTAATATTTGGTGTAGGACACCCCTTGTTTATTAATAACGTTTTGCAACCTTCGATTCATTGATAACACTACGCCAATTATGTTTTAGAAAATTACAATAGAAAAATAATGTAAACTCTTCCGTGGCCGCAACTGTACCTATCTATAATTTTAATTCACGGAAGAGGTTTATTATTTATTAACCCTGTAACAATAAAATATATAATATTCTGGGTTCTGGGACGACTGCAAAAATGCAAAAGAGAATACGAGTATATCCCTAAAAATGTATTTGATGAAACACTTAAACAAGAACAACGGAAAAATAATACACTGTGCCCAGGAAAGTGGTGGCAAGTTTTCTAATTAGTTCCACTAGATGGAACTATTAAGAGAAAATATTTTTGATATATGGCAACATTACAAAACATTGTCCGTATCACTGTAAATTAGGTTAACCAAAAGTCAAAAATAATGAACACCTAAACATTCAAAAATGTATTAAAAATAATAGTTGTCACCACTTTCGTGGGCACACTGTACAAAAATACAGTATCTAACATGAAATAAACTGAGGCACTTTGTTACCCAGATTATCTAACATTAGTACATTACAAAGAAATAAAGAAAATGTATTTGTTTGAACAAGATGACCTGTTGTGACATTTTGAACTCGGTTATTTAGATACTCTCGTGCCAAAAATAAATTACTCTCTAGAATTCGAACTCTTAGGGAAATAACGTTTTTCATGTTGTGCGTAACTACCGAGTGACTATAAATGGTTGAAGCAAAATAGTGGATTGGCAACACTGATGCAGTTGGTAGTGCAAATCTTCTCGTGCATCATCTGTCAATCATTTCTATTTAGGTTACGTTGTCACGAAGTACATTGCCGCACCCAAGAATTGTCAAATGTAAGGCAGAACCGACAGATGGCGCTACTATTTTCATTTCTTTTAGATTTTATTTTCTAAACTAATTGAATTCAAAATGTATACATATTGTTCTCCTGAAACTCAGCTTCATTAAGTTAAAATTGTGTATTTCTTCTACGTTTCTTAAAGGTTAAAAACAAGGATTATTTACTTTGCCGCATAGTATGTGGGAAAAATTCACCGTCGCACAGTCACTGTAAAAACAAAGTTTCATGTGACGCGAACAGTGCGTGTTTGCAAAGTTTCCATCACAGGAGGCCAAAAAATAATTTTCAATCATTGATAGTCACTCGGTAGAATTTTCAAAAGTAATTTTGAATGCTTAAGGTTGGTTGCTATGAATTGAGAGATTAAGTTCAACTAAATATGCCGCCAAAAACCAAAATTGTTTGTGAAACAAAAAAACATCCATCACTTAGCGAGAAATAGAGCCATATGCAACTTTTACGAGGAATTCGCCGCCTTACGATTACGATATCTTTTATTAGTCACCAGAAACCACAACCTAACCAAATTTATGGCAACCTAGTAACGAATATCCTTAAATCATAGGGAGTAATTTATTTTTGACAAGATTATAAATAACTGAAGAATTTAGTGTTTTACGCATAATAACTAAAAGATTAAAGATAAGCACTGAAATCTCTGGGGTTTATGCACATTATCGAGATGTATTAGTTAATTAATATGCATATTAACTAAAATCTCTGGGTATTGTGCATCAAACCAGATTTCGCATATTAGCGGTAGCATACAGAATGACTTTAGAGGTTGTGCAAATATTTTAACCTGTGATAGACCCCTACAATAGGTAACAATTAAGCCAATGATGCCTTATACAAATTCGAGAAAAGGGGCTCAAAGTTTTTCAAAAAAAGTTTGGGAGTCACTGAATTTTATGGAAAAATGGGTAAAAAAAAATCATAGTAGACTTTTTTTGTTGTCATTTATACTCTGCATAATGTAAGACGTCCCACGGCAAAAATATGAACTAATGGAGGTTTATGGTAACGACTTAAAAAATTTAAAGTAGGAACATTCAAAACTACTTTATTTGGGTGTGGGTCGTTTTACCGACTGTCTTTTTACCGACAATCCATTTTACCGACAACCTTTTGACCGACAAAAATACAAAAATTAAGATAATTGATATAAAGAACACACTAATGTAGGTAGCGATATAAATTAATTCTTAAAAATAAGAAAAAACCATTAGCCAACTACAGAACAAATTAACGAAACACATAGACACTCCAAATGAATATGCAGGGTATTTATAAATAAAAAAATATACAGGGTGTCCCAGAACTGGCTCCCCAGCGACTCTAAATTGACTAAAATAAATTTTCTGCTAGCTCAAATTACCAGGTTATAAAGTTTTTAATTTCACCAATCCCGGAAGCTCGTCCTCGGGTATTACTAAAAAATCCGATCGGTTGCTAAACAACAACAAAAAATCTCTGATATCGCACAGATCAATAAAATGTTTGGGCAACTGGAATTTTGACGTTTTCCGATATAAAAATTCGTTGACGTTTATCTGTCATCAACATCAAGACTTGACAATTGCAAAATTCGAAATAAAACAATAAAAATGGCGATTTTAAAAAGAACCATTTATTTAAATAGGTAACAATGTTAAAGCAGATGTTCGAAATGACCACCATTCATTTGTATGCACTACGTGTGTGCTCTACGTAACAAACTTTTTGTAGTAGCGTTAGTTATCATTTCTTCAGTAACTGAAACAAAGCCTCCTGAATTTGAACTCTCAGATCAGCCTCTTATAAATGATTCAGATCTGGAGACCTGGCAGGCCAATGATGCGGTCCTCCTCGACCAATCCAGCGCTGTGGATATTGATTATCCAAAATTTCCCGAACGTTTCTGCTAAAATGTTGGAACCAGTCATTTATGCGATAAGCAAGAGGTACAATTTCAAGTAAATCAGGTAGCTCCGTTCCAATGAACTGAGCATATCTTGCCCCCGTTAATCTTGCGGGGAATTCAAACGGTCCAATCTAGAGCCGGGGATTCGGAATTTTAACAATTGGAAGGATCCACCACGCTTATACTTGCCAAACGATCGCCCAAATAAAACCTATGTTGAAAACCTCTGGGAAATTATTCTCTTGGATTTTCCTCTGCCCAGATATGAAGGTTGTGATAATTGGAACAACCTTACCGGCGAAATAGCGACTCATCAGAAAACAGTATCCGTGACAAGAAGTGTGAAGCATCGTTTTGGTTTATTAACCATAGCTAAAACTCTCGCCTAATTGGATAATCCTCTGGCAGAAGATGTACTCGTGTATAGTGGTATGGATGCCTCCTATTATCAGCTAGAACTCTCTGCACCGAACTCTTGGATAAACCCATTTCACGAGAAACTGTTCGAATACTCCGGGTGCCGTCTTTCTCAAAGACATTCAATACGGCTTCCTCGTGTTCGACATTCCTTACATTTCTTGGAGCACCCCCAATTTCTTCTTCGAACTGGCTGCATCTGACCCGTTTCTCGACCCCGAGCGATTAATTTCAGGATTGTTTTATGATCCGGATGACTTTGTCTTTGTGGAAATTGTTCATGGTACAACCTTACTGCTTCACGTGTATTGTTCCCACATCGCGCAAAAGTAAGAATCATATCTACGTACTCAGAGGAAGAATACATGTTAAATGATACACTTGAAATAAATATCGCAGCGAAATTGTATAACAAATGTCAAACTGACGTAAACAATCATTCTAATAAATGTAGTGGACCAAATGTAATGGACAGAATTATAGAGGTTTACGGATAAAAAGGAAACCTAGGCAACGCAAAATTGCGATTATTCCACCTTAATGATGCTCAACTCTAATTGGTCAACTTCAGAATGTCTTTTCTCGGTTATCATTTGAGATAGGATTTTTTTTCTTCAAAATACACGTTAATATATTCGCCCTAAGGCTCCCTTTTTTCTCTGGGGAGCCAGTTCTGGGACACCTGTATACATATTTGACAAATAATGTGAAATACAGGGTGTTTTTGAATTGCGTGCACAAATTTTAATCACGAGCTACTGGCTTCATGTAGAACTCGGAAAAAATATTTAAAAAATTCTATGTCAAAAAATAAAATGACATTTATTTTTTGAGCTACAATTTTTTTAAATTGCTTTTAGTTTTCTACGTTGTCCTACAACCTCGTAGGTAAAATTTCGGCACAATTTGTGCACGCATTTCAAAAACAGCCCTGTATATTAAAATGTATTATTCAATTATCGGTTGAAAAATGAAATATGTTGGTGTTTTTTGTCTCGTAATTGGCACTGACCGAATGTTTTAACCTGACACGACATTTAAAAAAATAGGTTATGTCGGTTATGTTTATGCTATTACAAAAATGAACCTTTGATGGTAAATGTCAAAGTTGACAACCAGAAATGCGTTTAGATAACATTGGAACGAAAATCATTAAAATTTTCATAGTTACCAGCAGATTTATTCATTCTCTATCACCCGGTATTTTATACAGACTATTTTAATTTTTAAAATTTCATTAAAAAAAGTTGACTATTTTTCATTGATTTTAGTGTTAGAAGTATCACTTTTTTTCACTTAGTGAAAAAAAGTTATGACGTCAGCAACTTTTTTTAACTGCTTGGTTTTAATGCATGAATGAACGATATACCTACGTATTCTACAGAGAAGTGATTTATCAAAATGAAAATTGAAATAACGATTAGAACAATTAGTAACATTAAACCCACCTTTCTTTAGTTCACTAGTAATTTCAGGATCTTCATCTGAATCACTTATTTTGACTTTTATTGAGACTGACAAATTAATTTTACAACAATAAACATATAATGTTTCCTTAGTTACTACAACCGGCCACCGCACTTGACCAAAATGGAAGCACAAATTACAGTTAATTTAGGTTTTGATTTATGAAATTTAAAATTTTTTTATAGACAACTTGTGTTAGCGTGCTTTTTTTGCATGCGTGTGGATTATTTAACTCGTCTACGACTCGTTTAATAAACTTCCACACTTATGAAAAAAAGTTGCACTTCTAACACTCGTTGTCTAAATAACTATTTTGTCGGTCAAAGGGCTGTCGGTCAAACAGCCTGTCGGTAAAAAGGTTGCCGGTAAAAAGGTTGCCGGTAGAATGGGTGTCGGGAAAGCGGCTGTCGGAAAAAGACTGTGCCCGCTTTGACATCCACTTTTCATTTCTGTGCAAATCGAAACTTTTATTAGCTCAAAATTTTTATTTTTAATGAAATTACACATGCATCAGCGCCACTGTCACGTTTGACATGGGACTTCTTACATTATTTAGACAATAATTCAAAATTAAGTTATTTTGACAAGAATCTTAACCTGAATTTAATTCACAAATATCTTTCACCAACCTAGAGAAAACCGATATGGTCTTTGATTTATGGCGAACATTCAGAGCTAGCATGGCAAATCTACGATGAAAAGTTGCCTCAAAGGATACTTCGCAATGCACGAACCTTGAACAGCATCTTCGCTTTCTTGGACATGTACTGAAGCTTGCATTGTAAATGATGGCAGGCATTTTGAGCAACTTCTTTGATGTTTTATTTTATCCTTTTATTCACAATTACAGTAAGTAGTTTTACTTTACTGTTTAAACCTTTGTTGTTCTCTGAATAAGTTGCAGGCACTATTTTATCATCAGTTTGCAAATTTCAGCCAAAATTCACGATGAAACTCAAAAAACTTTAACAATAAAAACCAAACATAATCTCGAATGACATAGAAACTTGACATTTTAGGTTGGTCGTTCGTCAAAACTGCCCACCAAATTTGAAATTTTTCAGCGTTTCCCAAATAAAGTGGTTCCTTTGATTTTCTTGTAAACCATTAACATTTGTATAAGGAAAGTTGGGTTATTTTGCCTTCTTTTAACACGTACTACATACCTCGCACAACTGCACAACTTTCAAAGTCGCTCTGTAGGTATACACAAACCACCACCACCACAAATGAATAAAAATAAAAATATAATGCCTAGTTCTATTCCCGACTCTGCGAGAATGGTACGTGACAAAAAAACAATATCAGTTTTAAATCCAACTGCCAAATTAACCAGGTAAATAGAATAAATGTCCCCGCTGAAAAAATAATTAAAATAATTGGCCGTTTACCTTGGTCGGGCGCGTGCATCGCAGCTCGAATTTCAATAAAAGAAAAAGAAAACATTGCCTGGGGCAAGTCTGCAGCAAGTATACCTCGGAACGTAGTGTTTTTTTTTTCTATTTTGCCCCTTTAACAAACTCATTATAAGTTATAACAATCAAACGGGTTTCGAAAAGGAGTTCTTTTCGATACCGGTTTCAGGAACATTTACTTAAATTTGTAATGTTGGCAGTGACTGATAGGGGTAGTCAGTAGTGGCTACGTGATTATTTCACACTTTAAATTCAAAACTTGAATTGTTCGTCTAGTTACCAGTGTTACCAACTTATTTGCCAAATACAGGGTGTTTTCGAAGTTGAGGCGTTCCTTGTAACACGAGGTACTATACATTATTCTTAGGAATTTTAGTTTAAATCTTCTTAGTAAAATGTTTGTATTAACGGAGATAATTGATTATATATTTTTATTGTTTTCTAAAATTTTGAGTCCGGTCCTGTCTATTTTTCCACTGTACTAGATTAATAACTGACGTGGCCCAGGATGGTGTATTTCTGGAAATCGCTCTGCGTACTCTCTGGACGCCGCAGCTGCATTCTGATAACGTGATGCTGATGACATTGTCCATACATTAGCAACATATCTGTGAGCTCATTATTTTCGTAATGATTCCGACTAATTAGACGACAACTCTGACAGTATTTTTGATTAACGTCCATGCTCATTTGAGTTTTTGCCAATTCAAATTTCTAACAAATCAGCGCAAACTTGAACAGTACCGGTTTCAAAAATTTCAAAAAAATGAACTTATTTTATCTTCATTGCCGTACACATTTTACTAAGGTGATTTTGGCTAAAACTCTAGAACAACGCATACTTTCACATGTTAAAAGGAACGCCTCAGCTTCGAAAACACCTGTATATACAGCGTGTCCCCGGATAGGTGAAACGACTCTTGTAAAAGATAAAAACTCTCGATTTAAATTTTTATTTTCTGGGGTTCAGCCCTGCTTGGTTAAAGACTAATTGATAACATAAAATTTTTTGGATTCCTGAATTGAGTTGAGTTGAGTGAACACGGTGATTCTTCGCTCCGCAATCAACCCAAAATTTTGGCCGTTGTGAGCAGGAAGAAAATCCAAAGTTAGTGGTGATAGAGAAAATAATATTGTGTAAGTGAAAAAAAAAACAGAAGAAAGGACAAAGAACCAAGCGAGTTGGAGTAAAATATACGGTTAAAATCGGTGTAGCAGAACCGCATCGCAAAGTGATAGGCAAGAAACAAAAAAAAAGAAGATAAGTTTTTCACGTACGAAGAAAGAAATCGGAAGAAAACCCCTTGGGTATTCGACAGACGATAGCCGGAAAAGACAAAGAGAGGAGGAAGAGAACAACGACATAAAGAAGAAAAGCAAAAAGACAGCCAAAACGCCGTCAAAGGAAAAGAGAAGCGACACGGAAATGGAAGACCTGAAAAACATGATCCAAAAACTCACGGAAGAAGTGAAGGAGATCCGAAAAGAAAACCATAAATATCATGAGATTCTAGGCAAGCTCGCGGAAGAAAACAAAGAGATAAAGAGAGAAAACAATGAAATGAAGAACAAAATGCAATACATGGAAGATAAACTAGAGCAAATGGAAAGACACCAGAAAAAGAACAGCATAGTAATTTATGGAATGGAATTGAAGAAAAAAAAATGAAACGCCGGAGAAAAAACTAGAGAAGTGGATTAAAAATAACCTGGAAATAGACGTCGAGATTGAAAGTGTGTATAAAATCAACAATAAAATGTACGTGGGAGAAGTGAGTAAATATGAGAAAAAGATAGAAATAATGAAGAAAAAATCGTGCTTACGGGAAACTGAGAATAAAAGGATCTTTATAACAAACGACCTCACCAAAAAAGAACGAGATATACAAGGATGGAATAAAGTAAGGATCGGCTACAAGAAATTAACAATAAACGAAAAAATATGGACATGGAACAGCAAGACACATCAAACGGAAGAATAAAAAGAACAAACTAAAAGAACTCAAGATTAAAAAAACTAGATAAACACATAGGTACAAGGAAATCAGAAAATGGAAAAGACACGGCACGGAAATGGAACACGAAATAAAGAAAACTCAAGGAACGATTGAAGATTGGCAACATGGAATATAAGAGCACTAAGCGGGAAGGAGAACGAACTAATAGAAGAATGTCAAAAAGTAAAAGTAGGAGGAGCAAAAGTACTATGTTGGAACGCAACAGGACTAAGCAAAAGAGGGGAACAATTCTTAGAATACGTACGAAAATTCGAGGGCTGGTGGAAACATGGGTGGAGGAAAAGAACTGGGAAAAAATTGAAAAAAAGCTACCCAAAGAGTACAAATGGGAAGGACAATGGGCAAAAAGAGAAAAAAAAGAGGAAGAGCTGCAGGGGGAATATTAACCGGGGTCAAGTTGGGGATGGAAGAAAAACGAAAAGAAAAGGTAGTAGAAGAAGGGTGCATGGAAAGAAACGGGAATAAACGAGGAGATGAGGAAGGGGAATTGACATACGTAGGCAGCAGGGGGGAAACAGTCATAGATTATGCAATAGTAAATGAGTCAGCACGGGAGAGAGTGAAAGAATTCAAAGTGGGAGAAAGAGTAGACACCGACCATCTCCCGCTAGAAATTACCATAGAGGGAACGAACCAAGAAGAAAAGGAAAAGGGAAGAACAAGAGAGGAGGAGAAGAAGGTGACAGTAAAAGTGTGGGATGAACAAGGAGTGAAAGAGTACAGGAGGAGACTGGAAGAAGCAACATTTAAGGAGCAGGAAATAGAGAAGATGGTGGCAGAGCTGAAGGAAGTGATCGAGAAAGCGACGAAGAAAAAGGAGGTGATAGTAAGGAGATCAAAAGGGGCAGGAAAGAAAAATGGATGGTGGGACAGAGAATGTGAGTAATCGAAGAAGGAAGTGGTAAAGGCTTGAGAGAATGGAGGAGGAAAGAAATCGACAGAAGCAGATTCCTTGAAGCGAAAAGAAGATACAGAGAGAGATGTAGAGAGAAGAAGAAGCAGAGGAGGGAGAGGGAGGAGAAAGAGATAAAAGAAATAAGAACAGAGAGGGAGGTGTGGAAATACATAAACCGAGAGAGAAAGAAAAAGGAATCACCCAAGAATGGGAAGAGTACTTCATGAAACTGCTGGAAGGGAGAAAGGAAGAAGGAGAGGTGGGAACACAAATGAAAGAGAAGCAGACGGCGCCGGAGGAAACAGAAATCACATCGGAAGAGGTGGAAAGACAGATAGGGAACTTGAAAAAGTGAAAGGCACCGGGCAGGGACGGGGTACAAAATGAAGCGTGGATGTATGGGACCAAAAGAATGGTAGAGAGAATGGTTGAACTGATGAATGGGGTATGGAGAGGAGAGGGATTCCCGGTGGACTGGAGAGAAGGGTTAATCTGCCCAATTTTTAAAAAAGGCGAGAAGAACAGCGGAAAACTACCGAGGAATAACTCTCCTGAACACGGGGTATAAGTTGTATGCATCTGTTTTGAGCGAAAGGATGAAGAGAGATATCGAGGAAAAAGGGAGTGTTGCCGGATAGTCAGGCAGGGTTCAGAAAGGGAAGGGGTACTGTGGACAATGTGTACATCCTGGACCATTTAACAAGGAACGAATTGAGGAAGAAAAGGGGGAGGATGTGCGCATTCTTCGTAGACTTCAGGGCGGCGTTCGACAAGGTTGACAGAGTGAAAATGTTTGAATGTATGAGAGAGACAGGAATAAGTGAATGGCTGGTGCGGAAGATCGAGGAGATATATGCGAGAACAAGAAAAAAGGTGAAGGTGGGAGAGAAAGAGGGGGAATGGTTTGAGACGACAAAGGGAGTGAGACAGGGGTGCCCCCGCTCAGCCCCCTGCTCTTCAGGATATACGTAGCGGACGTGGACGAAATGTTGAGGAAAGCGCAAGCGGGGGGGAGGGGTCGTGGTGGGCAGGGAGAAAGTTTGGAGCTTGGCGTTTGGCGGACGACATGGTGATTGTGGCAAAGAGTGAAAGAGAGATGAAAGAAATGATGAGGAACCTGGAAAAGTATGTGAGGAAGAAAAATCTGGAAGTGAATGTTGAGAAGACGAAAATGATGGTGTTCAACAAGAGAAAGAGGAAGAATGAGGAGAGCGAGTGGAAGTGGGAAGAAAGCAAGATAGAAAGAGTGAGCGAGTTCAAGTACCTGGGCTACGTCTTCAACGAGAGAGCCACGGACAAGGCGCAAGTGAGCATGGTAGAGAGCGTGTTGATGTACGGAGCAGAGATCTGGGGATGGAAGGAACAGGAGGAGGTGGAGAGAGTGCAAGAGAAATATTTGAGATGGGTGCTAGGAGTGGACAGAGAAACACCAAGGTACATAGTGAGGGAAGAGTGAAAAAGGAGCAAGTTGAGAGTGAAAGCGGAAGAGTGTAGGATACTGTCTGAGTGCTATAGAGAAAAGAAAAAGAGCGCAGATGTGAAAGAGAGAGAGAATTACTGCAGGAGGAACGGATATGCCAGTGAGGAAGTGGAAAGATTGAGAGCGGAAGGAAGATGGATGTGTGCGGAGCTGAGCGAAAGGGACAGAGATACAGATAAGCAAGAGAGAAGGGAGAGAATTATGAGAAATGCATGACAGAGAATGTTCCGGTGCACCTGGGGAGAGAGAGCGCGAAAGAGAGGAAAATGATGGCAAGATTTAAATGCGGGAACGAGGAGCGAGAGAACAGGTATTGGACGGAAGGAGAGGAGAGAAGGTGCAGGATGTGCCGCCAGGAGAGTGAAACGGTAGAGCACATGTGGAGCGGATGTGACGAAATGAGAGAGAGGGAGGGAAAGGAGCGGCGAGAAATACTGAGCGAAGACGGAAGAGAGATAGGATGGATGAAAGAGGTATGGAAGAGGAGGGAAAGGATAGCGAGGGAGGGGTGTGGAATATAAAAAAAAAGTTAGGTTATAATTGATTTCATATAAATGTTCATCAAGTATCACATTTATGAAGGTCATGTCCAATAAATCTTTACTTGGCCAAAAATACAAAGACAAAAACAAATAAGGATTACTTTAATTTAATCAGTAAAAAGACGTAACATTGCTTTTGAAATCAGCAATGTTAAAATGGACAAAAACTGAAAAATTAGTCAAATCGGGTTCGCGCGGAGCAAGCAACTTTGAAAGTAAAAGTCACTAGCTTTAGCTTTAATACCAACAGAAAATCAGATTTTCGTGGCTTGCTTAGATGCACATTTATATGAAATTGAGTATAATGGTATTTTTTGGAATTATTTTTATGTTGATATTGTAATTGTAAATGTAATTATACAGGCTGATTCACGTAGCCCGTTCATTAGAAACTTTCTGATTTCCCCAAATCATATTAATATGAAAATTGGTAGTTGACTATAATGGACTACTCCAAGTTCAAATGAAATATTTTCAAAATGGTGGCACTTCCGGAAATACCGGAAATCGACGCCATCTTTATTTTTTAAAATGGAAAGGCCTCATTTTGACTTCACATTTCGATTCTACGTTAAATTTTTAGTTTAGAACGTCTTTTCGTCAACACTTATCTGTCATCTTTTTTGCAAAAAAGCGAGATTGCAGGGCTTCATTAACAAATTTATAACTCTTGAACCATCGGAAATAAGTAATTGATTTTTTTTTTAGTTGAATTCCTAAAGACCTGGCCGATCTTTTCCGCCATTAGTGAAAAAATTTTTATGTATCATATGCCTACTGAAATTTTTCAAAATTTTTTTAAATGGCAACCACCATTTGTGACACTAGATATAAATGTAAAATTTAATTCTAAGCCTACTTTTATTAACATTGTGTATGCCTATTCCCAGCCGTTTTGGCGTAATTTCAATTTTTTGTGTAAAATATTCTTTTTTTTTATCAAACAATTGTTTTATTTGTATTTTTATTCAACAATCACATGCAATAAACTGTAGATAACAACGAAATAATAAAAAATAAGCAAATTAACAAAAAAATATTTTCAATGAAATCATTTACATTAATAGTTATTTATTGTATAAGTGTTTTAGATAGCATTTTATCCACGCAAGAATTTTTAACCGCGAGTGCGAACGCACGAGCGTTTAATATTCTTAAGTGGATAAAATGCGACTAAAACACGAATGCAATATAACGTTTTATCCACAATTACAGCGATTTAAAATCAGAATCGCCAAAATTTCATCTCATGTCATCAAAAAATGATTTGACATTACACTCTGACAGCGGATGTCACCTCAAAAATCATTGAAATTAACTAAAAAACATGGGAGGTGTTGAATAGTCGCTATTTATTTTGGATTGTTTATCGACTCCATTTGTACAAAACGCTGTGCAAGTTGGTGAAAATGGAAGAAAGTGATCCTGTTCGATTGATTTAAGATTGTATTTTTTCATTATTCCACTAGTGGAATAAAGTGATTTCATTATTCCACTAGTGGATAAAGTGTTACTTTATACGGTTCATAAGTGTGGATAAAACTTCAATTATAAGGTAATTGTGGATAAAATATTTTTTTGTTAATTTGCTTGTTTTTTATTGTTTTGTTGTTATCTAATATTTATTGCAACGCAATTTTTTAATAAAAATTCAAATAAAACAATTGCTTATAAAAAAGAATATTTTATTAAAAAAATTGAAATTACGCCTAAACGGCTGCAAATAGGCATACATAATGTTAATAAAAGTGGCCTTAAAATTTAATTTTACATTTATATCTAGTATCAGAAACGGTAGTTACCATTTAAAAAAATGAAGTTTTCGACATTTTTTGATTATCAATTTTAAAAAATTGCAGTAGGCGTATGAAACATAAAAAAAACGTCGTTGATAGCGCAAAAAAGCGGCCAAATCTTTGGCAAGTCAGTAAAGTAAAAATAAATTATTCATTTCTGATGGTTCAGGAATTACAATTTTTTTAATGAAACCCTGCAACCTCAATTTTTGCAAAAAAGATGACAGGTCAAAAACGATGACAGATAAGTATTGACCAAAAGACGTATTAAACTCAAAAGTTAACGTAGAATTGAAATTTGAAGTCAAAATGGGGCCTTTCTATTTAAAAAAACAAAGATGGTATCGATTTCCGGTATTTCCGGAAGTGCCGCCATTTTGAAAATATTTCATTTGAACTTGGAGTAGTCTATTATAGTCAACTACCAATTTTCATATTAATATGATTTTGGGAAATCTAGAAGTTTCTAATGAACGGGCTACGTGAATCAGCCTGTATTGTAATCAGGAATTCGAAAACCCGTAGGGCAAATAAAGCATATAGTAGTAGAGATATTTTCATATTTGATGGCGGAAACAAAAGACTGAGAAATGTGACAAATTTGTATTGTCAGTGTCAAATTTTTCAAAGACGTTCGTGATTTCCACAGAAATGCAGCAAATTGGCAATAAGAAAGTTATTCATCGTCGACCTAGAGACAAAATTTGTAATACGTTTGATTATATGAGAATAACTTTTCCTTTTGAACCACTGACATTCCTTTTTACGGCGTTTATGAGAAATTTGACACTGACAATACATTTTTGTGACATTTCTCAGTCTTTTGTTTCCGCCACCAAATATGAAAATACCTCTAGTATGACATAATTTTTGTTTTGAAAAATCAAGTATGCCTTGGAAATTTAAAAAAAAAACTTATTTGCCTGTAAAGTGCCTGTTATGTGACAATTTCGACAAAAAGTTATTAAGAAAAGTTGTTTAGAATCAACATCTAGGCCCCTATACCAAATTTCAAAATCATCGGCTAACTATGATTTTTCATCTTTTTTCACAAATCAAAGAATGAACTACACATCGAAAAGTTACGACAGAAACTGAAAACGAGAAACAACATTATACATAAATTCGCAGGCACAAGTTGGGGAGCGAATGCACACACTTTACGTGTCACAGGACTAGCTCTAGCGTATTCTACGGCAGAATATTGTTGCCCTGTCTGGAAGAACATGTGTATGTCCTGGGCCCTGGCCCGACCTGCCTGCCCTAAGGTTTAGGTCATAAAGATGCTACCGACTGGTTAGCGTATACACATACCCCTGAGAGTCCGTTCCCGATAGGAGGGAACCCCCCGTACCACACATGTGGTGAAACTTCGGCCGGCCGTTGCCCACATTGCCTGGGATAGAGTAGCCTCCGAATGACGTACGGGTAAACTAGTGTAGTCTGTCATTTACCCAGAACCGCACCTGGGGGCAGAAGACCGCAGTCTCCCCCGTCGCCTCTTGCCCGAAGAACTGTGCACACGTGAACAAAATAGATGCTCAATTGAATACCACACTTCGAATACCTAATAACGGGTACTTTAAAATCTACTCCAACACCATGGCTACATGTCTTAGCGCACATTATTCCGTACAATATTAGAAGAAAATACGTCTCAAAACGAATTTGGGATAAATTTCAAAATTCACCGAACATGTAGGTACCTACTCCATAACACTAGACATGGCAAATTTACCACCCTTTAAATTAAAATCGCGTAAACCACTTTGGAATGAAGAATTTCTAATGCAACCATTTTCTAAATCTGACTAATGGAAAGCAGCCTGGCAAGACGTAGATATTTTCATATATTATACAACTAGAGGATTGAAAATTCTCGATTATACGAGACGTGTTGCCCGTAACACGTCGAGTATAATCGAGAATTTTCCATCCTCGAGTTGTATACGGGTAACTATATCATGAATAAAAAAAAAATAAACAAATAAACAGGTTCCCGAAGCCGACTGGGCGCATTCAGTAGCAGAGCGATTTGATGTGACGTTGATTTGACGACTAGCGCAAAAAAATTTGTAAGTTAAGGCGGCGAGCGAAAATACAAAGGTTGGTATATTCGAATATACAAAGGTTCGTATATCGAAATCGCCCTGGTTACTACAATAACCGCTGTAATACATGGTAACTAAAGAAAATCAAAGATTCTTATTGGTTTATAAAGTAATGAATGATATAGTCACTAGTAATATCCCGAGTTCATGTCAAATTATCGACAATTTGACATACACGAGAGGATATTTTGGCAGACTATTTCCTGAGAAAAATTTACATGATAAGTAAGTTCAAATAAACGTAATTCTTTTTAAAATATAAAATTAATACCAAATGATTTTTTAATTAGGACTACGCGAAAATTTGGCACTAGTGCAAATTATCGATAATTGCACTAGTGCAGTATTATCGCTGTAATTCGATCGCTATTGGCTAAAATTCAAATATTCGAGCTTTTTGATTGGCTTAAATTTTTCGAAGGAAATAGTCATATATAAAACCACGAGTAGTCCAAATTACGTCGATTATTTTTCAAACTGGTCACGAATTATAAATTGTGCTTGGGAATGAATCCACGAGTGCGTCAGCACGAGTGAGATTCCCAAGCATAATTGAATGAGTGGGAGCAGTTTGAAAAATAGTCTACATAATTTGGACTACGAGTTGTATTCGGAGGACTATTCCATGAACCAACTGTGGCAATTTGGCAGCAAATCGGAAGAAGAAATTAACACAGAAATCGAAGAAAATGTTTCCAACAACACAAAAAAGACACGTGAATCCATTTGGAAGCAATTCTCAAGGCTGCATTCATTTGTTAAAAATTATCGCTGGGATCACTAGTGGTATTACCGATACAATTTCCACGAGTGGAAATATTCGGTCTAATTTTTTGAAACCATGGTAACAAATGTGTAAAATTGTGTTTTTATTGGTCCATTTTTAACAAATGACATGTGAATGGAATAGTCAATAAAAATCTAATTGCGGATCCTACAAAACAAATTCCAGAATTTGACCTACCCAAGAAAATCTGATGTAAATTAAATCGTTTTTGAACCGGCCATGGCAAATGCAATAATATGCTGTTTCACTGGAACATTCGTGAAAACCCTTCGTGTGAATGCGGTACAGAAAAAGAAACCATCCAACACATTGTGGAAGAATGTCCCCTTACTAAATTCCAGCAAGGTTTCTCCAAACTCCATCTAAATACTTACCGAAGACGCCTAGTCCAATCAATAGGAAGTTTTACCTTGCAAAAGGTACAGAAAAGTTTATACTTGGCAGGTATCTTCTATCAGGCATATTATTAATATTGTCGAGTTTGAGACCTTGGGGGGTTGCCGCTCGCCCCGCCATATTGGAGAATAGGGGTGCAAAATCACATTTTTGCGAGAATTCAACGCACGTGTCAAAGAACCAATGAATGTTAAGAATTGGACTGAATAACAGCCAATTACGAGCGAGCTTTTGATTATTTTGTAGGTACAAAATAAATGGCGATTATTCTGCATCTAACTCTTCAATTGTCACCAAATCAACAAATTCGCTTTTGACAGTAGTTTAAATTTGTCATTATGCAAGCAAATAGATGGGGGTCTACTACAGTGGCAGAAATTAGCATTGTTGATATAATTAATTAATAAATACCGTTTCGTAAATGTCTGTGGTTCTGGTTTGTTAAATTCTCATGTAAAATACAACTCTTGACATTGACATGTGCTGAATATATTTCTCCTGAATTTTAACTCGTTGCTATGATATTTGGAAATACAACTCGTGCTACGCTTCGCTTCGCACTCTTATATTTCCAAAATTCAGTCGAAATATAATCGGCAATGTCCATGTCACTCGTTATACAGAGTGTCTATAAAAGAACATATATCAAGAGTCCTGTGGAATTCGAATATATTTGATTTTTGCCGCTTTGTCGCATATTGTGGTACCAAATAGGTCTTCCTACAGTTTTACCTTTTTCGATACTTCTAGTTGCCACAAATCTATCCACAATCCTTCTAACATGTGGAATTAAATTTGCTTCCGCATATTATCATTTGGAAATTTTTCGAAAAATTCTTCCTTGCAAGCGTTTATTGGAATAAACTCACTCTCCATTCTACAGGGTACCATTTCGGTAATACGACATCACAATGAAGGTGTTTTGCTCTAGCGATAAAACCATTGCGGTTTACCAGTGGCGGCTCGTGGGTTTTATTGTTGAGGAGGCAAACTTGAACAGACATAGTAATAATAAATACACCATAATAATAATTTGTTTAAATATACTATACCGGGTGCCCCAAAATTCGCGGAACAGCTTACCAGTACGTTGTTAAGTAAAAATATCAGGTAAAAATGTTCAATCTTCTTTTTTGTAGAAGATATGAACCTACATATTTGTTACACTATAAATATTTCAATTTTGTTGTATCCATGGAAATAAGAAAGAAAAATCAAAGCCACGTTGCCATAAGTTATTTGAGGTAAAACAGACAAAAGTCACTTCTTGGAAATGCTGTAAATAATAAAGTAAAGCAAATCTGATCACAATCATTCAGAATTATTTTAACATTGGCTAGTCAAAAACAAGTAGTCAAAATCTTTTTTAATATTTAAAATAAACGAGATCAAAGCTGCACCTATTGAGCCCCCATATCTTCAAATCTAAAAGATATAGGATTTTTAAATTACTTTTCCAATAATTTCTTAACATGAGTTGATATTGCTCAACTGAGTTGTTCCACGAATTTTGGGGCACCGGTATATACAGTTTGTCCCCGGATTGAGTTTAAAAGAGAAAAAAATAAAACTCGCGGAAAGTTTAGATACGAGGCTGCACGGCCGAGTGTTTAAGTTTTCAAGAATTTTATTTACTGGTAATCAACAAAAGCAGTACAACATTTTATCCACAACGTATTTTTTATTTTACGCAAAAACTTCAGAAGAATGACATTTTTTTGGTTCATTTAAAACCCCCATTTCTATTATTAAAATCTCAGTATTGATATACTGTATTCTTAGATTAACATTTTCTGTTAAAATTTGGAGTAAATTTTATTATATAAATTTTATTACAGTTAACATTGCTTTTTGACAAACAGTATATTATTGTTCTGTTTTTAATGTTCTGTTTTCCCAGTATGTAATGAAATTTTACGGCCGACTTGATGTGCTCTTTTGATTTTTGGTGTCGTTCGATACAAAGGGCAATATTTTTAAGATCATTAAATCTTAAACGCGACTAAACCGTGTTTTCTGTTTCAGCAACAAATAGCATGCAAGGCCAACAAAACAACAAATTTTTGTTCACACTTCCGACGAGTCATTTGCATTTCTGATTCCACGTAACCACGTAGTGTTGAATTACCGTTTCTGCTTTCCACTTACGCATATAAGAGACCCAACAGCGTTCGTTCCCGCGATGGTCATATATACGAATCGTGACGTCTGAAATCGAGCCTTGCCGCCGGCCGAGGTTATTTCTCGGGCAAAGAACGATTTACTCCGAGCGAATCGATGCTAGTTAGGCGCATTTCCATGCATTTTCGTCCGCTTAGCGGCGTACAGTGCTGCGCTAAATTAAACTCTGCCTCCGGCCGACAAAAGCAACAAATGCTAACCGCTAAAATCTTCTTGTAATACATTTTTACGAGAATAATTATCATTTATAAGCAAATATCTTCATAAATAATATGATTTAATAATATTTAATTAAGTATTATATTTTTTATTTTCTTTTTATTTAATTTTATTTGGGGAGGCACTGCCTCCGTTGCCTCCTCGGAGGAGCCGCCACTGCGGTTTACTGAAAAGATTGCTTATTACTTACTGTAAACGTACGAAAATAAATGTCGTACCTTCCTACTTCGTAACTTGTTTTTGGTATTCACAGTTCACACTTATGCGAAAAAACGTTTTAGTTTTGATAAAGACTGTTGAAGAAAATCACAAACAAAACAACTAAGATGCCGAACTCACAATTGACGCTAACATTTAATTAATAATTTCACATTTGTTATTTGACATTTAATTTGCCGGCTTCAACGGCTTGACATAGTTCGGCCAAAAAAAAATATAGAGCCGCACAATTCCACAGGACTCTTGATATATGTTCTTTTATAGACACTTTGTATTACTACTGAGTAGAGAGATATTGCAGTGTCATATAACGGTTAGCAGTATTTAGAAAGACGTTATTTTGACATCTAAGTGTCAATTTTTAGCACGTAGACGGTAATAACGATTGCCCTTTACGTAAATTGCGAACATATACCGCAAGACGTTAACGTTATTTTTGACATTTCTCATATGGCAACAGTTTGACAATTCAAAAAAGTTTGAGTGCGATTTGACCGAAATAAGTTAGAAATAAAGTGATGAACTGCTTCTTCAATATCATGATCATTTGCACCACCTAAAATTGCAGCTTCTAACATTTCGTCCATTTTTGACACACTTGTCAACTTTGCAATGTCTTTTAATAACGTTAACGCCTTGATAAATTGCAATAACTTTAAATCACTATGGGCCGGTTGCACCAACGCCAGTTAAAGTTAACTGTAGGTTAAAATGCTTCGTTACTTTAGTTACCTATTGTTATAACAATGTTTTTGTATATTTTAATCTGTAGTTAAATTTAACTCACGTTGGTGCAACCGGCCATAAGCCGTTAAAGCGTAGCGTTATATCATAGCGCATGCATTTATTAACGTATTACTTAAATAAAGTTTGAATGCAATATCTCTCTATTAGAGAGATATTGCATTCAAACTTTAATAATTGTCCTACCATTTTCTAAGTGGGAGACTATTCTACCTTTATCTACATATTTCGCTGAAATGAGGCATTGAAAAAGTTGGTGTAAATTGGTAGAAATTTACACCAGACAATTAATTGACAAATACATATAATATACAGGGCGTCCCCAAAAAAAGAGACAAATCCATAGCTCCCTTATTTATCGGAGGATTTTAATTACCTATACACCAAATTAAATGGTTGTCAATAAGGTACAAAATGGCGTACTAAATTCACGTAAAACCCAAAGTGCTTCAAGGTTAAACTGTCAAAATATTTTTTTCAAATACCGACACACACTTTTTTTTAGTAATTCTGATAGAGATTTTTATTCTGAAAACAACAATGTATGACATGTGTAACCTCATAGGTATAAGACATTTTTTTTTAAAATAACTACATTTTGAAACAAATGATGAGCACGAGAAGCTATCAAAATTCATTGCGTTACAATGTAATAAATTAACCAAATTAAGTTAGTTGGAAAAACAAATGACAAATATGTAATAACATTTGGGATTGCATGTACAGAGCGCAGTTTAAGCATCGACGATAGTAGCATTTTTTATTTTATTTTTTTTTGTATTTTGGGTAGGTAAGTGTACATTTGTGATACACTGTTCTTTTTAGAATAAAAATCTCTTATCAGAAGTGTTAAAAAAATTATGTGTTCGCATTTGAAAAAAAAATATTTTGACAGTTTAGCCCTGAAGCCCTTGGACCTATATGTGAATTTTTTAGGGCTTTTTGTAGCCTATTTAGAGCCATTTAATTTGGTGCATAAATGTTTAAATTGGTTGTTATAAATATCAAAACATTCATACACTGTAAAAATTTTGCGGAGTAAGTGCGGAGTAAATTTGGTAATTTGGAGCGAATGCGGTGTGGATGATTTGTAATTGATTTAATCCCCCCGTACTGAAATCCACTCCAAGAGGGAGTTTATTTAGATTATTCATAAAAAAAACTCTTCGGAGTGAAATACAAAATTCTTTGACTATTAGTGATTTGCCACCACATAAGTTAGTATTGAAAGTTAATTGCACGTTTTACTGATCAGAAACTTAAATACAAAGGAAGCATTAGTCTATGGAACAAGAATACGCATCAAGTTTATACATCGCAATGCTATCGATTGCGAAGTTTTAACTGGAACGGAACGCAATATACACTCACCGGCAGAAAAAGCGGAACACCATTATTATTTAAAAATCTATCGTCGCGGTATGTGGTTGCTCTTTTTCAATCAGTCTTTTGAAACCTTCTAACAGCTCGGTGACGACTAGCAAGAGGAGCCTCAATAGCATTAGCTGCATAACGGAAACAACAAGAGTCTTCAACCAAAGCTACTACTCTGGCAATATTTACACCACCTAGAGACATTTTTTTACTTTCTGCACTTAAATTCGAAGTTAACAACAATAAAACATTACAAAAGTTATAAAAATCTAACCAGGTTGCTTGATTATTATAAAAATGGTAAATTTAAGAAAAGAAGGTTTTTAAGCCAAAAATTTGTTTTTAAGCGAAATTGCTAATAAAATAGCCTATGCTAATGTTCAAGGTTATGTTTGCTATCATCGCCTCCTGGTCAAAATACATCAAAATAGGTATTATGGGAATAATTTGTTGTTGACTAATTAGTGTTCCTTTTTTTTTTGCCGGTGAGTGTAGTTATTTATTTAACGAGTTCGTGTGTAAATTGGGCTTTTTTGGTATGAGTGGGCCAGATTAAAACGCGAGTGAAACGAGCGTTTTAAAGGCCCACGAGTGCCAAAAAGAGTTCAATTTACACAAGAATGAGTTGAATACAACGTTTTTTTGTTCGACGACCCCCTTAAAGGCTCCAAATCGCTTAAAATCTTTAAAATTAACTTGACATTTCATTTTGACAACTTGTCACATTTATCAAAATCCGTTCACATGGGAGAAAATTCTCAAATTCTGACAGTGTCGAACAAAAAAGAGAATGTTGATTCCACGTATAAATTTAACATATTCAAGAAGTCAATTTACAATTATAGCTGTATTTGCGATGACAATAAATAAGTCTCAAAAACAAACATTCGAAAAAATTGCAATTTTATTGAGGCAGCCAGTTTTCAACTGTACGTCGCAGCAAGTAGAGTTCGATCATTCAATGATTTGAGATTTTATACATCTGAATATAACGGCCAAGGGCAGTTAGCAAACGATGAAATTTTATTTTAAGTTCAACAAGACATTTTATTTTTTTAACCGCCTGGTTTTTTTGTTTCAATAAAAAATATAGGTATTAAAAATACGAAACACATGTTATTTATTGTTTTTAAATATGGCATAGCCAAACTATACCTCATTTTTCCTATCGTTCGTATTTTTCAAATAACTCGAAAATTAGTGCATAATGAAATGAGGTATTTGTAAACGCTCGCAGCTGACGTAACAGAACAAAATTCAAAAAAATTATATGCGATAATTATAGAGGTATACTCTTTGATAAAAAAAAATCTCAGTAACGTTCAAACTTAAAACTAATGAAAACGGTCGAATTTCGACCGCTGGGCGACCTCTAGTTTTTTTAATTCTGTATTGCAGAGATTTATTTTCTGAATATAAAAATGCGAAGAACTATACCCATTCATTAAACAAAAGTCAAGAAATTAAAGAGTAAATATACAAAATTTAAAAATCAAGTGACCAAAATAAACAAGAGAAAAGTTTGTTCTAAATGTTCTAAATATAAAATAATAATAATAATTATGTTGTGGAAAAAAAAATCCAAAGACGATGTAGTGTTAACGTGTGGTGTGGCATTTTTGGAGATAGATTGGACAAGTGGGTTCCTTTTTTATTGATAGCAGTCTTAATCAAACAAAATGTCACATTATTATTTATTATCAAACGAAATAAGCAACCTTCTGGATGAGATGCCATTAGCAGTGTTGAACAGACTTGTGTTTCATCAGAACGGCGCCATACCACATAATGCACGTATTAATGTTGTATTTTATAGTATATTATACACCAAGGTTGTTGACGCCTATTGAGAGAGGGGGGTAACCACCCTCATCGCTCACCCCCATCTCACCCCCGACTTGTAACTTGCAAGCAGTCGCTTGAGTCGCTTATAATAAGTCCAAAATAAACGTCTGCATCTGAAATAGTTGCATTATTACTGGTCCTTCGAAATAACGCCACAAAGGTGAAGAAGTTCATGATTATAGCCAGAGCGCCAAGATTAGAGGCCGAGGCGCGAAGGCTATAAGGGACTTCTTCATCGTGGTTAATACAGGGTCTATCAGAACTGGCGGACCAAAATAATACGGTGAAATCATCATAAAAAAATCCATCCTCATTGGATTTTAAAATAAGAACGTTTTTAATTGACCAATCGCGTGTAGATATAAAATTACCTTAAAAAATTATGTTAGTAACTATCGAAACAAATTTGATTGTTGCAAAGACATAATAATTGAATATTATGTCATAATAAATTATTTCTGACAATTACAAAAGTCATTAAAAACGCTTAATGTTTACTTCTTCAGAATATTTTGACATGCTTGTCTTATATGGACAGTGTGATAAGAGTGCCACAGTTGCTGCTCAGGAGTACGCAGTTCGTTTTCCCAATAGAGGACATCCTAGCAGAAATACTATAACCTGAAAAATACTATAACCTAAAAACGTCCGTCATTGCACAAACAATGCAGATACCCAACAATGCATATGCATCATTTGAAATGCATCCATAGTTACAAATAAAGCAGGAAAACTAAATTCAAAGGATAATGAGCTTATTATTCACCATTATGATGAAGCTTTAGCAGTCTGGGATGTAGAAAATGAGAACGAAAGACCAACAATTCCACAATTTCAGAAGAATTGGGATAATATCAATATCAAAAGAATAATTGACAATGACTTAATCTTTAATTCATCTAGGGACTTGGCTCGTTTTAAGGCTTTGCAATGCAGAGAATCAGGATCTTGGTTACATGCAATACCTTCTCCTAATATTGGTACTCTTTTAGATAACACTTCCTTCCAAGTTTGTATTGGTTTAAGATTGGGTTGTAATCTTTGTACACCTCATATTTGCAAATGCAATGCGAAAGTTGATGAAATTGGTATTCACGGTCTAAGTTGTTCCAAAAGCAGTGGTAGATTTTCAAGACACACTGAAATTAATTCTATTATCAACCGGTCTTTGACTTCTATTCATGTTAATTCAACTTTAGAACCAAACGGACTATCTCGTGATGACGGAAAACGCCCTGATGGGATGACTTTAGTACCGTGGAATAAAGGTCAACCTTTGGTTTGGGACGTTACTGTCGTAGATACACTTGCAGACAGTTACGTATTGAAAACATCTGAAGTCTCAGGTTTTGCCGCTGAAATGGCTTGCAAACGCAAACATAACAAATATCGTTCAATTATTTCGTCAAACTACATATTTAAAGGTTTAGCCTTTGAAACCTTAGGCCCTTGGTGCAAAGAAACAATAGATTTCATTAATGTCATCGGAGACCGACTTATCGCGGAATCAGGGGATTCAAAATCTAAGAAATTCCTTTTTGAGAGGATTTCCCTTGCCATTCAACGTGGAAACGCTGCAAGCATTCGGGGCACTTTTCCAGATTCCGCATTATTATCGGAAATTTTCGCATTGTAAATTAAAAATGTTATTTTATGTTAAATTTTAATAAATAATTTTGCTTATTGTTATTTATAGGTAATTTAACATCAACAACAGGATTGGTCAGTTTAAATTGCTTCTTTCCTAATTACTATTTAAGATAGATTTTTTTGAACATTTTTCCTATTATTCCCAAAAGATGGTGAATTCACCGTATTATTTTGGTCCGCCAGTTCTGGTAGACCCTGTATACTATTTTTTTCACTACTAGATACGTTAAAACCCTTTCTGATAATAATTACACTACCCGACATGATTTTTCTAACTGACCCAACTATGAAAATGTCTTATTCTTTTCATTTATTAGAACTACGAGTATATGATACCCAATTTCCATATTCCATCACGTCACGTTTGCGAACTAGCTACCTATGGACATTTTTTACGTACTCGTGTATATATATATATATATGTATTCAGTGTAAATTCATTTCTCTTACAAGCATGAAGAGTACACTAGAAGGTGTAAAATTAAGTAGCCTTAAGTTGTGTTTGGCATATGTACCAGAGGAGATGGTATCCCAATCGTCCTCTGTGTGTTAACATTTTGCAATAGAATTATTATTGGTTTTTAAGTTTTTTTGCTGTTTTAATAAAAATAACGTTAATACAAATGGGTTGTTACATGTTGTTCATAACTCGGAATCTAGACGTGCTAGATCTGTTGACGTTTATAGAATCAGCAGACCCTAGTTACCCCAAATTAGGTGTTTTCACTGCAGTTATAAAAAAAAAATCAAAAATGTTGGGTAGTGTTATTAATCAAATTATTTTGTCTGATGCGACGATCCGAGTTCTCATTTTTCAACGGTTGCTATGAAAATCGTCTACGTTAACCAATGAAATGAACGAAAATCTTTCGTTGCTAAGTGACGGCTGTTCATTAATGACCTTGGTTAATAATGAAAATTATTATTAACCTAGGGAGAGAAATTCTACTTCTGGGGTCGGTTCGAGAGTCAATAATGACGCCTTCTGAGAGTAGTAGTGAAAAAAAGCATTTAAATCATTTTGGTGATCGATGAATGGGTACTCACGAACCTATTCCATAGCCCGCTAGATCCTCAGACTTGAATCCATTGGATTTCTTTACCTTCATTCGAAACTTTTGAGACAATGTTTATTTGACCCCACCGGGTACTCAAGAACAGTTAAGAAAAAGGATAGTGCTATGCAAAGTGGGCATTTCTAGAAGGTATCCACAGTGTCTGCAACAGCATTGAGGCAATTTTAAGCAACTATATAGAATATATTTTGTATTATTTACAAATTTGATTACTTGACTTTTGATTTTCAATTAATAGTATATTATACACCAAGGTGAAGAAGTTCATGATTATAGCCAGAGCGCCAAGATTAGAGCCCGAGGCGTGCCGAGGGTTCTAAGGCGCGAAGGCTATAAGGGACTTCTTCACCGTGGTTTATATACTATTTTTTCCACTACTAGATACCTTAAAACCCTTTCCGATTATATTTATTAATAAAATTATTTTGTCCGATGCGACGATCCGAGTTCTCATTTTTCAACGGTTGTTATGAAAATCGTCTACGTTAACCTATGAAATCAACGAAAATCGTTCGTTGCTAGGTGACGGCTGTTCATTTTTAACTTATGTTAATAATGAAAATTATTATTAACCTTGGAAGAGAAATTCTACTTCTGGGGTCGGTTCGAGAGTCAATAATGAAGCCTTCTGAGAGTAGTAGTGGAAAAAATAAATTTTTTATTCTTTCTTTTAATGTACGGAGATTCAGAAGAAAATTCTCTATAAGAACAAATCAAAAAAATACATACAGTATAATTTGAAAAAACAAAGTTGGCCATCGTTTGTCAAAAAATAGATATCGAAAAAAATATCGAATAGGATAATAATGAAGTGTTTTTCAAACTATTTCATTTGATGTATCAAATATTCAAATCGGATAAAGAATAAGAAACATAAAGCGTCAAAGGTTTTTCGTCAGTCACCTGTATATCAAAGAATTTTATTTTTAACAGTTCTCTTATTATGAGTAACAAAAATTCACACTTAGCTTATTACTACAAATTACTGGCTTAACACTAATAAGTTATAATTAAATACCTAAAAGTAAATTAAAACCTCGGATTAAACGGAAAAAAATGAAAAGTCATAGTTGCCCAATGATTTTGAAATTTTATCTAGGGGGTAGGGGCCTAGATGTTGATTCTAAACAACTTTTCTTAATAAGTTTTTCTCGTATTTACCACATAAAAGGCACTTTACTCTACAAAAAAATAGATTTTTTGAAAATTTCCAAGGCATACTTGACTTTTCAAAACTAAAACTATGTTAAAAATTAGTCTTTAACCAAGCAGGGCAGAATCCCAAAAAATTAAAATTTAAATCGAAATTTTTTTATCTTTTACAAGAGTCGTTTCACCTATCCGGGGACACACTGTATAATTTTCCTACCATCATGTTTTGAACTTTTTTTTAATTTAAAATTTAAAATAGGGGCAAAATTGAAAAAATATTGTATGACACTCGTTTTATAAGCCATTTTGTCGCACTTGTTTGCCTTATAGCACTCCTCGTTGGCTTGTCGTGCTCTAAAAAACGTGTGCGACAAAATGGTCTTATAAGACTTGTATAATAAATTACTATTTTTTTACCTCGAATAATTTAGTACAGTCGCCTGCGGGTTGGCATACAAACGGTAATTCTCGGTAAAAATAAGACTTGTATCTCTTGGTGTGTTCTTAAATATCTTTTTTGCCCGATTGAACTCTATTTGCTTGTTCACCACGTCTGTTTCCAAGACAGTACGTTGTGTTTACTATCGCGCGTTCAAATGAAATCTTGGGCTGGCTAACCTAAAATTTAGAGTCTGAGATTTTTTTCTTTATTTGCAATGTTTTATATTAAAAAGAGAATAACTTAACGATTCCTATTCTCGAAGCAAATATCTAAGGGCACCATTTGCTGAAAACAAACATTCAATTATGTCCCGATTAAACATAAACAAATGTCATTCGTGTCAAACCGCGGGAAATTCAAACTTTACACTGTTCTAAACGGTTTACTTTTTCCAACGCCTACTCAGCCCAGGATTTCATTTAAACGCGCGATAGTTGCTAACGATAAACTCGACAGAAAGTATTTTATAGTTCTAGTCCGGTAAGTTGCTATATAAACGCAATACAAAAGTGGACATTATGGCACATACCGCATTGCCTATTCTATGAATGCTTTGTAATAAATATTCAATTGCGCAAAAAAAAAAACGAATGTCATAAGCATCACGAACGTTAAGGACAATGTACCGATCTCAGTCAATAACTGGAGCCGTCGCTGCGCTCCTCCTTCAAACAATTGTCTTCGATCGAAACTTTATCCTTACCGTTCTTGATACTTAATATACTATTTTTGTTTTGTTGAAATTATTATTATTATTATTATTATTTTCAGGTTTTCGTTTTACAAGCTGCAAAAGTGCTAAAGATAGAACGGGAATGTCTGTGACACTTGAACAGTGCCAGATTTTACTAGATGAATATCATTTGGCAGAACATGAATTTCAAAAAGCACTGGACTGCATGAGAAGGTAAATTTGATTAATTGTTTATTATTGGGTTAGCTAGTGACTTTTTTTGTTCTATGTATTTAATACAGTAATTTAAAGTTACTCTACTGATTTGTATTATATGTAACTATTTAAGTAATAAGGAATGTAAAGACATTTGAGGTGGGCATGTACAAGCCAAAGTTTAGCCGCGGCTTGTTGCCTACCAAGAAATGTTATAGTCGATACATTTCATGTTATCTTATTATGGTTTTCCCGCTGCCAGCTCGAAATTTACCTAGATTTATTAGGAAATCGTTTTGTTTTGTCACCTATTATCGCAATTCATTTTGATTTCAAACCCATTTCGTGAAAATCATGTAGGCTGAGTTTTGCCTTGTTACATAAACAATTGCAATTATAAACAAAATTATTGAATGACATGAAAAGTGTTTATCTACGACTAATACATAATGTAAGTATTATACAGGTGTTCCAAAACTATTGCCAAAAAATGTTACACAGCAATTTTCCATATCAACATCAACGCGAAATCGTAATCAAACGTTTTTTAAGCGTCTGTGTGATTTGACGGAGATCTAAATTTTTGTATTATAACTTGATCAAATGTTGCCATTGCAAAGTGTAAGGTAAATCGATGTTGGCAAATGTAAATTAACAAAATAAATAAATAAAAGGAGCGTTTCGAAAGTCTTGTAAAAGAAGGAAAACAGTTTTTTTTAATGGAACATGTCAGTTATGTGCATCTGCTCATTTAAAATAGTGTGATTACACATACTCGAAGGTACACACATAGAGTGCTTAGATACATGATCTCTTTCTTCCAGCTTTTGCAACTCTATCTTTTGGAGACATAGGTACAAAAACGGATTTTTTTTAAATGATTTATTATTCAGTATAATAATAATAATAAGTTTATTCGTGCGAAGATACAGAACATTTGCTCACGTCAACAACTGTTATAAATTCAACTGAAAGAAAATTCAACTAAGCATAATACATCAAATATAATTATTAGATAATTAATAGGGAGGAAAAAGAAAAGAAAGCAAAAAGAAAATTATTGACTTCCTGCACCTATACAGGGTGTTAGGGAATGGTCTCCCAAGAATTTCAGAGTGAGTTTATCAGGGAAAATGTGGTCGAAAACCTTTATACCGCTTTTGGATAAATTGAACCGTTTTCTGAAAATAAAATTGTTCCTTGTTGTTTTGGGACTGCTGAAATATTGCTTTGTACACGAAAAAATCTTGCATGTTTCGATTTAAAAATGATTGCGTGGTAACGATTTGAAATTTACTACTGTCAAAGTCTACACTTTGACTTGATCTATCTTTTATCCGTCGCCTGCAATGATAACAATACGTAGTTTACAACACCAGAATATTCTATCGAGGAGTATGGGGAATATAGCGGAAATGCCAACGCTGCTGTCCGAAGGTATGCTTATGTAATGAGTAATTTTAAGCATTTATTATGAATGTTTTCAATACAAATACAAATAAATAAAGTTACACAGAAATTAACGAATCTTATTAGGGTCACTGCTGATCGAGATGTGGTATCAGAAATGAAGCTGCACAAATAATTTCAGTTCATTGCAGCAATAAAAGGGGACTTACTTCAAGGTTGTGGTGAATCTAGATAATTATTTCGAATATAGTTATTGACTTTATCAATAAAAAATGCAGTCCTGGTAGTTTTTGATGATCTATTATCCAAAGGAAATATTTAAAACCGAAACGTCATTGTGACAGTAGGTACTCGATAAAACCTGACATGAGGCATTGTTGTTTTTGATTGCTAAGCAATTAATTTCTGAGAAAAATCCCCGAACAGGTCAACTTTGTTTTTAAAAAGTGCATATTGTTCAGCACTTTACTTATGTTTACAGCTTGTCATCTCCTAATAATGACGTCATCAATCTTTTTTTTTAAATGACAACTCCCATTTTTTTCTTATTTTTCTGGTACGCCTTCATACTAGCTAAACGATCAATGAAAAAAATTGATACCTTACATAACATTTTTTTTTGAGAAAACGACAAATTTTACTTCAAAAAATTTAATTTAATTTTTAACGTAAATTTTTTTTTGCAATGGGTTTAGTTACAGTTAATTTCAAAATTATAGAGTACACCTAATTTTCTACAGTGTAAAAAGCACTTGCATTTCTTGTCAATGATCAATGTCAATTTTGACAAACAAAATATCTAATCTAACCGAAAACGCGAAAGTTCTGATTCTTTCCAAATTAGAAGAAAGGTGGTCGATCCGAAGGATAGCCCACTATTATAACATCGCCAAGAGCACCGTGCAGAGGATAAAACAGACATTATTATGGTGTTCTTAAATCAACGACATTTTATGTTGTCAAACTTACCTAACCTATACAGGGTGGTCCCGATATAACCTGTCAAAAAAAATCTGGGTCATTAGAAGGATCTAACAAGTCCAAAAAACCCCTTTTCATTAGGTCCAAAATAATGAGGATAAATTAACCCCTATCCACACGCATTCGACGCTGGTGACCACAAAAATATGTACCTACTCAGGAATTAATTGTTAGTGTTTGTGAGGATGACAGTATCTAAGCAACATAGGTACCTGAATCGTTTATGATAAATCTGACAAACTAAATCAAATTAATGACATTTATTGAAAACGCTGTACACTGTGTGCGTTAATTCACCAGCTTATTTAGGTACAAATAGTGGAGTAACGTTAGGTTTTTATTTCGGAACCGGTAGCAAGAGCTCGGATTTGAACGAAATTTTTTAATGTGTTATAAATAAAATATATTAAAACCTTTATAGGTTAAAAATTGCCACTCATTGTTTGTTTCATTAATTTATTGTTTATTTATATGAACTGAAATTTTCCAGTTAGAAATCGTTATTTTCTCAAGAAAAATACTAGAGAACAATATAGAATGACTTTGGGAAGCGTATATTGTTATATTGAAACTTGTTTGGAATTAATTGTATGTGGAAAAAGAAGAACAATAGGCAGATGTTCGGTAGCCCGTTGTTGACCGGCTCAGATAGAAACACGTTCAATTTGTCTTCTAGAGTCGCATAGTTAGCATTTTTTGAAGAAAATATATAATTATTTTTAATGGTTTTTGACAAAAAAGTGTTTAGTAATACCATGCGATCGAAAATAAAAAAAATCCAGAGGTCCGTAAGTAATACGCTTCGGTTGGCAACACGTAAAAATGTAATTCAAATGTCATCAGATGTCATTACAATGGAGAACTGTCATTATTAATTATTGACTATTAAAATTGCTATTGCAATATGTTCACTTCAGAGCAAAACATTTTCATTGTGCAGTGTTACTTCAGAAACCTCTAGTTTTCGAGGAATTTCAACAAAAGTTTCCGGACTTTCAAGGCACTTACAGTGAAGAGTAAAAAAAACCAGACATAATTTTTAACATAACAGTCATAAGTGTGAAACCGCCCTTCCTACATTTAAACTTATTTAGACTGATTGTGACAGTTTAGTTAATAACTGTGCTACAATCGTGTCAAAAATAAATTACTCTCTAGGATTTAGGGATATTCGATACTAGGTTGCCATAAATTTGGTTAGGTTGGGGGGGGCTATGTGGTTTCTGGTGACAGACAAAAGATATCTCAAAAATGTAAGGCTGTGGCTAATTCCTTGTCACAGTTGCAAATTAATGACTAATGCCTCGCTAAGTGGTTTCTGTCGGCATATTTAATTGAACTTAATCCCTCAATTCATAGTAACCAACCTTAGGTATTCAAAATTACTTCTGAAAATTCTAGTTACACAACATGAAAAACGTTATTTCTCTAAAAGTAGGTACGTCCGATCAATTCTTCAAATGTTCCAGTTGTCATAAACTGACATTGACAATAAAGAATGGGTAATATTGAATTTTTGAAAATGTCACAATTTTGATGTCCGTTTTTTTACTCCCAACTGTACCAACAACTTGCCTTGATTATTTTGTTTTTCCATTCCTGAAAAACAACGTGTTCAAAAATAGGCCACTGTAATTGCCCACCATCAACAATTTTAGATCAAAATGACATAGAAGAGGATGAAACCGGGGAAAATATTTAATTTTTATAATACACTCTTAATAAATTTTTACTTTCAGCATCTCTTGTATATTTTTTTACTAATACCCGTCACAATGATCGTTTGAAGAGTTCTACTCACTACTTAAGTGTCATTGTCTTAGAATTTTTTTTTTTGGTATCATGTATTGGTAGGTGCTATTTAAGTTATTCTTTGCCAAAGAATATTCGACAAACAAAACATTAAACACAGGAAATAAGATTTTAATGAAAAATGATAAAAGTTATTTTTTAGAAAAAAAAATTATGTTATAAAAAATTGTCAAAATTTGAACAGTATTTTGAATTAATATCTCGTATTGTCAAATTAAAAATTTTAACACGTAAAACAACGGACAAAAACACAACATGGAAGTAGCGCAAACTTTTCAATAACTTATTTAAACAAAACAATTCGGTTGCCATGGTGACCATAGCACTCCCGATCTTTGAAAATATCCCAATTTAACTATTATTAAAAAAAATAAGCACAAATATAATAAAAATAAATTTTTATTTATTTCAAGATTATTTATTAAAGAAATCATAATGAGTCGCTTTTTGTGCCGGTGAGTGTATTTCCCACTATGAGCGTCAATTTTTAACCTATAAAGGTTTTAGTATTTAGTATTATTAAAAAAAAAAAAATTATTACAATCGGAACTCTTGCTACCGGTTCCGAAATAACGCCGTATTTTTGTCTATCGTTACTCCACTAAAAAGCTGATTTTGTTGACTGAGATGAATGAGTAAGTAATAAATACAGTGGTGTTCCTCAACGTGTAAATAAATGTAGAGGTAGTGTGTGCAAAATTGTGGAAGAACTGTATAATAAGAATATCGTCTTAATTGTGGTTAAATAGCCAAAATAATGTATTGAATAAATTTATTTACACTTTACATATTCGTACTTTCAACTCTAACTGAGAATATCTACTAACTAATGAAAGGTAAACTAGACTAACAAAATTATTTTATAATAAATGTTCTGTGTACCTTCCGTTGGTACCAATTTTCATAAACAGAATTCAGCATTTCTGGGTTTTTACGAATCTGGTTCGCGGCGTCTGTTACGCGTTCCTGGAGTTGGCCTTTTGTATTTATTTCAACTTCGTATACCAAATCTTTCGTGTGGCCCCAAAAATTAAAATCCAGAGGGGTTAAATAGAGGATCGGGGACGCCATCGTATTGGAATCAGTCAGAACCAACCTCACATAAATGCAGATGTAGCTCCACAAAAGTACAACGGGACGGAAGGACTCCTTCAGGATAACGCTCGCCGTATGGTCGCCTTGCCGGTCTTGAATTACCACGTGTTTCGCCATAGAGTAAATGCAAATCGGCGTATTCTTGTTTTGTGAATTTCATAACTTTTTGAAGGATTCGCAAATTTAAAATTAAACTTGACAAATGTCATAGGTGTTACAGGTACCGTTGCTAAAGAAATTGCAGCCAAGTAACCAGAATTACCTTTTTAAAACCGATTAACTCATTAGCGTACAGCAAATTTTGACCAAATTTTCAATTATTTTTATCTCGAAAACGAAAAGACTTTTATTAGAAACATGTTTTGTGTATGAGTTCTACTCATCGTCACCTATTACAGGATTTCTTGTGGCAGGTTATATCGGGACCACCCTGTATAAAAAATATGACACTCAAATTTCAAAAAGGTATCTTTACATGTGGAAAAAACTGTAATAAATCGACTTCTTGATTTTTGAGGTGTACTCGATAATTTTGAAATTAACTGTACCTAGGTATGTTATATCGCGCGTCCAAATGAAATCCTGGGCTGGGAACGCATTGGAAATGGTCAATTGTTGTGCTTTTTTAAAGCGTAAATTAATGTTGACAGCCAACCTAAAATTTAGACACCAAACATTGTTCTTCTTTTTCTTTCTTTGCAATGTTTTACATTAAAAACAGAATAATTAGGTAACGATTCCTATTCTCGAAGCAAATATCTAAGGACACCCTTGCTGAAAACAAACATGTTCAATTATGTGCCGATTAAACATAAACAAATGTCATTCGTGTCTAACGGCGAGAAATTCAAACTTTACACTGTTTTAAACGATTTACTTTTTTTAACACCTACTTAGCCCAGGATTTCATTTGAACGCATGATACATATACCATTAATAAACCTTGCACATTTGTTTTTATAAATATTCAAGTTCGAATTTCACAAACATTTATACTCAAATTATGATTCAACTCGAAATACGTTCAAGCTGGCAACGATGTTACCGTTTCGGTCACTTAAGTGAAATCAACCTAGCCTAGAGGTCAATTTTTTAAACAATTGTCAATGTCAAAATTCCTTTGAAGACCAGGCTGTAACACTCTAAAATCTATCATTTCGGAATATCTGTATCGTAAAATCTCCCTAGATCAGGTTTGAAGTTTTCTCAATAATTTTCAAAAGTCAGAAAAGTTTCAGGTGTAAGCAAATTTAATACCAAAAAACAAGAAATAAAGACGATACTGACACAGAAAAATACAACTGAATATATTCAGTCAGTAGCGCAAGCGCCTTTACATCAAAATGGCTGACATACAATTGACATTTAACTTTGCCAACCTAATAGCCATCAAATAACAAGGGGCTCATACCAACATGACAATCCTTTGACAATTGTTTTAAAGAAAAAATTAACTTTAACACGAAAGCTATCAATTTCTATTAGGGAATTATATTTGTTCTGCAGCTACTACCAACCATGTTACCAGATGTCATAGCCATCCCTTATCTACATTCATCGTGAATCGATTATACTCGTACAGGATCTCTATAAATGATTGTCTGGTCAAGCCAGCCTTGGAAAAAATTGTTACTGTTCCGCTTTTTTGAAACCGATGCCAAATTCTAGTTCGTTTTCACGGTCACTTCTGACATTAATGACGTTTTGTTTGCGCTTGTCAGTGGAATTTTCGTTCCTTATATTCGTTTTATCGCAGTTAATCACAGTCAATAAACACCAAAAATCTGTATTTTTCAATAAAAATTGCAAGTACGTCCGCTTTTAGAGGTAAACAGACTGGCAAAATTTGTGAGGTTATGTTTCAATGTTTTATGTTAGCTTTATTTTCTTCACAATGGTTTATTCTGTTGAACAAAACACGTTCGTTGTTGTTTTTTACTTTCGAAATGGAAGGTTTATTAATGGGGAATTATCTGTTTGTAAAAATGAATTCCAGCAAAATATCCGGACAACATTCAAGATGATTATTTGTTAACTCACATTGAGCGAATTGTGAACAGATTTTTAACAATCGGAACAATTAGCAAGGGTAAATCATCAGGACGACCACCAGTATCTGATGAAATAGTCGAGGATTTGAAAGAAATGGTGGAAAAGACTACAGATATCCATAACCCGTTTATTTCAACAATCTTGTGTATCACGAAGCACTTGTCACAAAATCATTAAAAATAGGCTACAACTGCATCCTTATAAAATAAGTGTTGTACAAGAACTCCAACCTTCAGATTATCAAAGTTGTGTTTAATATTGTAATCAGTTTCAAAATCACCTCAATTTCAAAATTTGGAGTGCTGAGAATCCACACCAATTTGTAGAGACTCCTTTACATGTTTTGTAAATTGGTGTGTGGAACTGTGGATAGCAGTGTTGCTGTACCCTTAACCAAGAAATGCTGCAAAATATTTTTATTTATATTTTATAAAAAATACCAATTTGTTATCGTTATTTACTGTTGTAAATTATGTTGTTTTTGATTGATTTTGATTTTATTGAAAAACCAGTAAGACTTATTTATCTAGAAAAACGCTGTTATTTATATTGGAAGAAAAAATGGGAGTCAATACCGTATTCGACAATTCAGTCTAGGTCGTATTTATCACTAGCACAAAAGAAGAAATGTGAAAGTAGACAAAAAGGCAGTATTGTATAGTGGCATACGGGGACAAGGTGTTCTCAATATTTATCTGTTTGGATTTGTTCTCATACCAATTCATGTACACTGGGTGGCGGTACGATGGGGGCAATAATTGTTCCCCTGTTGGTGTTGATAATTAAATAATAAACACATTAATGTTAGTTAGGGTAGCTCGGTGGCCGCATGGCTGTCGGAGACAGTGCTCCGAGGTCGCGGTCCCGGCGCTAGTGGGTTCGAATCCCACCGAAGGTAGAGGATTTTTTCGAAGGAAGGAAACTCCGCCGGGCCATGGATGTGTGTGTATGTCTAGTAGGGGCTGACGGTAGGGTGGTGGAAGGAAGAGCGACACTCTCCCGACACCACCGCGAGGTCAGCAGGGTTCAAATCCCAGGCCGGATGGGCTCCCATGGATGTTTGTGCTGTATTTCATGTTGTGTTGTCCAGAAAGAAAGAAGGAGAAAAGAGGGTGGGTGTGGGTGGCCGGGGAAAGTACCCCGGAGCCCCGCCGCACAAAAAAAAACATTAACATTAATGTTAGCAGGAGTAGAGCACAGCTGAAACTTGTCTTTGGTTAAAAGCCAACAACCTAACCTGAAAATGTGACGTTCAAAAGCGGCACATTCAAAATTTGACAAGTTTCCATGGCTGGCTGGACCCGACAATCATTTATAGAGGGCTGTAGTTTTCTATAACATTCAGGTTTTCAAATTTGACCATCCTTAAGCCGTTTTAACAAAACGAACCGCCGAATTTATGGAACTCAATAGTCAGTGGTCACAAAATGCTAGATACCAAGATACCAAAATATACAATTTAATTGTATATTTTGTATATTAATATCATTATCATTAATTATCGTTACGAAGCATTACTGGCTGTAGTTCGTCAGGGTCGGAAAGTTACGTGAAACACCCTGTATATTGGTTATATTCGTATAATACATTCATTTTTCTTTTAGACCAGAGTAGGCTATTTTAATTTTTTTAAATGTTGGTATCGGGGCTATGTCAAAATAACAAAATCAAAATCGAGTGTCAAATTTGACATTATTATTAAGTATTAAGGTAAATTAGTTTTAAATTTGTGCAATATTTACATTTATCACTAAATACACACATTATTGAGTCCTCGAAACTATGTAGTTAATTGGGAAATGATAATGCTTGGCTACATGGTCATGAATTTTGACAAGAAAGTGTAACCTCAAATATTTATTATACATGATGTATATTGTCATTCAGCCACAGTCTTACCATACAACTCGCCAAATTTCCATAGCCTACTCTGGTCTAAAACAAAAGTGAATGCACTGTATACTTAATTTATTTTTACTTAAATAATGTTCAACAGTTGTTTTATATAATATAAACACCTCTATTTTTAGTGAGGGATGTAGAAGAGAGAATACTTTAAAAAATACAAATGTGCGGAAATATGCATTTAATTCGTTGCAATTATTAGCCTTGCCCAAACTCTACAGACCACCAGCAGGAACCTATGGCTCAGCACAAACATAAAATTACCGAAACTTGTGTAAAGATTAATTCAAGGTGCCAATAAAATGATAGTCAAATATTGCGGAAATGTTGTTAAAATATAATATTGTTAAACTTACTAATTTATTTTATGGATGAATATTTAATATATTTTTACCTTATTTAGTATTGTATTTAGTGTTTACTTATAATCCAATTTTTAGTGGTGACAATAGAAATTAAATAATGCTTGTACTTATTTAGGGAATTGATAACGACATACACAAATTCATGCTACATTCAAAATGTATTAATTTTTTCTTTATAATCATGACAGTATTGATAAGGTAGTAAATAGATCTAATAAAATGATTGCTGTTTTATTTAATGACCTGCTGTTGACTCCGCTAGTGATATCGGCCCCTCACAAAGTGATCGCAGCTTAGAAACGGAAACAGTATCATATGTAGTCTGTCCAAGCGTTAAAACCAGAAGCATTCTACGTCGAGTGCAATTTTGTGAGTTGCCCATCAATAAACTTATTATTATTATTATTATTATTATTATTTAGTTAAGCTTGCCAACAGGTAATGACCTAATTACAGGCAAGCTATCATTAGTTAGGCAGTAAGTGGAATGAGTAGCAGCATGATACTACTCTCCCATTAGGAATCACACTTACTGCCAGCTTATATATATTCTTGCTATATTAAGAGGCATATGTCAGGACAGACCTGAGTTCAGAGGGTCTTGTAAAGAATATGTCGATGTTATTGGAGTCAGCTTTGGTTGAACAGCTGTTAACCATCTGGTATAACGGTGACATTAGTAGAATATTTGTCCTCGCAGATCTTAGTTGAAAAACTTCACATCTTCTACAATTAAAAGCAGGAACCTTAATAAGAAGCTTTGACAAAAGGTAGGGGCATTCAACAGAAAAGCTGAGGACATCCGACAGAAATTTGATTTTAGCAAAATCCCGTCTACTCGCCAATGAATGAAGCTGAACATATTCTAAAAGGGTTTCGTGCTGAAGTCCCCTAGGTGGGTATTGACCAGTTTCATTAAATACCAAAAATTTAGCAAAATGTCTTTGAATCTTCTCCAAGGCCCAGGTGTGGTTATTGTATATTGGTGACCAAACAATACCAGCATACTCCAATTTGCATCGCACATAAGCCTTATAAAGCGATACAATTGCCTCAGCACTATGGAATAATCTCCTGTTACGAAGAACAAAACCCAGAGATTTGTAGGCAGCAGATGTCACATATTCAATATGATTGCGAAAAGTGAGACCACAATCGAACACAACTCCAAGATCCCTGAATTCAGTAGCACGCAGTATCTTTACCCCACCTATCCAGTAGTCACATATAATCTTGTTTAACTTCCTTGAGAAAGTCAACACATAGCACTTCTTAGTATTGATTAGCTGATCATTGTCATTGCACCATTTTTGAATGATGTCAAGATCTTTCTGTAACCTAGAACAATCATCAAGTGTCGAAACTGTACGATAAATCTTCAAATCATCAGCATACATTTGAAAATTTTCATTTAATAAAGAGGTCAGATCATTGATAAATATATTAAAAAACAGGGGTCCAAGGACAGAACCCTGAGGAACCCCTGAAGTTTGAGAGAAAGATTCCGATCTGAAGCCTCTATATTGAACAAACTGAACCCTTTCCTGAAGATATGACTCAATGAGCAAAATCAACCCATCGGACAAACCGAAATCATCTAATTTATAAAGCAGTAACCTGTGATTCACGCGATCAAATGCTTTGGACAGGTCCATATATATAACATCAACCTGCCCGTGCGCATCCAAACTTTCACACAAAAATTGCGTGGTGGAAACCAAATTAGTGACGGTAGATCTTCGAGCCATAAAGCCATGCTGGTTAACAGAGATTTTTGACGATATGTGGTGATATATTCTTTCAAACAGAATAAATTCAAAAATTTTAGCAAAGTTGTTGATTATTGCTATTGGCCGATAGTTGGTTATATCAGATTTATCACCATTTTTGAATATTGGGCAGAGTCGAGATTCCTTCCACTTAGCTGGAAACACGGAAGTTTTAATAATAAGATTAAAGATTATTTTTAGGGGACTTGAGAAAATTGTTTTACAGTCACAAAGTAAAAAAGAGGGTATCTGGTCAGGGCCAGCCGTTTGACTATTTTTCAGCTTTTTTATAGCTTTTTGTACATCATCATCAGATATATCGTTTAAGTATAACACGTTTTTGTTCACAAGTTCAGTAGGACGTTGATTAGATTGTTGATTTTTATTATTTACCATAAATGATTTCGAGAAGTACCCAGCAAACTTATCTACGATATCTTTAGGATCTTTTAATATAGACCCATCATAATTCATGACGTCTGGAATTGAGGTGGATTTTTTTATCGAGTTCACAAAACTCCAAAAGTATTTAGGATTAGCTTTGATACTGGCGCTCATCCTATTCACGTAATTATTGTATGCGTGTCTTTCTTTCACCTTAACCTCGGCTCTGAGTTGTTTAAAAATATTGTAGGCATGAATTCGTTCTGAACGCTTATATCTTTGCCATGCCTTATACTTCCTCCTTATTAAGTATATCAGTTCCCTGTCAAACCAAGCAGGATACGTGCCAAGAGACCCACCCCTCCTCGGAATATGTTTATCAAAAACTGAGTATAACCTTTGATAAAGCAAATCGACAGCACTCTCAGTTTCATATGCTTGTTCTAGAAACGACCAATCTATACTAGACAACTCAATATATAGACTATAAAAGTCTGCTTTTCTAAAGTTATAGTTCAAAGAAGAGAAAGTCGGAAAGCTATGAGTGTCTTCCGTCCAGCTCGTAGTTATCTCCAGTGCCGGGTGGTAGTTGTCTTCCGGAACAAGGACATCGTCTGCTTTAGCAACACGGCAGGACTTATTGCACATAACTAAGTCTAGCAACCTGCCAATACTATTCACAATTTCGTTAAACTGCCTCATATTAAAGAAATCTAAAAAGCGAGAAAAATGTGTATATATGGAGGATGTTGTTGCATAACCCCGCGATTGTGATAAAGTTAGGAAATCAGGCATATTAAAGTCACCTATGATTAATAGATTATTATCAAATAACATATCAGTTGCCATAAGGGAGTCAAAGAGAACTATATAGTCGTCGATTCTACAAGCCGGAGGAATGTACACTAGGCAAATAATGACGGAGCAGCTATCTAGGAAAATTCTGACCAGCAAGATATCAACATGTTTAGGCATCCTAGAGTCATCAAGTTCATTAATGTGAAGGCAAACAGCCCTAATGGTTCTTCTCACTGCCAGCAAAACACCACCTCCCCTTCTATTACCGCAGGCAGAAAAATTTCTATCACATCTAAATAGATTATATGCATCCAAGTCTAGTATCTCACCATCCAAAACAGATTCAGACAGCCAAGTCTCCGACAGGGCTATACAGTCATACGGAGCTGAACTAGATGATACCAATACATTATTTGGCCCCAGTCGTAGTACGCTACCAACTAGTCTGCCTATAAATATGATGCAGAAACCACGACCATCCGCGGATTTCAAGGCCACACACAAAAAAGCGCGAAATCGAGCAAATTTACTCTACAAAATCCGAGGCCGACTGCGCAGCTGCGCCCCCCAAACACTCATCCATACATATAATTCGACCGGTAATCGAATGCAGAGCCCTCCTTTACTCAACACTTTCAAAACGAGCAGCATTCAAAATTTCTTCATTCTAACGACACATACTCCGCGATATGTTCAGACTCGATCGGCAACACCCATCCAACACACTATACGACGTCATTAAAACAACCCCGATTGCCAAGCGCCTCACGCAATACCAAGCACGCTACGTAGAACGCACACTTAACAGTAAAACACTATAGCGACACAGACACTACACACATCACATAAACTTCCAACAAAAACCGGACTCTTAAACCTCGTACCAAAAAGACCTAGAGACAAACTCAAACACCTCCCCACGGCCATACTTCCCTCACACTACCCCGATCTACCACCCGATTTCAAATTACTCGTCGATGAGATTCCTCTCTCGATGAGATGAAGCGGTTAACACCCCCAACTCCCCAAGGACGAGCCGCCCTATGCCATTTCCCCACCAACATCTTTTTCAGGACACCGACCCAGGACCACAACCAGGACCCGGACCACTCACATCGCCCCCTTGCCACCTGCCCGACTCCGGCGAAGGTTTTCTGCAGTTTCCCTACGACTTACGTTACGTGAATGCGGGAGTCCAAATCGAAGACGGCTGCAGACACACTCTCCACCGCCCCCCTAGAAAATAAGTATTTGAATTAGATAGCGAAGCGTACAAATACTTAACTGTTTTGCAGATTACTTCCAATCCGTTTACAATGATCCTGTGAGTAATAATAATAACACTCCGCTGGCATCACCGGGTCAGACTGTAAATGTAAATATCACAGATATTACAAAAGAGGAAATATTAGATGCTATTAAAGCCTTAGACTTAAAAAGTACTAATGGGCCCGATAAAATCCCATCCTTCTTTTTAAAGGATTTTGTCCAGGAGTTTTTGTTATCTCTGTTCTACATCTTCAACTTGGCGCTGAAATCCGATACGTTTCCCAATTCCTGGAAAATTGCGATAATTATTCCTGTATTCAAAAAATGAGTTCGATCTGCAATTGAAAATTACAGACCAGTGGAACTTCTAAATAACTTTTCGACGATTTTTGAGTTGGTGCTATTCAATTGTCTTAATTGTCAGATAATATTATTATTATTATTATAGCGGCTTCTTTAGCGCCGTAAAGACTTAATTTTAGCCTTGAAATGGACCAACTGCGGGCTGCCGGAGTCATCATGGCCCGGTGTCTCTTATGCTCTTAGTTCGCAACTCAGTTTTGTGTGCGGAAATCGGTAGCTGTCGACATAGATACCTGTATTCAGTTTTCCATTCCACTAAGAGCCAGCAGTCGACCGTTGTTATAATTTTATATTGGCTTTCGTACATAAGATGTCTCCACCATCTAAAACGTCTTACTGGTTGACTACATCCTTTGTACAAGAATTTTTAATTCGAACGACGAACAATGAACTGTTTCCAATAGAAATCAAGCCGCTAGCTGTTGCCCTAGTGTCAAAATATCAAAACCAAAACTTCTTTAAACCCGCCGCTCCCTCACAACGCTTGTTTAAGACTGCACTATTGTGTAATAGTTATTTACATTAGAGTACGGGATGTGAATTTTCCGGCACGACAACTGGTTTCGGGCACGATGGCGCAGCCGAGTGCCTGATTAGTTGGAGGGCCGGAAAATACGTCCCGTACGACATTTGTATTAGACTTTTCGGCTGACCAAAATATTAAATCTTTTAAAAATCAAGACTAATTTTATTGTAGAATTTGACATCGTCAATAAAGAATCGAATGCTGTGGAATCAATTCCTTGACGACCGTGACCGCTCATTTGTTTTTTTCCTAACAAATTATTTGCCGGCTAAATTTTCACGGTCGCTTCAAAATTTGATTTTGGTGTATTAATCGAGTGAAAAAAATGTCTAGTATATAATATAGAGTGAGTTAAATGTGACACCAGAGGCAGTATACCTAGTGGCAGGACTAAATTCTGAATATTACCACAAAAATCGAAACAACGTTACATAGGACAATTTTTTTTCACGAAAGTATGTAGTAACTATTCTTTAATTCACAAATTTTTAATAAACCATATTTTATTACAGGCAGTTTTATTAATAGGTGTTTGTGGTGCCTGTCTCTGAAAGGAGTTATATACTCTGAAAATGAAAAATGTCAAGACAAGATATTATATTGATAACCGACACAAAAACCAATATTTGTAGATCGTTTGCCATTACCAATCCAAACTGGGTTGAAACTGTGAAGAAATATATGGAATTCAGGTTAAATTGGTATTAATACAATTAAAACAATTTCAAATAAAATTGACAAATATTTGAACCTTGATTGCCCTATGGACACAAGATTGAAGTTCCTAAAATGATTCGTGATGACTGATGGCCTTCCTTCAACATCAAAAAGAAAATGTACTGTGTTGCAGCTATAGCTCAAACAATGGTGAGTTGTGTCACAAACTTCGATACAGTGCTTTAATCTACTTGAATTTTTAGCAGTTGCTTCCAATGTAACCATCCAACATTGAGAATTCCATCATCAGTACCGTAAGAGAAGCACCACAACATATTGACATTCAACCCAGAAGTAATAAAGCTGACAGTTACCAAATTGTTTCTGCATTGTTCTCTAAAGTGGAGAATTGTAACAATAATGTTTACAGCTGTAATTTTACAAAATAAATTATGTTAATAATGTTGCAAAGTATTAAAATGTCTTGTACTTAACCACTACTTCCTGGTGAAAACGAATCATCTTTCTTCAGGTGAATACAAGATTTTGGGGTTAGAATGTTTTGTTTATTTTTATTTTCCAGTTGCACTTTAGCACTAACAGCTAGTACTGGATAAAGTAGGTACACAAAACCATATATCAACTTCTGTGGTTTAGTTTTATTGTGCAATTTTGCAGATATTTATGAAATACCTGACAATTGTCAAACTTTTTGACATATACAGCTGCCAACCCAATAGGTTGTATTTTCCCTGTTACGATTATGATTATTATTTATTGGTCGATATAAATTAAACAAACACATTTATCGGAAAAATTATACAGGGAAATGTGTTTTTTTACACCAAATTAAAGTAACGTATGGACACTTTAATTTTAAATTAACTGTGAAAAGAATAAATCAACGGTGTCCGCACATTTTTCCCGTACTCCACTAGATTTTTCCCACATTCCACTAGAAATTTTTGACATTGTACGGGAAATCGCACCTCCCTTGACCTAAAGTGTAAGGTAACGCTATATTTCCCAGATTGGGAGGCCGAAAAATGTTTAAATACACTTTACTTATTAAATTACAACATTTTTTAATGTTTTAATCGTAGTGAAGGAATTTAAATGATTTTGATAAAGTATTTTAATTTATCATCTGGGCAACCAGCGAAAGAGTCACATGCAATTGCGACAAGTACACATTAATAGAGCGCGGATTTCAAGCTATTATGCCATACATGATTTTTAATAGCAGGGTAATTTTAAGTTCATATACAGAACTCGCGGATCAAACTTGGGGTGCGTTTTCCTTGATGGTAATGAAGGTAAAAAATGTTTAGAAAAATATTCAGGGTGCAACAGCTTTTTAGTTATGAATTAATCAAATTGACCAATAGAACTCGATCTAATTTTCCCTTTACGAGAAAATTCAGTATTATACCTTCCCTCAATTGCTAAGCAACGTGTAATTCGAATGAATAATAAAATTATTTTCAATATTTATCTGGTCGACTTATCGGAACAGACGTCGTCAAAAGTGACAGCTACTTTTGAAATTACCAAAAATGGGATAATTTCGCCAAAGGCAGGCGAACAAATGTATAGAATCTTCATCAGGGAACACAAGAAGTTTCTTCTTCCGGCAATAAATGGAATACGGTTTGTTATGAGCGAAAATTTCCAAAGCAATTGTAACCTTGAAGGGTATGGGAAATTGACGGAAGGAATATGAATTAAACCTTTGTTGATGGATGGTAAAATGGCGACGTAGCATCAAGTGAGTAATATTACAACCTTAAAAATCTTAGTAAAAAGTGAAATATGCAGGGCCTCTGAAATGAATCGGAATCCCTGTACACTGCATCAGCAACGTATTAGCGCAGCTACACGAGCGGGACGCATCATCGTCGAAATGAAAGAAAAGACTTTTAGGAACATTCTTGACATTGCAAAAAGCTGGAATTACACGTAGGTTTTGAACAACAGATCAAGCACAGTGGCAGTTCTGAAAGAAAGAAGATAAAACTGGATTGAACTAACCTATTTATTTTAGCATCATTATTAGTAAAAATTTAGGATCATATTTTATAACTTAAACGATGTGGAATGCAATAAATGAAATAAGAAACATGCAAAATAAAAAGAATAAAATGTTCAAATTGACCACTTTTCATCTGAAGCAATAGGCGAGCTCGTTTTATTAAATTTTCCCTTGCCAGTCTAAGCATATTAGGAATAACAGCAGCCAGTGCTTGGTGAATTTGGTCATTCATTTCTTCTAAAATATTGATAGGTTCGCGGTAAATACAGTTCTTCAAATATTCTTCTTCTACCGTCGTCATCAAAGGACTGAAGAACAGCATCTTCAGTCTCTGACGTTCTAACTCCTCGCGGGGGATCACCAACTGTAGAAATACGTTATGGCAAACGTCCTGGAAAACGTATTGCAGATTCTCTTCTATCTTCACGTGCATTGCGCCCGCACTCTCCATGAAGTATGAGCATTTCGGCACACTCTGCAGCTATATACATGATTTCAATACAAAGTTTGACAATTTCGAATTAAATTATAACTTGACGTTGTCAAAATCTTCACAGTTACCCAAACATTTACCGGAAATTCCATACCATTCTTACTAGAATTATGTTGCTAGGCAATTCAAACTGTTGGTTAAATTTACCTGAAATTCAAATTAACAGCGTCCTTCTGATTGGATAACTTTAATTATTCATTACAAATAATCTATTATACCCTGTACTTTTATTTAAACGTTATTGCTTTCAGTTATCACCAAGGAAAACGCACTCTAAGTTTGATCCGCGGATCAAATTGAAACTGTATATTCCTTGATGGTAATGAAGGTAAAAAACGTTGAGAAAAATATTCAGGGTGCAACAGCTTTTTAGTTATGAATTAATCAAATTGACCAATAGAGCTCGATCTAATTTTCCCTTTATGAGAAAATTGAGTACCTTCCCTCAATTGCCAAGCAACGTATAATTCGATGAATAATAAAATTATTTTCAATATTTATCTGGTCAACTTGTCGAAACAGACGTCAAAAAACGACCAAAAATTGGATAATTTCGCCAAAAGCAGGTGAACAAATGTATAGAATCTAAATCAGGGAACGCAAGAAGTTTCTTCTTCCGGCAATGAATGAAAAATGGTTTGTTATGAGTGAAAATTTCCAGAGCAATTGTAACCTTGAGGGGTATGGGAAATTGACGAGAGGGATATGATGAATTGAACCTTTGTTGATGGAAGGTAAAATGGCGAAGTAGCGTCAAGTGAGTAATATTACTACCTTAAAAATCTTAGTAAAAAGTGAAATATACAGGGCCTTTGAAGTGAATCGGAATCACAAGAAATTTATCCTGACTCCTGTGCATACACTCTGCATCTGCAACGTATTAGCGCAGCTACACGAGTGGGACTCGTCATCGTCCAAATGAAAGAAAAGACTTTTAGGGACATTCTTGGAATTGCAAAAAAAGCTGGAGTTACACGTAGGTTTTGAACAACACATCAAGCATAGTGGCAGTTCTGAAAGAAAGAAGACAAAACTTGCATCCTCACGTGCATTGCGCCGGTACTCTCCATAAATTATGAGCATTTCGGCATACTCTGCAGCTGTATACATGATTTCAATACGAAGTTTGACAATTTCGAATCAAATTATAACTTGACATTGTCTCAAAATCTTCACAGTTGCCCAAACATTTACTTGAAATTCCATACCATTCTTACTAGAATTATATTGCTAGGCAATTCAAACCTTTGGTTAAATTTACGTGAAATTCAAATTAACAGCGTCCTTCTGATTGGTCAATTATTCATTACAAAAAATCGATTATACCCTGTCCTTTTTTTTAAACGCTATTGCTTTCAGTTATCACCAAGGAAAACGCACTGTAAATTTGATCCGCGAGTTCTGGGACACCCTGTATAATTTGTAATAAATGTGCTATTTGCTTATTTTTCATTTTTATGCATATTATTTTTTTGGTACTTTTTATGTGCTTATTTTAATAATTTTGTTGCATATTTGGGTAAAAATCACCAAGGTGGCAAATTACAAGTTTGGTTTTATGATGAAAAAACTTGGAAGCTATGATTATGAAAATTAGCTTAAATCGTCACTAAACTTGTGTATAAATAATATTTAAATTGGGCAAGCACAAAACACATTAATTTTTTTCTAATTTGTTTTTCAAAAAAGCCATCGCAAAAAATCGTCATTTCGAGAACTTTCTTTTTCTAGCATTAGCTTTTTTTCTTCGGCGCAAATTAGCGCAAATAAGACGAACTATCTTTTTTTAGTAACTTTTTCGGCCTTTTTTTGGTATTTTCAGCCTCGTGGTGCCATATTGCTATGATAAAAACAACAAGTATAATATTATAATATCTTGCTGAAAATTGTGTAAACACAACATAAACAATAAATTTATTGAGAATTTGCAATAGCAGATATCACTCCAGGAATGAAACAGTCATCCTGGGAACATCATTATCATTTTGAGAACATGCCATCATGTCCGGGAACGTTCCCAAAATGACCGTTCACGAAATGACGTAAAAGGATTTTTTTCAATATTCCAAACTTATAAACGCATTCCCGGAATGATGACCTATTGATGTACGCTCTGTAAATAGTGAATTGAGAGGTACTTATCACTTAATTATAATTAATTTGGCGAAAAACACTTATGACGGCCGGTTATAATATCATCTCCTACCACAAACTGCGCCTAGCACCTAAAGGCTGTGTTCATTATAAATTCTTTTCAGCTAGTTACAACTGCGTTCACTGAAATGATGCATACTTTGTCGGACAAAATATTTAAGCATCTTTCTATTTAAATTAATTAGATTTTTTGAATAATAGTTAAAAAACTTAGATGTTAAATAAAATTGGCCGCTGATAAGTAGTGGAAACTGTTAAATATCGTTTATTTTATGGGAATTCCTGGTGTATGTTTCTAAGGATCGATCCTTGGGACGCGTTCTCGAAATGACTTTCCATACATATATCTTGAAATAATATTACCTAAATATTATTTACTTTTGAAGTATATTGTATGATGTACAGTTAAAACAAATAAATTTTAGTATTTACTAATGTTCACTTGTGCAATAAAATGGTAATTTTTGTAATTTATTTGCTGGAAAAGCAAATTTGCCACCTTGGTGATTTTAAGTCATTTACGCAAAATCGATAAATTAAACTCAGTTTCAGGAAAGGGAGGTTTGCCATTTTTTTTTTGTTCCACTCATATTTAGATACTTATTTTAATAATAATTTCGTTGCATATTTAATTATTTACACAGCAAAATCGATAAATTATACCCGGTTTCAGGAAAGGCAGTTTTGCCAGCCGAAGGTGTTCTTAGAAATGTTGGGAAGCTTCTTTGAATATGTCGATAAGCGTGCGCCGGCTTTTGTAGCGGTGATGCCGCTTTTTTAATCTTTTTCATTTTCCGGCGACTTGCCGCAAAAATAACAACATAAAATGCACATCGTTTTTTATGATCACGAAAAACTAAGTTCGAATCGGAATTTCGTCGTGGAACTTATACATTTCGAAGTAAAACGACGCAAGAATTACAGAATTCGAGGTTCCAAGACGCTAACTTTCCTCTAAATACGTTTTTTCGCACGCAAGTGTGAAGGATCATGAAAAACTAAGTGCGAATCGGAATTTCGTCGTGGAACTTGTACATTTCGAAGCAAAACGACGCAAGAATTTCGAAGTAAAACGACGCAAGAATTACAGAATTCGAGGTTCCAAGACGCTAACTTTCCTCTAAATAAGTTTTTTCGCACGCAAGTGTGAAGGATCACGAAAAACTAAGGGCGAATCGGAATTTCGTCGTGGAACTTGTACATTTCGAAGTAAAACGACGCAAGAATTACAGAATTCGAGGTTCCAAGACGCCAACTTTCCTCTAAATACGTTTTGTCGCACGCAAGTGTGAAGGATCACAAAAAACTAAGTGCGAATCGGAATTTCGTCGTGGAACTTGTACATTTCGAAGTAAAACGACGCAAGAATTACAGAATTCCAGGTTCCAAGACGCTAACTTTCCTCTAAATACGTTTTTTCGCACCCAAGTGTGAAGGATCACAAAAAACTAAGTGCGAATCGGAATTTCTTCGTGGAACTTGTACATTTCGAAGTAAAACGACGCAAGAATTACAGAATTCGAGGTTACAAGACGCTAACTTTCCTCTAAATACGTTTTTTCGCACGCAAGTGTGAAGGATCACGAAAAACTAAGTGCGAATCGGAATTTCGTCGTGGAACTTGAACATTTCGAAGTAAAACGACGCAAGAATTACAGAATTCGAGATTCCAAGACGCTAACTTTCCTCTAAATACGTTTTTTCGCACGCAAGGGTGAAGGATCACAAAAAACTAAGTGCGAATCGGAATTTCGTCGTGGAACTTGTACATTTCGAAGTAAAACGACGCAAGAATTACAGAATTCGAGGTTACAAGACGCTAACTTTCCTCTAAATACGTTTTTTCGCACGCAAGTGTGAAGGATCACGAAAAACTAAGTGCGAATCGGAATTTCGTCGTCGAACTTGTACATTTCGAAGTAAAACGACGCAAGAATTTCGAAGTAAAACGACGCAAGAATTACAGAATTCGAGGTTCCAAGACGCTAACTTTCCTCTAAATACGTTTTTTCGCACGCAAGTGTGCAGGATCACGAAAACTAAGTGCGAATCGGAATTTCGTCGTGGAACTTGTACATTTCGAAGTAAAATGACGCAAGAATTACAGAATTCGAGGTTCCAAGACGCTAACTTTCCTCTAAATAGGTTTTTTCGCACGCAAGTGTGAAGGATCACGAAAAACTAAGTGCGAATCGGAATTTCGTCGTGGAACTTGTACATTTCGAAGTAAAACGACGCAAGAATTTCGAAGTAAAACGACGCAAGAATTACAGAATTCGAGGTTCCAAGACGCTAACTTTCCTCTAAATACGTTTTTTCGCACGCAAGTGTGCAGGATCACGAAAACTAAGTGCGAATCGGAATTTCGTCGTGGAACTTGTACATTTCGAAGTAAAATGACGCAAGAATTACAGAATTCGAGGTTCCAAGACGCTAACTTTCCTCTAAATAGGTTTTTTCGCACGCAAGTGTGAAGGATCACGAAAAACTAAGAGCGAATCGGAATTTCGTCGTGGAACTTGTACATTTCGAAGTAAAACGACGCAAGAATTACAGAATTCCAGGTTCCAAGACGCTAACTTTCCTCTAAATACGTTTTTTCGCACCCAAGTGTGAAGGATCACAAAAAACTAAGTGCGAATCGGAATTTCGTCGTGGAACTTGTACATTTCGAAGTAAAATGACGCAAGAATTACAGAATTCGAGGTTCCAAGACGCTAACTTTCCTCTAAATAGGTTTTTTCGCACGCAAGTGTGAAGGATCACGAAAAACTAAGAGCGAATCGGAATTTCGTCGTGGAACTTGTACATTTCGAAGTAAAACGACGCAAGAATTACAGAATTCCAGGTTCCAAGACGCTAACTTTCCTCTAAATACGTTTTTTCGCACCCAAGTGTGAAGGATCACAAAAAACTAAGTGCGAATCGGAATTTCGTCGTGGAACTTGTACATTTCGAAGTAAAACGACGCAAGAATTACAGAATTCGAGGTTACAAGACGCTAACTTTCCTCTAAATACGTTTTTTCGCACGCAAGTGTGAAGGATCACGAAAAACTAAGCGCGAATCGGAATTTCGTCGTGGAACTTGAACATTTCGAAGTAAAACGACGCAAGAATTACAGAATTCCAGGTTCCAAGACGCTAACCTTCCTCTAAATACGTTTTTTCGCTCGCAACTGTGTAGGTTCACGAAAAACTAAGTGCGAATCCAAATTTCGTCGTGGAACTTGTACATTTCGAAGTAAAACGACGCAAGAACTACAAAATTCCAGGTTCCAAGACGCTAACTTTCTTCTAAATACGTTTTTCGCTCGCAACTGTGTAGGATCACGAAAAACTAAGTGCGAATCAGAATTTCGTCGTGGAACTTGTACATTTCGAAGTAAAACGACGCAAGAACTACAGAATTCCAGGTTCCAAGACGCTAACTTTCCTCTAAATACGTTTTTCGCTCGCAACTGTGTAGGATCACGAAAAACTAAGTGCGAATCGGAATTTCGTCGTGGAACTTGTACATTTCGAAGTAAAACGACGCAAGAATTACAGAATTCCAGGTTCCAAGACGCTAACTTTCTTCTAAATACGTTTTTTCGCTCGCAACTCTGTAGGATCACGAAAAACTAAGTGCGAATCGGAATTTCGTCGTGGAAATTGTACATTTCGAAGTAAAACGACGCAAGAATTACAGAATTCCAGGTTCCAAGACGCTAACCTTCCTCTAAATACGTTTTTTCGCTCGCAACTGTGTAGGATCACGAAAACTAAGTGCGAATCGGAATTTCGTCGTGGAACTTGTACATTTCGAAGTAAAACGACGCAAGAACTACAGAATTCCAGGTTCCAAGACGCTAACTTTCCTCTAAATACGTTTTTTCGCTCGCAACTGTGTAGGATCACGAAAAACTAAGTGCGAATCGGAATTTCGTCGTGGAACTTGTACTTTTCGATGTAAAACGACGCAAGAACTACAGAATTCCAGGTTCCAAGACGCTAACTTTCCTCTAAATACGTTTTTTCGCTCGCAACTGTGTAGGATCACGAAAAACTAAGTGCGAATCGGAATTTCGTCGTGGAACTTGTACATTTCGAAGTAAAACGACGCAAGAACTACAGAATTCCAGGTTCCAAGACGCTAACTTTCCTCTAAATACGTTTTTTCGCTCGCAACTGTGTAGGATCACGAAAAACTAAGTGCGAAT